>NC_091071.1:43439545-43742575 GCF_032405125.1 Capricornis sumatraensis
TGCCTTGCCTTTGCACCCAGGCCTCAGGCGTCCTTGGGGAGGGCTTAGGGGCTGGTGCCTAGCACACTGCTAAGCGCTCCAGCAGTCAGGGCTCTATTAGAGGGAAGGGGAGGGCAACTGCAGGGCTCCTCCAGCGGTTGCTTGGCCGCCCAGACTCAGCGCCGCACGGAGAGCACAAGGCTCACAGGGCCCCTGTCTGTGGTCTGCAGCCCCACACACCCGGAGGCTGACTCCGTGGGCGCCCAGAAGTTACCTGACAGATGTCATTTCCCTAGCGCTCTCCTCCCCAGCAGAGACGTGTGCAAGTGGTTGGGGCCAGGCCCTGCGTGTCTGGGCTCCCGCTCCCATCCCCAGCTCAGGGGAAGCAGCCCCTGAGCCAAGACCTGCAGGAGGCGCGGGGCGCCCCCGCCTGGAAGCTTAGTGCACAGCATGCGGGAAGCGAGCCTCCTCGGGGGAAGAGGAGGCAGCCCAGCTGCGTGCAGCTGAAATCACTGCTTGGGTGGAGCCGAGTTCGCTTCCAGTACGGCAGAGCTCCAGCTCTGCTCAGAGGCCCGATCTGCCAGAGTTCCTGGCGTGAGGCTGCTCTGGCCTGGGCGAGCCTTGCCCAGACTTGCCTCGCAGTTCGGCTTCCTGACCAGGAAGGAGCAGACTGCGCGAGACTGGGAGACGCGACTGGCTCCTTCCTGGCCTCAGCTCCACTCCTGCCTTGCCTTTGCACCTAGTCCCCAGGCGTCCTTGCGGAGGGCTTAGTTGCCGATGGGTTGCACACTGCCAAGCGCTCCAGCAGTGAGGGCTCTATTAGTGGCAATGGGAGGGCAACTGCAGGGCTCCTCCAGCGGTTGCTTGACCGCCCAGACTCAGCACAGCACGGAGAGCACAAGGCTCACAGGGCCCCTGGCTGGGGTCTGCGGCCCCACACACCCGGAGGCTGACTCCGTGAGCGCCCAGAAGGTGCCTGACAGACGTCATTTCCCTAGTGCTCTCCTCCCCAGCAGAGACGTGTGCAGGTGGTTGGGGCCTGCCCCTGCGTGTCTGGGCTCCCGCCTACAGCCCCAGCTCAGTTGAAGCAGCCCCTGAGCCAAGACCTTCAGGAGGCGCGGGGCCTCCCTGTCGGGAAGCCATGTGCACAGTACGCGGGGATGCGAGCCTCCTTGGGAAGAGTCGAGGGAGCCAAGCCACTTGCACCTGCAATCCCTGCTTGGGCGGAGCTGAGTGCACCTCCAGTACGGCAGAGCTCTAGCTCTGCTCAGAGGCTGGATCTAGTAAGGTTCCTTGCGCGAGGCAGCTCTGCCCAGTGCGAGACTTGCCCAGGCTTGCCGCGCTGCTAGCCTTCCTGCCCAGGAAGGAGCAGGCTGTGCGATGCTGGGAGAGGCCACTGGCGCCTTCCTGGCCTCAGCTTCGCTCCTGCCTTGCCTTTGCACCTAGTTCAAAGGCGTCCTTTTGGAAGGCTTAGGGGCCGGTGTGTTGCACACTGCCAAGAGGTCCAGCAGTGAGGGCTCTATTAGAGGCAATGGGAGGGCAACTGCAGGGCTCCTCCAGCGGTCGCTTGACCGCCCTGACTCAGCACAGCACGGAGAGCACAAGGCTCACAGTGCCCCTGGCTAGGGTCTGCAGCCCCACACACCGGGCGGCTGACTCCGTGAGCGCCCAGCAGGTGCCTGACAGACGTCATTTCCCTAGTGCTCTCCTCCCCAGCAGAGACGTGTGCAGGTGGTTGGGGCCTGCCCCTGCGTGTCTGGGCTCCGGTCCTCAGCCCCAGCTCAGGGAAACAGCTCCTGAGTCAAGACCTGTAGGAGGCGCGGGGCGCCCCCGCCTGGAAGCCTAGTGCACAGCATGCGGGAAGCGACCCTCCTCGGGGGAAGAGGAGGCAGCCCAGCTGCGTGCAGCTGAAATCACTTCTTGGGCGGAGCCGAGTGCGCCCCCAGTACGGCAGAGCTCCAGGTCTGCTCAGAGGCCTAATCTGGTAGAGTTGCTGGCGTGAGGCTGCTCTGCCCTGGGCGAGCCTTGCCCAGACTTGCCTCGCGGCTAGGCTTCCAGTCCAGGAAAGAGCAGGCTGCGCGAGACTGGGAGATGCTACTGGCGCCTTCCTGGCCTCAGCTCCACTCCTGCCTTGCCTTTGCACCTAGTCCCCAGGCCTTCTTGTGGAGGGCTTAGTTGCCGGTGGGTTGCATACTGCCAAGCGCTCCAGCAGTGAGGGCTCTATTAGAGGCAATGGGAGGGCAACTGCAGGGCTCCTCCAGCGGTTGCTTGACCGCCCAGACTCAGCACAGCACGGAGAGCACAAGGCTCACAGGGCCCCTGGCTGGGGTCTGCGGCCCCACACACCCGGAGGCTGACTCCGTGAGCGCCCAGAAGGTGCCTGACAGACGTCATTTCCCTAGTGCTCTCCTCCCCAGCTGAGACGTGTGCAGGTGGTTGGGGCCTGCCCCTGCGTGTCTGGGCTCCCGCCTACAGCCCCAGCTCAGTTGAAGCAGCCCCTGAGCCAAGACCTTCAGGAGGCGCGGGGCCTCCCTGTCGGGAAGCCATGTGCACAGTACGCGGGGATGCGAGCCTCCTTAGGAAGAGTCGAGGGAGCCAAGCCACTTGCACCTGCAATCCCTGCTTGGGCGGAGCTGAGTGCGCCTCCAGTACGGCAGAGCTCTAGCTCTGCTCAGAGGCTGGATCTAGTAAGGTTCCTTGCGCGAGGCAGCTCTGCCCAGTGCGAGACTTGCCCAGGCTTGCCGCGCTGCTAGCCTTCCTGCCCAGGAAGGAGCAGGCTGTGCGATGCTGGGAGAGGCCACTGGCGCCTTCCTGGCCTCAGCTCCGCTCCTGCCTTGCCTTTGCACCTAGTTCAAAGGCGTCCTTTTGGAAGGCTTAGGGGCCGGTGTGTTGCACACTGCCAAGAGGTCCAGCAGTGAGGGCTCTATTAGAGGCAATGGGAGGGCAACTGCAGGGCTCCTCCAGCGGTCGCTTGACCGCCCTGACTCAGCACAGCACGGAGAGCACAAGGCTCACAGTGCCCCTGGCTAGGGTCTGCAGCCCCACACACCGGGCGGCTGACTCCGTGAGCGCCCAGCAGGTGCCTGACAGACGTCATTTCCCTAGTGCTCTCCTCCCCAGCAGAGACGTGTGCAGGTGGTTGGGGCCTGCCCCTGCGTGTCTGGGCTCCGGTCCTCAGCCCCAGCTCAGGGAAGCAGCTCCTGAGTCAAGACCTGTAGGAGGCGCGGGGCGCCCCCGCCTGGAAGCCTAGTGCACAGCATGCGGGAAGCGAGCCTCCTCGGGGGAAGAGGAGGCAGCCCAGCTGCGTGCAGCTGAAATCACTTCTTGGGCGGAGCCGAGTGCGCCCCCAGTACGGCAGAGCTCCAGGTCTGCTCAGAGGCCTAATCTGGTAGAGTTGCTGGCGTGAGGCTGCTCTGCCCTGGGCGAGCCTTGCCCAGACTTGCCTCGCGGCTAGGCTTCCAGTCCAGGAAAGAGCAGGTTGCGCAAGACTGGGAGATGCTACTGGCGCCTTCCTGGCCTCAGCTCCACTCCTGCCTTGCCTTTGCACCTAGTCCCCAGGCCTTCTTGTGGAGGGCTTAGTTGCCGGTGGGTTGCACACTGCCAAGCGCTCCAGCAGTGACGGCTCTATTAGAGGCAATGGGAGGGCAACTGCAGGGCTCCTCCAGCGGTTGCTTGACCGCCCAGACTCAGCACAGCACGGAGAGCACAAGGCTCACAGGGCCCCTGGCTGGGGTCTGCGGCCCCACACACCCGGAGGCTGACTCCGTGAGCGCCCAGAAGGTGCCTGACAGACGTCATTTCCCTAGTGCTCTCCTCCCCAGCAGAGACGTGTGCAGGTGGTTGGGGCCTGCCCCTGCGTGTCTGGGCTCCCGCCTACAGCCCCAGCTCAGTTGAAGCAGCCCCTGAGCCAAGACCTTCAGGAGGCGCGGGGCCTCCCTGTCGGGAAGCCATGTGCACAGTACGCGGGGATGTGAGCCTCCTTGGGAAGAGTCGAGGGAGCCAAGCCACTTGCACCTGCAATCCCTGCTTGGGCGGAGCTGAGTGCGCCTCCAGTACGGCAGAGCTCTAGCTCTGCTCAGAGGCTGGATCTAGTAAGGTTCCTTGCGCGAGGCAGCTCTGCCCAGTGCGAGACTTGCCCAGGCTTGCCGCGCTGCTAGCCTTCCTGCCCAGGAAGGAGCAGGCTGTGCGATGCTGGGAGAGGCCACTGGCGCCTTCCTGGCCTCAGCTCCGCTCCTGCCTTGCCTTTGCACCTAGTTCAAAGGCGTCCTTTTGGAAGGCTTAGGGGCCGGTGTGTTGCACACTGCCAAGAGGTCCAGCAGTGAGGGCTCTATTAGAGGCAATGGGAGGGCAACTGCAGGGCTCCTCCAGCGGTCGCTTGACCGCCCTGACTCAGCACAGCACGGAGAGCACAAGGCTCACAGTGCCCCTGGCTAGGGTCTGCAGCCCCACACACCGGGCGGCTGACTCCGTGAGCGCCCAGCAGGTGCCTGACAGACGTCATTTCCCTAGTGCTCTCCTCCCCAGCAGAGACGTGTGCAGGTGGTTGGGGCCTGCCCCTGCGTGTCTGGGCTCCGGTCCTCAGCCCCAGCTCAGGGAAGCAGCTCCTGAGTCAAGACCTGTAGGAGGCGCGGGGCGCCCCCGCCTGGAAGCCTAGTGCACAGCATGCGGGAAGCGAGCCTCCTCAGGGGAAGAGGAGGCAGCCCAGCTGCGTGCAGCTGAAATCACTTCTTGGGCGGAGCCGAGTGCGCCCCCAGTACGGCAGAGCTCCAGGTCTGCTCAGAGGCCTAATCTGGTAGAGTTGCTGGCGTGAGGCTGCTCTGCCCTGGGCGAGCCTTGCCCAGACTTGCCTCGCGGCTAGGCTTCCAGTCCAGGAAAGAGCAGGCTGCGCGAGACTGGGAGATGCTACTGGCGCCTTCCTGGCCTCAGCTCCACTCCTGCCTTGCCTTTGCACCTAGTCCCCAGGCCTTCTTGTGGAGGGCTTAGTTGCCGGTGGGTTGCACACTGCCAAGCGCTCCAGCAGTGAGGGCTCTATTAGAGGCAATGGGAGGGCAACTGCAGGGCTCCTCCAGCGGTTGCTTGACCGCCCAGACTCAGCACAGCACGGAGAGCACAAGGCTCACAGGGCCCCTGGCTGGGGTCTGCGGCCCCACACACCCGGAGGCTGACTCCGTGAGCGCCCAGAAGGTGCCTGACAGACGTCATTTCCCTAGTGCTCTCCTCCCCAGCAGAGACGTGTGCAGGTGGTTGGGGCCTGCCCCTGCGTGTCTGGGCTCCCGCCTACAGCCCCAGCTCAGTTGAAGCAGCCCCTGAGCCAAGACCTTCAGGAGGCGCGGGGCCTCCCTGTCGGGAAGCCATGTGCACAGTACGCGGGGATGCGAGCCTCCTTGGGAAGAGTCGAGGGAGCCAAGCCACTTGCACCTGCAATCCCTGCTTGGGCGGAGCTGAGTGCGCCTCCAGTACGGCAGAGCTCTAGCTCTGCTCAGAGGCTGGATCTAGTAAGGTTCCTTGCGCGAGGCAGCTCTGCCCAGTGCGAGACTTGCCCAGGCTTGCCGCGCTGCTAGCCTTCCTGCCCAGGAAGGAGCAGGCTGTGCGATGCTGGGAGAGGCCACTGGCGCCTTCCTGGCCTCAGCTCCGCTCCTGCCTTGCCTTTGCACCCAGGCCTCAGGCGTCCTTGGGGAGGGCTTAGGGGCTGGTGCCTAGCACACTGCTAAGCGCTCCAGCAGTCAGGGCTCTATTAGAGGGAAGGGGAGGGCAACTGCAGGGCTCCTCCAGCGGTTGCTTGGCCGCCCAGACTCAGCGCCGCACGGAGAGCACAAGGCTCACAGGGCCCCTGTCTGTGGTCTGCAGCCCCACACACCCGGAGGCTGACTCCGTGGGCGCCCAGAAGTTACCTGACAGACGTCATTTCCCTAGCGCTCTCCTCCCCAGCAGAGACGTGTGCAAGTGGTTGGGGCCAGGCCCTGCGTGTCTGGGCTCCCGCTCCCATCCCCAGCTCAGGGGAAGCAGCCCCTGAGCCAAGACCTGCAGGAGGCGCGGGGCGCCCCCGCCTGGAAGCTTAGTGCACAGCATGCGGGAAGCGAGCCTCCTCGGGGGAAGAGGAGGCAGCCCAGCTGCGTGCAGCTGAAATCACTGCTTGGGTGGAGCCGAGTTCGCTTCCAGTACGGCAGAGCTCCAGCTCTGCTCAGAGGCCCGATCTGCCAGAGTTCCTGGCGTGAGGCTGCTCTGGCCTGGGCGAGCCTTGCCCAGACTTGCCTCGCAGTTCGGCTTCCTGACCAGGAAGGAGCAGACTGCGCGAGACTGGGAGACGCGACTGGCTCCTTCCTGGCCTCAGCTCCACTCCTGCCTTGCCTTTGCACCTAGTCCCCGGGCGTCCTTGCGGAGGGCTTAGTTGCCGGTGGGTTGCACACTGCCAAGCGCTCCAGCAGTGAGGGCTCTATTAGTGGCAATGGGAGGGCAACTGCAGGGCTCCTCCAGCGGTTGCTTGACCGCCCAGACTCGGCACAGCACGGAGAGCACAAGGCTCACAGGGCCCCTGGCTGGGGTCTGCGGCCCCACACACCCGGAGGCTGACTCCGTGAGCGCCCAGAAGGTGCCTGACAGACGTCATTTCCCTAGTGCTCTCCTCCCCAGCAGAGACGTGTGCAGGTGGTTGGGGCCTGCCCCTGCGTGTCTGGGCTCCCGCCTACAGCCCCAGCTCAGTTGAAGCAGCCCCTGAGCCAAGACCTTCAGGAGGCGCGGGGCCTCCCTGTCGGGAAGCCATGTGCACAGTACGTGGGGATGCGAGCCTCCTTGGGAAGAGTCGAGGGAGCCAAGCCACTTGCACCTGCAATCCCTGCTTGGGCGGAGCTGAGTGCGCCTCCAGTACGGCAGAGCTCTAGCTCTGCTCAGAGGCTGGATCTAGTAAGGTTCCTTGCGCGAGGCAGCTCTGCCCAGTGCGAGACTTGCCCAGGCTTGCCGCGCTGCTAGCCTTCCTGCCCAGGAAGGAGCAGGCTGTGCGATGCTGGGAGAGGCCACTGGCGCCTTCCTGGCCTCAGCTCCGCTCCTGCCTTGCCTTTGCACCTAGTTCAAAGGCGTCCTTTTGGAAGGCTTAGGGGCCGGTGTGTTGCACACTGCCAAGAGGTCCAGCAGTGAGGGCTCTATTAGAGGCAATGGGAGGGCAACTGCAGGGCTCCTCCAGCGGTCGCTTGACCGCCCTGACTCAGCACAGCACGGAGAGCACAAGGCTCACAGTGCCCCTGGCTAGGGTCTGCAGCCCCACACACCGGGCGGCTGACTCCGTGAGCGCCCAGCAGGTGCCTGACAGACGTCATTTCCCTAGTGCTCTCCTCCCCAGCAGAGACGTGTGCAGGTGGTTGGGGCCTGCCCCTGCGTGTCTGGGCTCCGGTCCTCAGCCCCAGCTCAGGGAAGCAGCTCCTGAGTCAAGACCTGTAGGAGGCGCGGGGCGCCCCCGCCTGGAAGCCTAGTGCACAGCATGCGGGAAGCGAGCCTCCTCGGGGGAAGAGGAGGCAGCCCAGCTGCGTGCAGCTGAAATCACTTCTTGGGCGGAGCCGAGTGCGCCCCCAGTACGGCAGAGCTCCAGGTCTGCTCAGAGGCCTAATCTGGTAGAGTTGCTGGCGTGAGGCTGCTCTGCCCTGGGCGAGCCTTGCCCAGACTTGCCTCGCGGCTAGGCTTCCAGTCCAGGAAAGAGCAGGCTGCGCGAGACTGGGAGATGCTACTGGCGCCTTCCTGGCCTCAGCTCCACTCCTGCCTTGCCTTTGCACCTAGTCCCCAGGCCTTCTTGTGGAGGGCTTAGTTGCCGGTGGGTTGCACACTGCCAAGCGCTCCAGCAGTGAGGGCTCTATTAGAGGCAATGGGAGGGCAACTGCAGGGCTCCTCCAGCGGTTGCTTGACCGCCCAGACTCAGCACAGCACGGAGAGCACAAGGCTCACAGGGCCCCTGGCTGGGGTCTGCGGCCCCACACACCCGGAGGCTGACTCCGTGAGCGCCCAGAAGGTGCCTGACAGACGTCATTTCCCTAGTGCTCTCCTCCCCAGCAGAGACGTGTGCAGGTGGTTGGGGCCTGCCCCTGCGTGTCTGGGCTCCCGCCTACAGCCCCAGCTCAGTTGAAGCAGCCCCTGAGCCAAGACCTTCAGGAGGCGCGGGGCCTCCCTGTCGGGAAGCCATGTGCACAGTACGCGGGGATGCGAGCCTCCTTGGGAAGAGTCGAGGGAGCCAAGCCACTTGCACCTGCAATCCCTGCTTGGGCGGAGCTGAGTGCGCCTCCAGTACGGCAGAGCTCTAGCTCTGCTCAGAGGCTGGATCTAGTAAGGTTCCTTGCGCGAGGCAGCTCTGCCCAGTGCGAGACTTGCCCAGGCTTGCCGCGCTGCTAGCCTTCCTGCCCAGGAAGGAGCAGGCTGTGCGATGCTGGGAGAGGCCACTGGCGCCTTCCTGGCCTCAGCTCCGCTCCTGCCTTGCCTTTGCACCCAGGCCTCAGGCGTCCTTGGGGAGGGCTTAGGGGCTGGTGCCTAGCACACTGCTAAGCGCTCCAGCAGTCAGGGCTCTATTAGAGGGAAGGGGAGGGCAACTGCAGGGCTCCTCCAGCGGTTGCTTGGCCGCCCAGACTCAGCGCCGCACGGAGAGCACAAGGCTCACAGGGCCCCTGTCTGTGGTCTGCAGCCCCACACACCCGGAGGCTGACTCCGTGGGCGCCCAGAAGTTACCTGACAGACGTCATTTCCCTAGCGCTCTCCTCCCCAGCAGAGACGTGTGCAAGTGGTTGGGGCCAGGCCCTGCGTGTCTGGGCTCCCGCTCCCATCCCCAGCTCAGGGGAAGCAGCCCCTGAGCCAAGACCTGCAGGAGGCGCGGGGCGCCCCCGCCTGGAAGCTTAGTGCACAGCATGCGGGAAGCGAGCCTCCTCGGGGGAAGAGGAGGCAGCCCAGCTGCGTGCAGCTGAAATCACTGCTTGGGTGGAGCCGAGTTCGCTTCCAGTACGGCAGAGCTCCAGCTCTGCTCAGAGGCCCGATCTGCCAGAGTTCCTGGCGTGAGGCTTCTCTGGCCTGGGCGAGCCTTGCCCAGACTTGCCTCGCAGTTCGTCTTCCTGACCAGGAAGGAGCAGACTGCGCGAGACTGGGAGACGCGACTGGCTCCTTCCTGGCCTCAGCTCCACTCCTGCCTTGCCTTTGCACCTAGTCCCCGGGCGTCCTTGCGGAGGGCTTAGTTGCCGATGGGTTGCACACTGCCAAGCGCTCCAGCAGTGAGGGCTCTATTAGTGGCAATGGGAGGGCAACTGCAGGGCTCCTCCAGCGGTTGCTTGACCGCCCAGACTCAGCACAGCACGGAGAGCACAAGGCTCACAGGGCCCCTGGCTGGGGTCTGCGGCCCCACACACCCGGAGGCTGACTCCGTGAGCGCCCAGAAGGTGCCTGACAGACGTCATTTCCCTAGTGCTCTCCTCCCCAGCAGAGACGTGTGCAGGTGGTTGGGGCCTGCCCCTGCGTGTCTGGGCTCCCGCCTACAGCCCCAGCTCAGTTGAAGCAGCCCCTGAGCCAAGACCTTCAGGAGGCGCGGGGCCTCCCTGTCGGGAAGCCATGTGCACAGTACGCGGGGATGCGAGCCTCCTTGGGAAGAGTCGAGGGAGCCAAGCCACTTGCACCTGCAATCCCTGCTTGGGCGGAGCTGAGTGCGCCTCCAGTACAGCAGAGCTCTAGCTCTGCTCAGAGGCTGGATCTAGTAAGGTTCCTTGCGCGAGGCAGCTCTGCCCAGTGCGAGACTTGCCCAGGCTTGCCGCGCTGCTAGCCTTCCTGCCCAGGAAGGAGCAGGCTGTGCGATGCTGGGAGAGGCCACTGGCGCCTTCCTGGCCTCAGCTTCGCTCCTGCCTTGCCTTTGCACCTAGTTCAAAGGCGTCCTTTTGGAAGGCTTAGGGGCCGGTGTGTTGCACACTGCCAAGAGGTCCAGCAGTGAGGGCTCTATTAGAGGCAATGGGAGGGCAACTGCAGGGCTCCTCCAGCGGTCGCTTGACCGCCCTGACTCAGCACAGCACGGAGAGCACAAGGCTCACAGTGCCCCTGGCTGGGGTCTGCGGCCCCACACACCCGGAGGCTGACTCCGTGAGCGCCCAGAAGGTGCCTGACAGACGTCATTTCCCTAGTGCTCTCCTCCCCAGCTGAGACGTGTGCAGGTGGTTGGGGCCTGCCCCTGCGTGTCTGGGCTCCCGCCTACAGCCCCAGCTCAGTTGAAGCAGCCCCTGAGCCAAGACCTTCAGGAGGCGCGGGGCCTCCCTGTCGGGAAGCCATGTGCACAGTACGCGGGGATGCGAGCCTCCTTGGGAAGAGTCGAGGGAGCCAAGCCACTTGCACCTGCAATCCCTGCTTGGGCGGAGCTGAGTGCGCCTCCAGTACGGCAGAGCTCTAGCTCTGCTCAGAGGCTGGATCTAGTAAGGTTCCTTGCGCGAGGCAGCTCTGCCCAGTGCGAGACTTGCCCAGGCTTGCCGCGCTGCTAGCCTTCCTGCCCAGGAAGGAGCAGGCTGTGCGATGCTGGGAGAGGCCACTGGCGCCTTCCTGGCCTCAGCTCCGCTCCTGCCTTGCCTTTGCACCTAGTTCAAAGGCGTCCTTTTGGAAGGCTTAGGGGCCGGTGTGTTGCACACTGCCAAGAGGTCCAGCAGTGAGGGCTCTATTAGAGGCAATGGGAGGGCAACTGCAGGGCTCCTCCAGCGGTCGCTTGACCGCCCTGACTCAGCACAGCACGGAGAGCACAAGGCTCACAGTGCCCCTGGCTAGGGTCTGCAGCCCCACACACCGGGCGGCTGACTCCGTGAGCGCCCAGCAGGTGCCTGACAGACGTCATTTCCCTAGTGCTCTCCTCCCCAGCAGAGACGTGTGCAGGTGGTTGGGGCCTGCCCCTGCGTGTCTGGGCTCCGGTCCTCAGCCCCAGCTCAGGGAAGCAGCTCCTGAGTCAAGACCTGTAGGAGGCGCGGGGCGCCCCCGCCTGGAAGCCTAGTGCACAGCATGCGGGAAGCGAGCCTCCTCGGGGGAAGAGGAGGCAGCCCAGCTGCGTGCAGCTGAAATCACTTCTTGGGCGGAGCCGAGTGCGCCCCCAGTACGGCAGAGCTCCAGGTCTGCTCAGAGGCCTAATCTGGTAGAGTTGCTGGCGTGAGGCTGCTCTGCCCTGGGCGAGCCTTGCCCAGACTTGCCTCGCGGCTAGGCTTCCAGTCCAGGAAAGAGCAGGCTGCGCGAGACTGGGAGATGCTACTGGCGCCTTCCTGGCCTCAGCTCCACTCCTGCCTTGCCTTTGCACCTAGTCCCCAGGCCTTCTTGTGGAGGGCTTAGTTGCCGGTGGGTTGCACACTGCCAAGCGCTCCAGCAGTGAGGGCTCTATTAGAGGCAATGGGAGGGCAACTGCAGGGCTCCTCCAGCGGTTGCTTGACCGCCCAGACTCAGCACAGCACGGAGAGCACAAGGCTCACAGGGCCCCTGGCTGGGGTCTGCGGCCCCACACACCCGGAGGCTGACTCCGTGAGCGCCCAGAAGGTGCCTGACAGACGTCATTTCCCTAGTGCTCTCCTCCCCAGCAGAGACGTGTGCAGGTGGTTGGGGCCTGCCCCTGCGTGTCTGGGCTCCCGCCTACAGCCCCAGCTCAGTTGAAGCAGCCCCTGAGCCAAGACCTTCAGGAGGCGCGGGGCCTCCCTGTCGGGAAGCCATGTGCACAGTACGCGGGGATGCGAGCCTCCTTGGGAAGAGTCGAGGGAGCCAAGCCACTTGCACCTGCAATCCCTGCTTGGGCGGAGCTGAGTGCGCCTCCAGTACGGCAGAGCTCTAGCTCTGCTCAGAGGCTGGATCTAGTAAGGTTCCTTGCGCGAGGCAGCTCTGCCCAGTGCGAGACTTGCCCAGGCTTGCCGCGCTGCTAGCCTTCCTGCCCAGGAAGGAGCAGGCTGTGCGATGCTGGGAGAGGCCACTGGCGCCTTCCTGGCCTCAGCTCCGCTCCTGCCTTGCCTTTGCACCCAGGCCTCAGGCGTCCTTGGGGAGGGCTTAGGGGCTGGTGCCTAGCACACTGCTAAGCGCTCCAGCAGTCAGGGCTCTATTAGAGGGAAGGGGAGGGCAACTGCAGGGCTCCTCCAGCGGTTGCTTGGCCGCCCAGACTCAGCGCCGCACGGAGAGCACAAGGCTCACAGGGCCCCTGTCTGTGGTCTGCAGCCCCACACACCCGGAGGCTGACTCCGTGGGCGCCCAGAAGTTACCTGACAGACGTCATTTCCCTAGCGCTCTCCTCCCCAGCAGAGACGTGTGCAAGTGGTTGGGGCCAGGCCCTGCGTGTCTGGGCTCCCGCTCCCATCCCCAGCTCAGGGGAAGCAGCCCCTGAGCCAAGACCTGCAGGAGGCGCGGGGCGCCCCCGCCTGGAAGCTTAGTGCACAGCATGCGGGAAGCGAGCCTCCTCGGGGGAAGAGGAGGCAGCCCAGCTGCGTGCAGCTGAAATCACTGCTTGGGTGGAGCCGAGTTCGCTTCCAGTACGGCAGAGCTCCAGCTCTGCTCAGAGGCCCGATCTGCCAGAGTTCCTGGCGTGAGGCTGCTCTGGCCTGGGCGAGCCTTGCCCAGACTTGCCTCGCAGTTCGGCTTCCTGACCAGGAAGGAGCAGACTGCGCGAGACTGGGAGACGCGACTGGCTCCTTCCTGGCCTCAGCTCCACTCCTGCCTTGCCTTTGCACCTAGTCCCCGGGCGTCCTTGCGGAGGGCTTAGTTGCCGATGGGTTGCACACTGCCAAGCGCTCCAGCAGTGAGGGCTCTATTAGTGGCAATGGGAGGGCAACTGCAGGGCTCCTCCAGCGGTTGCTTGACCGCCCAGACTCAGCACAGCACGGAGAGCACAAGGCTCACAGGGCCCCTGGCTGGGGTCTGCGGCCCCACACACCCGGAGGCTGACTCCGTGAGCGCCCAGAAGGTGCCTGACAGACGTCATTTCCCTAGTGCTCTCCTCCCCAGCAGAGACGTGTGCAGGTGGTTGGGGCCTGCCCCTGCGTGTCTGGGCTCCCGCCTACAGCCCCAGCTCAGTTGAAGCAGCCCCTGAGCCAAGACCTTCAGGAGGCGCGGGGCCTCCCTGTCGGGAAGCCATGTGCACAGTACGCGGGGATGCGAGCCTCCTTGGGAAGAGTCGAGGGAGCCAAGCCACTTGCACCTGCAATCCCTGCTTGGGCGGAGCTGAGTGCGCCTCCAGTACGGCAGAGCTCTAGCTCTGCTCAGAGGCTGGATCTAGTAAGGTTCCTTGCGCGAGGCAGCTCTGCCCAGTGCGAGACTTGCCCAGGCTTGCCGCGCTGCTAGCCTTCCTGCCCAGGAAGGAGCAGGCTGTGCGATGCTGGGAGAGGCCACTGGCGCCTTCCTGGCCTCAGCTCCGCTCCTGCCTTGCCTTTGCACCTAGTTCAAAGGCGTCCTTTTGGAAGGCTTAGGGGCCGGTGTGTTGCACACTGCCAAGAGGTCCAGCAGTGAGGGCTCTATTAGAGGCAATGGGAGGGCAACTGCAGGGCTCCTCCAGCGGTCGCTTGACCGCCCTGACTCAGCACAGCACGGAGAGCACAAGGCTCACAGTGCCCCTGGCTAGGGTCTGCAGCCCCACACACCGGGCGGCTGACTCCGTGAGCGCCCAGCAGGTGCCTGACAGACGTCATTTCCCTAGTGCTCTCCTCCCCAGCAGAGACGTGTGCAGGTGGTTGGGGCCTGCCCCTGCGTGTCTGGGCTCCGGTCCTCAGCCCCAGCTCAGGGAAGCAGCTCCTGAGTCAAGACCTGTAGGAGGCGCGGGGCGCCCCCGCCTGGAAGCCTAGTGCACAGCATGCGGGAAGCGAGCCTCCTCGGGGGAAGAGGAGGCAGCCCAGCTGCGTGCAGCTGAAATCACTTCTTGGGCGGAGCCGAGTGCGCCCCCAGTACGGCAGAGCTCCAGGTCTGCTCAGAGGCCTAATCTGGTAGAGTTGCTGGCGTGAGGCTGCTCTGCCCTGGGCGAGCCTTGCCCAGACTTGCCTCGCGGCTAGGCTTCCAGTCCAGGAAAGAGCAGGCTGCGAGAGACTGGGAGATGCTACTGGCGCCTTCCTGGCCTCAGCTCCACTCCTGCCTTGCCTTTGCACCTAGTCCCCAGGCCTTCTTGTGGAGGGCTTAGTTGCCGGTGGGTTGCACACTGCCAAGCGCTCCAGCAGTGAGGGCTCTATTAGAGGCAATGGGAGGGCAACTGCAGGGCTCCTCCAGCGGTTGCTTGACCGCCCAGACTCAGCACAGCACGGAGAGCACAAGGCTCACAGGGCCCCTGGCTGGGGTCTGCGGCCCCACACACCCGGAGGCTGACTCCGTGAGCGCCCAGAAGGTGCCTGACAGACGTCATTTCCCTAGTGCTCTCCTCCCCAGCAGAGACGTGTGCAGGTGGTTGGGGCCTGCCCCTGCGTGTCTGGGCTCCCGCCTACAGCCCCAGCTCAGTTGAAGCAGCCCCTGAGCCAAGACCTTCAGGAGGCGCGGGGCCTCCCTGTCGGGAAGCCATGTGCACAGTACGCGGGGATGCGAGCCTCCTTGGGAAGAGTCGAGGGAGCCAAGCCACTTGCACCTGCAATCCCTGCTTGGGCGGAGCTGAGTGCGCCTCCAGTACGGCAGAGCTCTAGCTCTGCTCAGAGGCTGGATCTAGTAAGGTTCCTTGCGCGAGGCAGCTCTGCCCAGTGCGAGACTTGCCCAGGCTTGCCGCGCTGCTAGCCTTCCTGCCCAGGAAGGAGCAGGCTGTGCGATGCTGGGAGAGGCCACTGGCGCCTTCCTGGCCTCAGCTCCGCTCCTGCCTTGCCTTTGCACCCAGGCCTCAGGCGTCCTTGGGGAGGGCTTAGGGGCTGGTGCCTAGCACACTGCTAAGCGCTCCAGCAGTCAGGGCTCTATTAGAGGGAAGGGGAGGGCAACTGCAGGGCTCCTCCAGCGGTTGCTTGGCCGCCCAGACTCAGCGCCGCACGGAGAGCACAAGGCTCACAGGGCCCCTGTCTGTGGTCTGCAGCCCCACACACCCGGAGGCTGACTCCGTGGGCGCCCAGAAGTTACCTGACAGACGTCATTTCCCTAGCGCTCTCCTCCCCAGCAGAGACGTGTGCAAGTGGTTGGGGCCAGGCCCTGCGTGTCTGGGCTCCCGCTCCCATCCCCAGCTCAGGGGAAGCAGCCCCTGAGCCAAGACCTGCAGGAGGCGCGGGGCGCCCCCGCCTGGAAGCTTAGTGCACAGCATGCGGGAAGCGAGCCTCCTCGGGGGAAGAGGAGGCAGCCCAGCTGCGTGCAGCTGAAATCACTGCTTGGGTGGAGCCGAGTTCGCTTCCAGTACGGCAGAGCTCCAGCTCTGCTCAGAGGCCCGATCTGCCAGAGTTCCTGGCGTGAGGCTGCTCTGGCCTGGGCGAGACTTGCCCAGACTTGCCTCGCAGTTCGGCTTCCTGACCAGGAAGGAGCAGACTGCGCGAGACTGGGAGACGCGACTGGCTCCTTCCTGGCCTCAGCTCCACTCCTGCCTTGCCTTTGCACCTAGTCCCCGGGCGTCCTTGCGGAGGGCTTAGTTGCCGGTGGGTTGCACACTGCCAAGCGCTCCAGCAGTGAGGGCTCTATTAGTGGCAATGGGAGGGCAACTGCAGGGCTCCTCCAGCGGTTGCTTGACCGCCCAGACTCGGCACAGCACGGAGAGCACAAGGCTCACAGGGCCCCTGGCTGGGGTCTGCGGCCCCGCCCACCCGGAGGCTGACTCCGTGAGCGCCCAGAAGGTGCCTGACAGACGTCATTTCCCTAGTGCTCTCCTCCCCAGCAGAGACGTGTGCAGGTGGTTGGGGCCTGCCCCTGCGTGTCTGGGCTCCCGCCTACAGCCCCAGCTCAGTTGAAGCAGCCCCTGAGCCAAGACCTTCAGGAGGCGCGGGGCCTCCCTGTCGGGAAGCCATGTGCACAGTACGCGGGGATGCGAGCCTCCTTGGGAAGAGTCGAGGGAGCCAAGCCACTTGCACCTGCAATCCCTGCTTGGGCGGAGCTGAGTGCGCCTCCAGTACGGCAGAGCTCTAGCTCTGCTCAGAGGCTGGATCTAGTAAGGTTCCTTGCGCGAGGCAGCTCTGCCCAGTGCGAGACTTGCCCAGGCTTGCCGCGCTGCTAGCCTTCCTGCCCAGGAAGGAGCAGGCTGTGCGATGCTGGGAGAGGCCACTGGCGCCTTCCTGGCCTCAGCTCCGCTCCTGCCTTGCCTTTGCACCTAGTTCAAAGGCGTCCTTTTGGAAGGCTTAGGGGCCGGTGTGTTGCACACTGCCAAGAGGTCCAGCAGTGAGGGCTCTATTAGAGGCAATGGGAGGGCAACTGCAGGGCTCCTCCAGCGGTCGCTTGACCGCCCTGACTCAGCACAGCACGGAGAGCACAAGGCTCACAGTGCCCCTGGCTAGGGTCTGCAGCCCCACACACCGGGCGGCTGACTCCGTGAGCGCCCAGCAGGTGCCTGACAGACGTCATTTCCCTAGTGCTCTCCTCCCCAGCAGAGACGTGTGCAGGTGGTTGGGGCCTGCCCCTGCGTGTCTGGGCTCCGGTCCTCAGCCCCAGCTCAGGGAAGCAGCTCCTGAGTCAAGACCTGTAGGAGGCGCGGGGCGCCCCCGCCTGGAAGCCTAGTGCACAGCATGCGGGAAGCGAGCCTCCTCGGGGGAAGAGGAGGCAGCCCAGCTGCGTGCAGCTGAAATCACTTCTTGGGCGGAGCCGAGTGCGCCCCCAGTACGGCAGAGCTCCAGGTCTGCTCAGAGGCCTAATCTGGTAGAGTTGCTGGCGTGAGGCTGCTCTGCCCTGGGCGAGCCTTGCCCAGACTTGCCTCGCGGCTAGGCTTCCAGTCCAGGAAAGAGCAGGCTGCGCGAGACTGGGAGATGCTACTGGCGCCTTCCTGGCCTCAGCTCCACTCCTGCCTTGCCTTTGCACCTAGTCCCCAGGCCTTCTTGTGGAGGGCTTAGTTGCCGGTGGGTTGCACACTGCCAAGCGCTCCAGCAGTGAGGGCTCTATTAGAGGCAATGGGAGGGCAACTGCAGGGCTCCTCCAGCGGTTGCTTGACCGCCCAGACTCAGCACAGCACGGAGAGCACAAGGCTCACAGGGCCCCTGGCTGGGGTCTGCGGCCCCACACACCCGGAGGCTGACTCCGTGAGCGCCCAGAAGGTGCCTGACAGACGTCATTTCCCTAGTGCTCTCCTCCCCAGCAGAGACGTGTGCAGGTGGTTGGGGCCTGCCCCTGCGTGTCTGGGCTCCCGCCTACAGCCCCAGCTCAGTTGAAGCAGCCCCTGAGCCAAGACCTTCAGGAGGCGCGGGGCCTCCCTGTCGGGAAGCCATGTGCACAGTACGCGGGGATGCGAGCCTCCTTGGGAAGAGTCGAGGGAGCCAAGCCACTTGCACCTGCAATCCCTGCTTGGGCGGAGCTGAGTGCGCCTCCAGTACGGCAGAGCTCTAGCTCTGCTCAGAGGCTGGATCTAGTAAGGTTCCTTGCGCGAGGCAGCTCTGCCCAGTGCGAGACTTGCCCAGGCTTGCCGCGCTGCTAGCCTTCCTGCCCAGGAAGGAGCAGGCTGTGCGATGCTGGGAGAGGCCACTGGCGCCTTCCTGGCCTCAGCTCCGCTCCTGCCTTGCCTTTGCACCCAGGCCTCAGGCGTCCTTGGGGAGGGCTTAGGGGCTGGTGCCTAGCACACTGCTAAGCGCTCCAGCAGTCAGGGCTCTATTAGAGGGAAGGGGAGGGCAACTGCAGGGCTCCTCCAGCGGTTGCTTGGCCGCCCAGACTCAGCGCCGCACGGAGAGCACAAGGCTCACAGGGCCCCTGTCTGTGGTCTGCAGCCCCACACACCCGGAGGCTGACTCCGTGGGCGCCCAGAAGTTACCTGACAGACGTCATTTCCCTAGCGCTCTCCTCCCCAGCAGAGACGTGTGCAAGTGGTTGGGGCCAGGCCCTGCGTGTCTGGGCTCCCGCTCCCATCCCCAGCTCAGGGGAAGCAGCCCCTGAGCCAAGACCTGCAGGAGGCGCGGGGCGCCCCCGCCTGGAAGCTTAGTGCACAGCATGCGGGAAGCGAGCCTCCTCGGGGGAAGAGGAGGCAGCCCAGCTGCGTGCAGCTGAAATCACTGCTTGGGTGGAGCCGAGTTCGCTTCCAGTACGGCAGAGCTCCAGCTCTGCTCAGAGGCCCGATCTGCCAGAGTTCCTGGCGTGAGGCTGCTCTGGCCTGGGCGAGCCTTGCCCAGACTTGCCTCGCAGTTCGGCTTCCTGACCAGGAAGGAGCAGACTGCGCGAGACTGGGAGACGCGACTGGCTCCTTCCTGGCCTCAGCTCCACTCCTGCCTTGCCTTTGCACCTAGTCCCCGGGCGTCCTTGCGGAGGGCTTAGTTGCCGATGGGTTGCACACTGCCAAGCGCTCCAGCAGTGAGGGCTCTATTAGTGGCAATGGGAGGGCAACTGCAGGGCTCCTCCAGCGGCTGCTTGACCGCCCAGACTCAGCACAGCACGGAGAGCACAAGGCTCACAGGGCCCCTGGCTGGGGTCTGCGGCCCCACACACCCGGAGGCTGACTCCGTGAGCGCCCAGAAGGTGCCTGACAGACGTCATTTCCCTAGTGCTCTCCTCCCCAGCAGAGACGTGTGCAGGTGGTTGGGGCCTGCCCCTGCGTGTCTGGGCTCCCGCCTACAGCCCCAGCTCAGTTGAAGCAGCCCCTGAGCCAAGACCTTCAGGAGGCGCGGGGCCTCCCTGTCGGGAAGCCATGTGCACAGTACGCGGGGATGCGAGCCTCCTTGGGAAGAGTCGAGGGAGCCAAGCCACTTGCACCTGCAATCCCTGCTTGGGCGGAGCTGAGTGCGCCTCCAGTACGGCAGAGCTCTAGCTCTGCTCAGAGGCTGGATCTAGTAAGGTTCCTTGCGCGAGGCAGCTCTGCCCAGTGCGAGACTTGCCCAGGCTTGCCGCGCTGCTAGCCTTCCTGCCCAGGAAGGAGCAGGCTGTGCGATGCTGGGAGAGGCCACTGGCGCCTTCCTGGCCTCAGCTCCGCTCCTGCCTTGCCTTTGCACCTAGTTCAAAGGCGTCCTTTTGGAAGGCTTAGGGGCCGGTGTGTTGCACACTGCCAAGAGGTCCAGCAGTGAGGGCTCTATTAGAGGCAATGGGAGGGCAACTGCAGGGCTCCTCCAGCGGTCGCTTGACCGCCCTGACTCAGCACAGCACGGAGAGCACAAGGCTCACAGTGCCCCTGGCTAGGGTCTGCAGCCCCACACACCGGGCGGCTGACTCCGTGAGCGCCCAGCAGGTGCCTGACAGACGTCATTTCCCTAGTGCTCTCCTCCCCAGCAGAGACGTGTGCAGGTGGTTGGGGCCTGCCCCTGCGTGTCTGGGCTCCGGTCCTCAGCCCCAGCTCAGGGAAGCAGCTCCTGAGTCAAGACCTGTAGGAGGCGCGGGGCGCCCCCGCCTGGAAGCCTAGTGCACAGCATGCGGGAAGCGAGCCTCCTCGGGGGAAGAGGAGGCAGCCCAGCTGCGTGCAGCTGAAATCACTTCTTGGGCGGAGCCGAGTGCGCCCCCAGTACGGCAGAGCTCCAGGTCTGCTCAGAGGCCTAATCTGGTAGAGTTGCTGGCGTGAGGCTGCTCTGCCCTGGGCGAGCCTTGCCCAGACTTGCCTCGCGGCTAGGCTTCCAGTCCAGGAAAGAGCAGGCTGCGCGAGACTGGGAGATGCTACTGGCGCCTTCCTGGCCTCAGCTCCACTCCTGCCTTGCCTTTGCACCTAGTCCCCAGGCCTTCTTGTGGAGGGCTTAGTTGCCGGTGGGTTGCACACTGCCAAGCGCTCCAGCAGTGAGGGCTCTATTAGAGGCAATGGGAGGGCAACTGCAGGGCTCCTCCAGCGGTTGCTTGACCGCCCAGACTCAGCACAGCACGGAGAGCACAAGGCTCACAGGGCCCCTGGCTGGGGTCTGCGGCCCCACACACCCGGAGGCTGACTCCGTGAGCGCCCAGAAGGTGCCTGACAGACGTCATTTCCCTAGTGCTCTCCTCCCCAGCAGAGACGTGTGCAGGTGGTTGGGGCCTGCCCCTGCGTGTCTGGGCTCCCGCCTACAGCCCCAGCTCAGTTGAAGCAGCCCCTGAGCCAAGACCTTCAGGAGGCGCGGGGCCTCCCTGTCGGGAAGCCATGTGCACAGTACGCGGGGATGCGAGCCTCCTTGGGAAGAGTCGAGGGAGCCAAGCCACTTGCACCTGCAATCCCTGCTTGGGCGGAGCTGAGTGCGCCTCCAGTACGGCAGAGCTCTAGCTCTGCTCAGAGGCTGGATCTAGTAAGGTTCCTTGCGCGAGGCAGCTCTGCCCAGTGCGAGACTTGCCCAGGCTTGCCGCGCTGCTAGCCTTCCTGCCCAGGAAGGAGCAGGCTGTGCGATGCTGGGAGAGGCCACTGGCGCCTTCCTGGCCTCAGCTCCGCTCCTGCCTTGCCTTTGCACCCAGGCCTCAGGCGTCCTTGGGGAGGGCTTAGGGGCTGGTGCCTAGCACACTGCTAAGCGCTCCAGCAGTCAGGGCTCTATTAGAGGGAAGGGGTGGGCAACTGCAGGGCTCCTCCAGCGGTTGCTTGGCCGCCCAGACTCAGCGCCGCACGGAGAGCACAAGGCTCACAGGGCCCCTGTCTGTGGTCTGCAGCCCCACACACCCGGAGGCTGACTCCGTGGGCGCCCAGAAGTTACCTGACAGACGTCATTTCCCTAGCGCTCTCCTCCCCAGCAGAGACGTGTGCAAGTGGTTGGGGCCAGGCCCTGCGTGTCTGGGCTCCCGCTCCCATCCCCAGCTCAGGGGAAGCAGCCCCTGAGCCAAGACCTGCAGGAGGCGCGGGGCGCCCCCGCCTGGAAGCTTAGTGCACAGCATGCGGGAAGCGAGCCTCCTCGGGGGAAGAGGAGGCAGCCCAGCTGCGTGCAGCTGAAATCACTGCTTGGGTGGAGCCGAGTTCGCTTCCAGTACGGCAGAGCTCCAGCTCTGCTCAGAGGCCCGATCTGCCAGAGTTCCTGGCGTGAGGCTGCTCTGGCCTGGGCGAGACTTGCCCAGACTTGCCTCGCAGTTCGGCTTCCTGACCAGGAAGGAGCAGACTGCGCGAGACTGGGAGACGCGACTGGCTCCTTCCTGGCCTCAGCTCCACTCCTGCCTTGCCTTTGCACCTAGTCCCCGGGCGTCCTTGCGGAGGGCTTAGTTGCCGGTGGGTTGCACACTGCCAAGCGCTCCAGCAGTGAGGGCTCTATTAGTGGCAATGGGAGGGCAACTGCAGGGCTCCTCCAGCGGTTGCTTGACCGCCCAGACTCGGCACAGCACGGAGAGCACAAGGCTCACAGGGCCCCTGGCTGGGGTCTGCGGCCCCGCCCACCCGGAGGCTGACTCCGTGAGCGCCCAGAAGGTGCCTGACAGACGTCATTTCCCTAGTGCTCTCCTCCCCAGCAGAGACGTGTGCAGGTGGTTGGGGCCTGCCCCTGCGTGTCTGGGCTCCCGCCTACAGCCCCAGCTCAGTTGAAGCAGCCCCTGAGCCAAGACCTTCAGGAGGCGCGGGGCCTCCCTGTCGGGAAGCCATGTGCACAGTACGCGGGGATGCGAGCCTCCTTGGGAAGAGTCGAGGGAGCCAAGCCACTTGCACCTGCAATCCCTGCTTGGGCGGAGCTGAGTGCGCCTCCAGTACGGCAGAGCTCTAGCTCTGCTCAGAGGCTGGATCTAGTAAGGTTCCTTGCGCGAGGCAGCTCTGCCCAGTGCGAGACTTGCCCAGGCTTGCCGCGCTGCTAGCCTTCCTGCCCAGGAAGGAGCAGGCTGTGCGATGCTGGGAGAGGCCACTGGCGCCTTCCTGGCCTCAGCTCCGCTCCTGCCTTGCCTTTGCACCTAGTTCAAAGGCGTCCTTTTGGAAGGCTTAGGGGCCGGTGTGTTGCACACTGCCAAGAGGTCCAGCAGTGAGGGCTCTATTAGAGGCAATGGGAGGGCAACTGCAGGGCTCCTCCAGCGGTCGCTTGACCGCCCTGACTCAGCACAGCACGGAGAGCACAAGGCTCACAGTGCCCCTGGCTAGGGTCTGCAGCCCCACACACCGGGCGGCTGACTCCGTGAGCGCCCAGCAGGTGCCTGACAGACGTCATTTCCCTAGTGCTCTCCTCCCCAGCAGAGACGTGTGCAGGTGGTTGGGGCCTGCCCCTGCGTGTCTGGGCTCCGGTCCTCAGCCCCAGCTCAGGGAAGCAGCTCCTGAGTCAAGACCTGTAGGAGGCGCGGGGCGCCCCCGCCTGGAAGCCTAGTGCACAGCATGCGGGAAGCGAGCCTCCTCGGGGGAAGAGGAGGCAGCCCAGCTGCGTGCAGCTGAAATCACTTCTTGGGCGGAGCCGAGTGCGCCCCCAGTACGGCAGAGCTCCAGGTCTGCTCAGAGGCCTAATCTGGTAGAGTTGCTGGCGTGAGGCTGCTCTGCCCTGGGCGAGCCTTGCCCAGACTTGCCTCGCGGCTAGGCTTCCAGTCCAGGAAAGAGCAGGCTGCGCGAGACTGGGAGATGCTACTGGCGCCTTCCTGGCCTCAGCTCCACTCCTGCCTTGCCTTTGCACCTAGTCCCCAGGCCTTCTTGTGGAGGGCTTAGTTGCCGGTGGGTTGCACACTGCCAAGCGCTCCAGCAGTGAGGGCTCTATTAGAGGCAATGGGAGGGCAACTGCAGGGCTCCTCCAGCGGTTGCTTGACCGCCCAGACTCAGCACAGCACGGAGAGCACAAGGCTCACAGGGCCCCTGGCTGGGGTCTGCGGCCCCACACACCCGCAGGCTGACTCCGTGAGCGCCCAGAAGGTGCCTGACAGACGTCATTTCCCTAGTGCTCTCCTCCCCAGCAGAGACGTGTGCAGGTGGTTGGGGCCTGCCCCTGCGTGTCTGGGCTCCCGCCTACAGCCCCAGCTCAGTTGAAGCAGCCCCTGAGCCAAGACCTTCAGGAGGCGCGGGGCCTCCCTGTCGGGAAGCCATGTGCACAGTACGCGGGGATGCGAGCCTCCTTGGGAAGAGTCGAGGGAGCCAAGCCACTTGCACCTGCAATCCCTGCTTGGGCGGAGCTGAGTGCGCCTCCAGTACGGCAGAGCTCTAGCTCTGCTCAGAGGCTGGATCTAGTAAGGTTCCTTGCGCGAGGCAGCTCTGCCCAGTGCGAGACTTGCCCAGGCTTGCCGCGCTGCTAGCCTTCCTGCCCAGGAAGGAGCAGGCTGTGCGATGCTGGGAGAGGCCACTGGCGCCTTCCTGGCCTCAGCTTCGCTCCTGCCTTGCCTTTGCACCTAGTTCAAAGGCGTCCTTTTGGAAGGCTTAGGGGCCGGTGTGTTGCACACTGCCAAGAGGTCCAGCAGTGAGGGCTCTATTAGAGGCAATGGGAGGGCAACTGCAGGGCTCCTCCAGCGGTCGCTTGACCGCCCTGACTCAGCACAGCACGGAGAGCACAAGGCTCACAGTGCCCCTGGCTGGGGTCTGCGGCCCCACACACCCGGAGGCTGACTCCGTGAGCGCCCAGAAGGTGCCTGACAGACGTCATTTCCCTAGTGCTCTCCTCCCCAGCAGAGACGTGTGCAGGTGGTTGGGGCCTGCCCCTGCGTGTCTGGGCTCCGGTCCTCAGCCCCAGCTCAGGGAAGCAGCTCCTGAGTCAAGACCTGTAGGAGGCGCGGGGCGCCCCCGCCTGGAAGCCTAGTGCACAGCATGCGGGAAGCGAGCCTCCTCGGGGGAAGAGGAGGCAGCCCAGCTGCGTGCAGCTGAAATCACTTCTTGGGCGGAGCCGAGTGCGCCCCCAGTACGGCAGAGCTCCAGGTCTGCTCAGAGGCCTAATCTGGTAGAGTTGCTGGCGTGAGGCTGCTCTGCCCTGGGCGAGCCTTGCCCAGACTTGCCTCGCGGCTAGGCTTCCAGTCCAGGAAAGAGCAGGCTGCGCGAGACTGGGAGATGCTACTGGCGCCTTCCTGGCCTCAGCTCCACTCCTGCCTTGCCTTTGCACCTAGTCCCCAGGCGTTCTTGTGGAGGGCTTAGTTGCCGGTGGGTTGCACACTGCCAAGCGCTCCAGCAGTGAGGGCTCTATTAGAGGCAATGGGAGGGCAACTGCAGGGCTCCTCCAGCGGTTGCTTGACCGCCCAGACTCAGCACAGCACGGAGAGCACAAGGCTCACAGGGCCCCTGGCTGGGGTCTGCGGCCCCACACACCCGGAGGCTGACTCCGTGAGCGCCCAGAAGGTGCCTGACAGACGTCATTTCCCTAGTGCTCTCCTCCCCAGCAGAGACGTGTGCAGGTGGTTGGGGCCTGCCCCTGCGTGTCTGGGCTCCCGCCTACAGCCCCAGCTCAGTTGAAGCAGCCCCTGAGCCAAGACCTTCAGGAGGCGCGGGGCCTCCCTGTCGGGAAGCCATGTGCACAGTACGCGGGGATGCGAGCCTCCTTGGGAAGAGTCGAGGGAGCCAAGCCACTTGCACCTGCAATCCCTGCTTGGGCGGAGCTGAGTGCGCCTCCAGTACGGCAGAGCTCTAGCTCTGCTCAGAGGCTGGATCTAGTAAGGTTCCTTGCGCGAGGCAGCTCTGCCCAGTGCGAGACTTGCCCAGGCTTGCCGCGCTGCTAGCCTTCCTGCCCAGGAAGGAGCAGGCTGTGCGATGCTGGGAGAGGCCACTGGCGCCTTCCTGGCCTCAGCTCCGCTCCTGCCTTGCCTTTGCACCCAGGCCTCAGGCGTCCTTGGGGAGGGCTTAGGGGCTGGTGCCTAGCACACTGCTAAGCGCTCCAGCAGTCAGGGCTCTATTAGAGGCAATGGGAGGGCAACTGCAGGGCTCCTCCAGCGGTTGCTTGACCGCCCAGACTCAGCACAGCACGGAGAGCACAAGGCTCACAGGGCCCCTGTCTGTGGTCTGCAGCCCCACACACCCGGAGGCTGACTCCGTGGGCGCCCAGAAGTTACCTGACAGACGTCATTTCCCTAGCGCTCTCCTCCCCAGCAGAGACGTGTGCAAGTGGTTGGGGCCAGGCCCTGCGTGTCTGGGCTCCCGCTCCCATCCCCAGCTCAGGGGAAGCAGCCCCTGAGCCAAGACCTGCAGGAGGCGCGGGGCGCCCCCGCCTGGAAGCTTAGTGCACAGCATGCGGGAAGCGAGCCTCCTCGGGGGAAGAGGAGGCAGCCCAGCTGCGTGCAGCTGAAATCACTGCTTGGGTGGAGCCGAGTTCGCTTCCAGTACGGCAGAGCTCCAGCTCTGCTCAGAGGCCCGATCTGCCAGAGTTCCTGGCGTGAGGCTGCTCTGGCCTGGGCGAGCCTTGCCCAGACTTGCCTCGCAGTTCGGCTTCCTGACCAGGAAGGAGCAGACTGCGCGAGACTGGGAGACGCGACTGGCTCCTTCCTGGCCTCAGCTCCACTCCTGCCTTGCCTTTGCACCTAGTCCCCGGGCGTCCTTGCGGAGGGCTTAGTTGCCGATGGGTTGCACACTGCCAAGCGCTCCAGCAGTGAGGGCTCTATTAGTGGCAATGGGAGGGCAACTGCAGGGCTCCTCCAGCGGTTGCTTGACCGCCCAGACTCAGCACAGCACGGAGAGCACAAGGCTCACAGGGCCCCTGGCTGGGGTCTGCGGCCCCACACACCCGGAGGCTGACTCCGTGAGCGCCCAGAAGGTGCCTGACAGACGTCATTTCCCTAGTGCTCTCCTCCCCAGCAGAGACGTGTGCAGGTGGTTGGGGCCTGCCCCTGCGTGTCTGGGCTCCCGCCTACAGCCCCAGCTCAGTTGAAGCAGCCCCTGAGCCAAGACCTTCAGGAGGCGCGGGGCCTCCCTGTCGGGAAGCCATGTGCACAGTACGCGGGGATGCGAGCCTCCTTGGGAAGAGTCGAGGGAGCCAAGCCACTTGCACCTGCAATCCCTGCTTGGGCGGAGCTGAGTGCGCCTCCAGTACGGCAGAGCTCTAGCTCTGCTCAGAGGCTGGATCTAGTAAGGTTCCTTGCGCGAGGCAGCTCTGCCCAGTGCGAGACTTGCCCAGGCTTGCCGCGCTGCTAGCCTTCCTGCCCAGGAAGGAGCAGGCTGTGCGATGCTGGGAGAGGCCACTGGCGCCTTCCTGGCCTCAGCTCCGCTCCTGCCTTGCCTTTGCACCTAGTTCAAAGGCGTCCTTTTGGAAGGCTTAGGGGCCGGTGTGTTGCACACTGCCAAGAGGTCCAGCAGTGAGGGCTCTATTAGAGGCAATGGGAGGGCAACTGCAGGGCTCCTCCAGCGGTCGCTTGACCGCCCTGACTCAGCACAGCACGGAGAGCACAAGGCTCACAGTGCCCCTGGCTAGGGTCTGCAGCCCCACACACCGGGCGGCTGACTCCGTGAGCGCCCAGCAGGTGCCTGACAGACGTCATTTCCCTAGTGCTCTCCTCCCCAGCAGAGACGTGTGCAGGTGGTTGGGGCCTGCCCCTGCGTGTCTGGGCTCCGGTCCTCAGCCCCAGCTCAGGGAAGCAGCTCCTGAGTCAAGACCTGTAGGAGGCGCGGGGCGCCCCCGCCTGGAAGCCTAGTGCACAGCATGCGGGAAGCGAGCCTCCTCGGGGGAAGAGGAGGCAGCCCAGCTGCGTGCAGCTGAAATCACTTCTTGGGCGGAGCCGAGTGCGCCCCCAGTACGGCAGAGCTCCAGGTCTGCTCAGAGGCCTAATCTGGTAGAGTTGCTGGCGTGAGGCTGCTCTGCCCTGGGCGAGCCTTGCCCAGACTTGCCTCGCGGCTAGGCTTCCAGTCCAGGAAGGAGCAGGCTGCGCGAGACTGGGAGATGCTACTGGCGCCTTCCTGGCCTCAGCTCCACTCCTGCCTTGCCTTTGCACCTAGTCCCCAGGCCTTCTTGTGGAGGGCTTAGTTGCCGGTGGGTTGCACACTGCCAAGCGCTCCAGCAGTGAGGGCTCTATTAGAGGCAATGGGAGAGCAACTGCAGGGCTCCTCCAGCGGTTGCTTGACCGCCCAGACTCAGCACAGCACGGAGAGCACAAGGCTCACAGGGCCCCTGGCTGGGGTCTGCAGCCCCACACACCCGGAGGCTGACTCCGTGAGCGCCCAGAAGGTGCCTGACAGACGTCATTTCCCTAGTGCTCTCCTCCCCAGCAGAGACGTGTGCAGGTGGTTGGGGCCTGCCCCTGCGTGTCTGGGCTCCCGCCTACAGCCCCAGCTCAGTTGAAGCAGCCCCTGAGCCAAGACCTTCAGGAGGCGCGGGGCCTCCCTGTCGGGAAGCCATGTGCACAGTACGCGGGGATGCGAGCCTCCTTGGGAAGAGTCGAGGGAGCCAAGCCACTTGCACCTGCAATCCCTGCTTGGGCGGAGCTGAGTGCGCCTCCAGTACGGCAGAGCTCTAGCTCTGCTCAGAGGCTGGATCTAGTAAGGTTCCTTGCGCGAGGCAGCTCTGCCCAGTGCGAGACTTGCCCAGGCTTGCCGCGCTGCTAGCCTTCCTGCCCAGGAAGGAGCAGGCTGTGCGATGCTGGGAGAGGCCACTGGCGCCTTCCTGGCCTCAGCTCCGCTCCTGCCTTGCCTTTGCACCCAGGCCTCAGGCGTCCTTGGGGAGGGCTTAGGGGCTGGTGCCTAGCACACTGCTAAGCGCTCCAGCAGTCAGGGCTCTATTAGAGGGAAGGGGAGGGCAACTGCAGGGCTCCTCCAGCGGTTGCTTGGCCGCCCAGACTCAGCGCCGCACGGAGAGCACAAGGCTCACAGGGCCCCTGTCTGTGGTCTGCAGCCCCACACACCCGGAGGCTGACTCCGTGGGCGCCCAGAAGTTACCTGACAGACGTCATTTCCCTAGCGCTCTCCTCCCCAGCAGAGACGTGTGCAAGTGGTTGGGGCCAGGCCCTGCGTGTCTGGGCTCCCGCTCCCATCCCCAGCTCAGGGGAAGCAGCCCCTGAGCCAAGACCTGCAGGAGGCGCGGGGCGCCCCCGCCTGGAAGCTTAGTGCACAGCATGCGGGAAGCGAGCCTCCTCGGGGGAAGAGGAGGCAGCCCAGCTGCGTGCAGCTGAAATCACTGCTTGGGTGGAGCCGAGTTCGCTTCCAGTACGGCAGAGCTCCAGCTCTGCTCAGAGGCCCGATCTGCCAGAGTTCCTGGCGTGAGGCTGCTCTGGCCTGGGCGAGCCTTGCCCAGACTTGCCTCGCAGTTCGGCTTCCTGACCAGGAAGGAGCAGACTGCGCGAGACTGGGAGACGCGACTGGCTCCTTCCTGGCCTCAGCTCCACTCCTGCCTTGCCTTTGCACCTAGTCCCCGGGCGTCCTTGCGGAGGGCTTAGTTGCCGGTGGGTTGCACACTGCCAAGCGCTCCAGCAGTGAGGGCTCTATTAGTGGCAATGGGAGGGCAACTGCAGGGCTCCTCCAGCGGTTGCTTGACCGCCCAGACTCGGCACAGCACGGAGAGCACAAGGCTCACAGGGCCCCTGGCTGGGGTCTGCGGCCCCGCCCACCCGGAGGCTGACTCCGTGAGCGCCCAGAAGGTGCCTGACAGACGTCATTTCCCTAGTGCTCTCCTCCCCAGCAGAGACGTGTGCAGGTGGTTGGGGCCTGCCCCTGCGTGTCTGGGCTCCCGCCTACAGCCCCAGCTCAGTTGAAGCAGCCCCTGAGCCAAGACCTTCAGGAGGCGCGGGGCCTCCCTGTCGGGAAGCCATGTGCACAGTACGCGGGGATGCGAGCCTCCTTGGGAAGAGTCGAGGGAGCCAAGCCACTTGCACCTGCAATCCCTGCTTGGGCGGAGCTGAGTGCGCCTCCAGTACGGCAGAGCTCTAGCTCTGCTCAGAGGCTGGATCTAGTAAGGTTCCTTGCGCGAGGCAGCTCTGCCCAGTGCGAGACTTGCCCAGGCTTGCCGCGCTGCTAGCCTTCCTGCCCAGGAAGGAGCAGGCTGTGCGATGCTGGGAGAGGCCACTGGCGCCTTCCTGGCCTCAGCTCCGCTCCTGCCTTGCCTTTGCACCTAGTTCAAAGGCGTCCTTTTGGAAGGCTTAGGGGCCGGTGTGTTGCACACTGCCAAGAGGTCCAGCAGTGAGGGCTCTATTAGAGGCAATGGGAGGGCAACTGCAGGGCTCCTCCAGCAGTCGCTTGACCGCCCTGACTCAGCACAGCACGGAGAGCACAAGGCTCACAGTGCCCCTGGCTAGGGTCTGCAGCCCCACACACCGGGCGGCTGACTCCGTGAGCGCCCAGCAGGTGCCTGACAGACGTCATTTCCCTAGTGCTCTCCTCCCCAGCAGAGACGTGTGCAGGTGGTTGGGGCCTGCCCCTGCGTGTCTGGGCTCCGGTCCTCAGCCCCAGCTCAGGGAAGCAGCTCCTGAGTCAAGACCTGTAGGAGGCGCGGGGCGCCCCCGCCTGGAAGCCTAGTGCACAGCATGCGGGAAGCGAGCCTCCTCGGGGGAAGAGGAGGCAGCCCAGCTGCATGCAGCTGAAATCACTTCTTGGGCGGAGCCGAGTGCGCCCCCAGTACGGCAGAGCTCCAGGTCTGCTCAGAGGCCTAATCTGGTAGAGTTGCTGGCGTGAGGCTGCTCTGCCCTGGGCGAGCCTTGCCCAGACTTGTCTCGCGGCTAGGCTTCCAGTCCAGGAAAGAGCAGGCTGCGCGAGACTGGGAGATGCTACTGGCGCCTTCCTGGCCTCAGCTCCACTCCTGCCTTGCCTTTGCACCTAGTCCCCAGGCCTTCTTGTGGAGGGCTTAGTTGCCGGTGGGTTGCACACTGCCAAGCGCTCCAGCAGTGAGGGCTCTATTAGAGGCAATGGGAGGGCAACTGCAGGGCTCCTCCAGCGGTTGCTTGACCGCCCAGACTCAGCACAGCACGGAGAGCACAAGGCTCACAGGGCCCCTGGCTGGGGTCTGCGGCCCCACACACCCGGAGGCTGACTCCGTGAGCGCCCAGAAGGTGCCTGACAGACGTCATTTCCCTAGTGCTCTCCTCCCCAGCAGAGACGTGTGCAGGTGGTTGGGGCCTGCCCCTGCGTGTCTGGGCTCCCGCCTACAGCCCCAGCTCAGTTGAAGCAGCCCCTGAGCCAAGACCTTCAGGAGGCGCGGGGCCTCCCTGTCGGGAAGCCATGTGCACAGTACGCGGGGATGCGAGCCTCCTTGGGAAGAGTCGAGGGAGCCAAGCCACTTGCACCTGCAATCCCTGCTTGGGCGGAGCTGAGTGCGCCTCCAGTACGGCAGAGCTCTAGCTCTGCTCAGAGGCTGGATCTAGTAAGGTTCCTTGCGCGAGGCAGCTCTGCCCAGTGCGAGACTTGCCCAGGCTTGCCGCGCTGCTAGCCTTCCTGCCCAGGAAGGAGCAGGCTGTGCGATGCTGGGAGAGGCCACTGGCGCCTTCCTGGCCTCAGCTCCGCTCCTGCCTTGCCTTTGCACCCAGGCCTCAGGCGTCCTTGGGGAGGGCTTAGGGGCTGGTGCCTAGCACACTGCTAAGCGCTCCAGCAGTCAGGGCTCTATTAGAGGGAAGGGGAGGGCAACTGCAGGGCTCCTCCAGCGGTTGCTTGGCCGCCCAGACTCAGCGCCGCACGGAGAGCACAAGGCTCACAGGGCCCCTGTCTGTGGTCTGCAGCCCCACACACCCGGAGGCTGACTCCGTGGGCGCCCAGAAGTTACCTGACAGACGTCATTTCCCTAGCGCTCTCCTCCCCAGCAGAGACGTGTGCAAGTGGTTGGGGCCAGGCCCTGCGTGTCTGGGCTCCCGCTCCCATCCCCAGCTCAGGGGAAGCAGCCCCTGAGCCAAGACCTGCAGGAGGCGCGGGGCGCCCCCGCCTGGAAGCTTAGTGCACAGCATGCGGGAAGCGAGCCTCCTCGGGGGAAGAGGAGGCAGCCCAGCTGCGTGCAGCTGAAATCACTGCTTGGGTGGAGCCGAGTTCGCTTCCAGTACGGCAGAGCTCCAGCTCTGCTCAGAGGCCCGATCTGCCAGAGTTCCTGGCGTGAGGCTGCTCTGGCCTGGGCGAGCCTTGCCCAGACTTGCCTCGCAGTTCGGCTTCCTGACCAGGAAGGAGCAGACTGCGCGAGACTGGGAGACGCGACTGGCTCCTTCCTGGCCTCAGCTCCACTCCTGCCTTGCCTTTGCACCTAGTCCCCGGGCGTCCTTGCGGAAGGCTTAGTTGCCGATGGGTTGCACACTGCCAAGCGCTCCAGCAGTGAGGGCTCTATTAGTGGCAATGGGAGGGCAACTGCAGGGCTCCTCCAGCGGTTGCTTGACCGCCCAGACTCGGCACAGCACGGAGAGCACAAGGCTCACAGGGCCCCTGGCTGGGGTCTGCGGCCCCGCCCACCCGGAGGCTGACTCCGTGAGCGCCCAGAAGGTGCCTGACAGACGTCATTTCCCTAGTGCTCTCCTCCCCAGCAGAGACGTGTGCAGGTGGTTGGGGCCTGCCCCTGCGTGTCTGGGCTCCCGCCTACAGCCCCAGCTCAGTTGAAGCAGCCCCTGAGCCAAGACCTTCAGGAGGCGCGGGGCCTCCCTGTCGGGAAGCCATGTGCACAGTACGCGGGGATGCGAGCCTCCTTGGGAAGAGTCGAGGGAGCCAAGCCACTTGCACCTGCAATCCCTGCTTGGGCGGAGCTGAGTGCGCCTCCAGTACGGCAGAGCTCTAGCTCTGCTCAGAGGCTGGATCTAGTAAGGTTCCTTGCGCGAGGCAGCTCTGCCCAGTGCGAGACTTGCCCAGGCTTGCCGCGCTGCTAGCCTTCCTGCCCAGGAAGGAGCAGGCTGTGCGATGCTGGGAGAGGCCACTGGCGCCTTCCTGGCCTCAGCTCCGCTCCTGCCTTGCCTTTGCACCTAGTTCAAAGGCGTCCTTTTGGAAGGCTTAGGGGCCGGTGTGTTGCACACTGCCAAGAGGTCCAGCAGTGAGGGCTCTATTAGAGGCAATGGGAGGGCAACTGCAGGGCTCCTCCAGCGGTCGCTTGACCGCCCTGACTCAGCACAGCACGGAGAGCACAAGGCTCACAGTGCCCCTGGCTAGGGTCTGCAGCCCCACACACCGGGCGGCTGACTCCGTGAGCGCCCAGCAGGTGCCTGACAGACGTCATTTCCCTAGTGCTCTCCTCCCCAGCAGAGACGTGTGCAGGTGGTTGGGGCCTGCCCCTGCGTGTCTGGGCTCCGGTCCTCAGCCCCAGCTCAGGGAAGCAGCTCCTGAGTCAAGACCTGTAGAAGGCGCGGGGCGCCCCCGCCTGGAAGCCTAGTGCACAGCATGCGGGAAGCGAGCCTCCTCGGGGGAAGAGGAGGCAGCCCAGCTGCGTGCAGCTGAAATCACTTCTTGGGCGGAGCCGAGTGCGCCCCCAGTACGGCAGAGCTCCAGGTCTGCTCAGAGGCCTAATCTGGTAGAGTTGCTGGCGTGAGGCTGCTCTGCCCTGGGCGAGCCTTGCCCAGACTTGCCTCGCGGCTAGGCTTCCAGTCCAGGAAAGAGCAGGCTGCGCGAGACTGGGAGATGCTACTGGCGCCTTCCTGGCCTCAGCTCCACTCCTGCCTTGCCTTTGCACCTAGTCCCCAGGCCTTCTTGTGGAGGGCTTAGTTGCCGGTGGGTTGCACACTGCCAAGCGCTCCAGCAGTGAGGGCTCTATTAGAGGCAATGGGAGGGCAACTGCAGGGCTCCTCCAGCGGTTGCTTGACCGCCCAGACTCAGCACAGCACGGAGAGCACAAGGCTCACAGGGCCCCTGTCTGTGGTCTGCAGCCCCACACACCCGGAGGCTGACTCCGTGGGCGCCCAGAAGTTACCTGACAGACGTCATTTCCCTAGCGCTCTCCTCCCCAGCAGAGACGTGTGCAAGTGGTTGGGGCCAGGCCCTGCGTGTCTGGGCTCCCGCTCCCATCCCCAGCTCAGGGGAAGCAGCCCCTGAGCCAAGACCTGCAGGAGGCGCGGGGCGCCCCCGCCTGGAAGCTTAGTGCACAGCATGCGGGAAGCGAGCCTCCTCGGGGGAAGAGGAGGCAGCCCAGCTGCGTGCAGCTGAAATCACTGCTTGGGTGGAGCCGAGTTCGCTTCCAGTACGGCAGAGCTCCAGCTCTGCTCAGAGGCCCGATCTGCCAGAGTTCCTGGCGTGAGGCTGCTCTGGCCTGGGCGAGCCTTGCCCAGACTTGCCTCGCAGTTCGGCTTCCTGACCAGGAAGGAGCAGACTGCGCGAGACTGGGAGACGCGACTGGCTCCTTCCTGGCCTCAGCTCCACTCCTGCCTTGCCTTTGCACCTAGTCCCCGGGCGTCCTTGCGGAAGGCTTAGTTGCCGATGGGTTGCACACTGCCAAGCGCTCCAGCAGTGAGGGCTCTATTAGTGGCAATGGGAGGGCAACTGCAGGGCTCCTCCAGCGGTTGCTTGACCGCCCAGACTCAGCACAGCACGGAGAGCACAAGGCTCACAGGGCCCCTGGCTGGGGTCTGCGGCCCCACACACCCGGAGGCTGACTCCGTGAGCGCCCAGAAGGTGCCTGACAGACGTCATTTCCCTAGTGCTCTCCTCCCCAGCAGAGACGTGTGCAGGTGGTTGGGGCCTGCCCCTGCGTGTCTGGGCTCCCGCCTACAGCCCCAGCTCAGTTGAAGCAGCCCCTGAGCCAAGACCTTCAGGAGGCGCGGGGCCTCCCTGTCGGGAAGCCATGTGCACAGTACGCGGGGATGCGAGCCTCCTTGGGAAGAGTCGATGGAGCCAAGCCACTTGCACCTGCAATCCCTGCTTGGGCGGAGCTGAGTGCGCCTCCAGTACGGCAGAGCTCTAGCTCTGCTCAGAGGCTGGATCTAGTAAGGTTCCTTGCGCGAGGCAGCTCTGCCCAGTGCGAGACTTGCCCAGGCTTGCCGCGCTGCTAGCCTTCCTGCCCAGGAAGGAGCAGGCTGTGCGATGCTGGGAGAGGCCACTGGCGCCTTCCTGGCCTCAGCTCCGCTCCTGCCTTGCCTTTGCACCTAGTTCAAAGGCGTCCTTTTGGAAGGCTTAGGGGCCGGTGTGTTGCACACTGCCAAGAGGTCCAGCAGTGAGGGCACTATTAGAGGCAATGGGAGGGCAACTGCAGGGCTCCTCCAGCGGTCGCTTGACCGCCCTGACTCAGCACAGCACGGAGAGCACAAGGCTCACAGTGCCCCTGGCTAGGGTCTGCAGCCCCACACACCGGGCGGCTGACTCCGTGAGCGCCCAGCAGGTGCCTGACAGACGTCATTTCCCTAGTGCTCTCCTCCCCAGCAGAGACGTGTGCAGGTGGTTGGGGCCTGCCCCTGCGTGTCTGGGCTCCGGTCCTCAGCCCCAGCTCAGGGAAGCAGCTCCTGAGTCAAGACCTGTAGGAGGCGCGGGGCGCCCCCGCCTGGAAGCCTAGTGCACAGCATGCGGGAAGCGAGCCTCCTCGGGGGAAGAGGAGGCAGCCCAGCTGCGTGCAGCTGAAATCACTTCTTGGGCGGAGCCGAGTGCGCCCCCAGTACGGCAGAGCTCCAGGTCTGCTCAGAGGCCTAATCTGGTAGAGTTGCTGGCGTGAGGCTGCTCTGCCCTGGGCGAGCCTTGCCCAGACTTGCCTCGCGGCTAGGCTTCCAGTCCAGGAAAGAGCAGGCTGCGCGAGACTGGGAGATGCTACTGGCGCCTTCCTGGCCTCAGCTCCACTCCTGCCTTGCCTTTGCACCTAGTCCCCAGGCCTTCTTGTGGAGGGCTTAGTTGCCGGTGGGTTGCACACTGCCAAGCGCTCCAGCAGTGAGGGCTCTATTAGAGGCAATGGGAGGGCAACTGCAGGGCTCCTCCAGCGGTTGCTTGACCGCCCAGACTCAGCACAGCACGGAGAGCACAAGGCTCACAGGGCCCCTGGCTGGGGTCTGCGGCCCCACACACCCGGAGGCTGACTCCGTGAGCGCCCAGAAGGTGCCTGACAGACGTCATTTCCCTAGTGCTCTCCTCCCCAGCTGAGACGTGTGCAGGTGGTTGGGGCCTGCCCCTGCGTGTCTGGGCTCCCGCCTACAGCCCCAGCTCAGTTGAAGCAGCCCCTGAGCCAAGACCTTCAGGAGGCGCGGGGCCTCCCTGTCGGGAAGCCATGTGCACAGTACGCGGGGATGCGAGCCTCCTTGGGAAGAGTCGAGGGAGCCAAGCCACTTGCACCTGCAATCCCTGCTTGGGCGGAGCTGAGTGCGCCTCCAGTACGGCAGAGCTCTAGCTCTGCTCAGAGGCTGGATCTAGTAAGGTTCCTTGCGCGAGGCAGCTCTGCCCAGTGCGAGACTTGCCCAGGCTTGCCGCGCTGCTAGCCTTCCTGCCCAGGAAGGAGCAGGCTGTGCGATGCTGGGAGAGGCCACTGGCGCCTTCCTGGCCTCAGCTCCGCTCCTGCCTTGCCTTTGCACCTAGTTCAAAGGCGTCCTTTTGGAAGGCTTAGGGGCCGGTGTGTTGCACACTGCCAAGAGGTCCAGCAGTGAGGGCTCTATTAGAGGCAATGGGAGGGCAACTGCAGGGCTCCTCCAGCGGTCGCTTGACCGCCCTGACTCAGCACAGCACGGAGAGCACAAGGCTCACAGTGCCCCTGGCTAGGGTCTGCAGCCCCACACACCGGGCGGCTGACTCCGTGAGCGCCCAGCAGGTGCCTGACAGACGTCATTTCCCTAGTGCTCTCCTCCCCAGCAGAGACGTGTGCAGGTGGTTGGGGCCTGCCCCTGCGTGTCTGGGCTCCGGTCCTCAGCCCCAGCTCAGGGAAGCAGCTCCTGAGTCAAGACCTGTAGGAGGCGCGGGGCGCCCCCGCCTGGAAGCCTAGTGCACAGCATGCGGGAAGCGAGCCTCCTCGGGGGAAGAGGAGGCAGCCCAGCTGCGTGCAGCTGAAATCACTTCTTGGGCGGAGCCGAGTGCGCCCCCAGTACGGCAGAGCTCCAGGTCTGCTCAGAGGCCTAATCTGGTAGAGTTGCTGGCGTGAGGCTGCTCTGCCCTGGGCGAGCCTTGCCCAGACTTGCCTCGCGGCTAGGCTTCCAGTCCAGGAAAGAGCAGGCTGCGCGAGACTGGGAGATGCTACTGGCGCCTTCCTGGCCTCAGCTCCACTCCTGCCTTGCCTTTGCACCTAGTCCCCAGGCCTTCTTGTGGAGGGCTTAGTTGCCGGTGGGTTGCACACTGCCAAGCGCTCCAGCAGTGAGGGCTCTATTAGAGGCAATGGGAGGGCAACTGCAGGGCTCCTCCAGCGGTTGCTTGACCGCCCAGACTCAGCACAGCACGGAGAGCACAAGGCTCACAGGGCCCCTGGCTGGGGTCTGCGGCCCCACACACCCGCAGGCTGACTCCGTGAGCGCCCAGAAGGTGCCTGACAGACGTCATTTCCCTAGTGCTCTCCTCCCCAGCAGAGACGTGTGCAGGTGGTTGGGGCCTGCCCCTGCGTGTCTGGGCTCCCGCCTACAGCCCCAGCTCAGTTGAAGCAGCCCCTGAGCCAAGACCTTCAAGAGGCGCGGGGCCTCCCTGTCGGGAAGCCATGTGCACAGTACGCGGGGATGCGAGCCTCCTTGGGAAGAGTCGAGGGAGCCAAGCCACTTGCACCTGCAATCCCTGCTTGGGCGGAGCTGAGTGCGCCTCCAGTACGGCAGAGCTCTAGCTCTGCTCAGAGGCTGGATCTAGTAAGGTTCCTTGCGCGAGGCAGCTCTGCCCAGTGCGAGACTTGCCCAGGCTTGCCGCGCTGCTAGCCTTCCTGCCCAGGAAGGAGCAGGCTGTGCGATGCTGGGAGAGGCCACTGGCGCCTTCCTGGCCTCAGCTCCGCTCCTGCCTTGCCTTTGCACCTAGTTCAAAGGCGTCCTTTTGGAAGGCTTAGGGGCCGGTGTGTTGCACACTGCCAAGAGGTCCAGCAGTGAGGGCTCTATTAGAGGCAATGGGAGGGCAACTGCAGGGCTCCTCCAGCGGTCGCTTGACCGCCCTGACTCAGCACAGCACGGAGAGCACAAGGCTCACAGTGCCCCTGGCTAGGGTCTGCAGCCCCACACACCGGGCGGCTGACTCCGTGAGCGCCCAGCAGGTGCCTGACAGACGTCATTTCCCTAGTGCTCTCCTCCCCAGCAGAGACGTGTGCAGGTGGTTGGGGCCTGCCCCTGCGTGTCTGGGCTCCGGTCCTCAGCCCCAGCTCAGGGAAGCAGCTCCTGAGTCAAGACCTGTAGGAGGCGCGGGGCGCCCCCGCCTGGAAGCCTAGTGCACAGCATGCGGGAAGCGAGCCTCCTCGGGGGAAGAGGAGGCAGCCCAGCTGCGTGCAGCTGAAATCACTTCTTGGGCGGAGCCGAGTGCGCCCCCAGTACGGCAGAGCTCCAGGTCTGCTCAGAGGCCTAATCTGGTAGAGTTGCTGGCGTGAGGCTGCTCTGCCCTGGGCGAGCCTTGCCCAGACTTGTCTCGCGGCTAGGCTTCCAGTCCAGGAAAGAGCAGGCTGCGCGAGACTGGGAGATGCTACTGGCGCCTTCCTGGCCTCAGCTCCACTCCTGCCTTGCCTTTGCACCTAGTCCCCAGGCCTTCTTGTGGAGGGCTTAGTTGCCGGTGGGTTGCACACTGCCAAGCGCTCCAGCAGTGAGGGCTCTATTAGAGGCAATGGGAGGGCAACTGCAGGGCTCCTCCAGCGGTTGCTTGACCGCCCAGACTCAGCACAGCACGGAGAGCACAAGGCTCACAGGGCCCCTGGCTGGGGTCTGCGGCCCCACACACCCGGAGGCTGACTCCGTGAGCGCCCAGAAGGTGCCTGACAGACGTCATTTCCCTAGTGCTCTCCTCCCCAGCAGAGACGTGTGCAGGTGGTTGGGGCCTGCCCCTGCGTGTCTGGGCTCCCGCCTACAGCCCCAGCTCAGTTGAAGCAGCCCCTGAGCCAAGACCTTCAGGAGGCGCGGGGCCTCCCTGTCGGGAAGCCATGTGCACAGTACGCGGGGATGCGAGCCTCCTTGGGAAGAGTCGAGGGAGCCAAGCCACTTGCACCTGCAATCCCTGCTTGGGCGGAGCTGAGTGCGCCTCCAGTACGGCAGAGCTCTAGCTCTGCTCAGAGGCTGGATCTAGTAAGGTTCCTTGCGCGAGGCAGCTCTGCCCAGTGCGAGACTTGCCCAGGCTTGCCGCGCTGCTAGCCTTCCTGCCCAGGAAGGAGCAGGCTGTGCGATGCTGGGAGAGGCCACTGGCGCCTTCCTGGCCTCAGCTCCGCTCCTGCCTTGCCTTTGCACCCAGGCCTCAGGCGTCCTTGGGGAGGGCTTAGGGGCTGGTGCCTAGCACACTGCTAAGCGCTCCAGCAGTCAGGGCTCTATTAGAGGGAAGGGGAGGGCAACTGCAGGGCTCCTCCAGCGGTTGCTTGGCCGCCCAGACTCAGCGCCGCACGGAGAGCACAAGGCTCACAGGGCCCCTGTCTGTGGTCTGCAGCCCCACACACCCGGAGGCTGACTCCGTGGGCGCCCAGAAGTTACCTGACAGACGTCATTTCCCTAGCGCTCTCCTCCCCAGCAGAGACGTGTGCAAGTGGTTGGGGCCAGGCCCTGCGTGTCTGGGCTCCCGCTCCCATCCCCAGCTCAGGGGAAGCAGCCCCTGAGCCAAGACCTGCAGGAGGCGCGGGGCGCCCCCGCCTGGAAGCTTAGTGCACAGCATGCGGGAAGCGAGCCTCCTCGGGGGAAGAGGAGGCAGCCCAGCTGCGTGCAGCTGAAATCACTGCTTGGGTGGAGCCGAGTTCGCTTCCAGTACGGCAGAGCTCCAGCTCTGCTCAGAGGCCCGATCTGCCAGAGTTCCTGGCGTGAGGCTGCTCTGGCCTGGGCGAGCCTTGCCCAGACTTGCCTCGCAGTTCGGCTTCCTGACCAGGAAGGAGCAGACTGCGCGAGACTGGGAGACGCGACTGGCTCCTTCCTGGCCTCAGCTCCACTCCTGCCTTGCCTTTGCACCTAGTCCCCGGGCGTCCTTGCGGAAGGCTTAGTTGCCGATGGGTTGCACACTGCCAAGCGCTCCAGCAGTGAGGGCTCTATTAGTGGCAATGGGAGGGCAACTGCAGGGCTCCTCCAGCGGTTGCTTGACCGCCCAGACTCAGCACAGCACGGAGAGCACAAGGCTCACAGGGCCCCTGGCTGGGGTCTGCGGCCCCACACACCCGGAGGCTGACTCCGTGAGCGCCCAGAAGGTGCCTGACAGACGTCATTTCCCTAGTGCTCTCCTCCCCAGCAGAGACGTGTGCAGGTGGTTGGGGCCTGCCCCTGCGTGTCTGGGCTCCCGCCTACAGCCCCAGCTCAGTTGAAGCAGCCCCTGAGCCAAGACCTTCAGGAGGCGCGGGGCCTCCCTGTCGGGAAGCCATGTGCACAGTACGCGGGGATGCGAGCCTCCTTGGGAAGAGTCGATGGAGCCAAGCCACTTGCACCTGCAATCCCTGCTTGGGCGGAGCTGAGTGCGCCTCCAGTACGGCAGAGCTCTAGCTCTGCTCAGAGGCTGGATCTAGTAAGGTTCCTTGCGCGAGGCAGCTCTGCCCAGTGCGAGACTTGCCCAGGCTTGCCGCGCTGCTAGCCTTCCTGCCCAGGAAGGAGCAGGCTGTGCGATGCTGGGAGAGGCCACTGGCGCCTTCCTGGCCTCAGCTCCGCTCCTGCCTTGCCTTTGCACCTAGTTCAAAGGCGTCCTTTTGGAAGGCTTAGGGGCCGGTGTGTTGCACACTGCCAAGAGGTCCAGCAGTGAGGGCTCTATTAGAGGCAATGGGAGGGCAACTGCAGGGCTCCTCCAGCGGTCGCTTGACCGCCCTGACTCAGCACAGCACGGAGAGCACAAGGCTCACAGTGCCCCTGGCTAGGGTCTGCAGCCCCACACACCGGGCGGCTGACTCCGTGAGCGCCCAGCAGGTGCCTGACAGACGTCATTTCCCTAGTGCTCTCCTCCCCAGCAGAGACGTGTGCAGGTGGTTGGGGCCTGCCCCTGCGTGTCTGGGCTCCGGTCCTCAGCCCCAGCTCAGGGAAGCAGCTCCTGAGTCAAGACCTGTAGGAGGCGCGGGGCGCCCCCGCCTGGAAGCCTAGTGCACAGCATGCGGGAAGCGAGCCTCCTCGGGGGAAGAGGAGGCAGCCCAGCTGCGTGCAGCTGAAATCACTTCTTGGGCGGAGCCGAGTGCGCCCCCAGTACGGCAGAGCTCCAGGTCTGCTCAGAGGCCTAATCTGGTAGAGTTGCTGGCGTGAGGCTGCTCTGCCCTGGGCGAGCCTTGCCCAGACTTGCCTCGCGGCTAGGCTTCCAGTCCAGGAAAGAGCAGGCTGCGCGAGACTGGGAGATGCTACTGGCGCCTTCCTGGCCTCAGCTCCACTCCTGCCTTGCCTTTGCACCTAGTCCCCAGGCCTTCTTGTGGAGGGCTTAGTTGCCGGTGGGTTGCACACTGCCAAGCGCTCCAGCAGTGAGGGCTCTATTAGAGGCAATGGGAGGGCAACTGCAGGGCTCCTCCAGCGGTTGCTTGACCGCCCAGACTCAGCACAGCACGGAGAGCACAAGGCTCACAGGGCCCCTGGCTGGGGTCTGCGGCCCCACACACCCGGAGGCTGACTCCGTGAGCGCCCAGAAGGTGCCTGACAGACGTCATTTCCCTAGTGCTCTCCTCCCCAGCTGAGACGTGTGCAGGTGGTTGGGGCCTGCCCCTGCGTGTCTGGGCTCCCGCCTACAGCCCCAGCTCAGTTGAAGCAGCCCCTGAGCCAAGACCTTCAGGAGGCGCGGGGCCTCCCTGTCGGGAAGCCATGTGCACAGTACGCGGGGATGCGAGCCTCCTTGGGAAGAGTCGAGGGAGCCAAGCCACTTGCACCTGCAATCCCTGCTTGGGCGGAGCTGAGTGCGCCTCCAGTACGGCAGAGCTCTAGCTCTGCTCAGAGGCTGGATCTAGTAAGGTTCCTTGCGCGAGGCAGCTCTGCCCAGTGCGAGACTTGCCCAGGCTTGCCGCGCTGCTAGCCTTCCTGCCCAGGAAGGAGCAGGCTGTGCGATGCTGGGAGAGGCCACTGGCGCCTTCCTGGCCTCAGCTCCGCTCCTGCCTTGCCTTTGCACCTAGTTCAAAGGCGTCCTTTTGGAAGGCTTAGGGGCCGGTGTGTTGCACACTGCCAAGAGGTCCAGCAGTGAGGGCTCTATTAGAGGCAATGGGAGGGCAACTGCAGGGCTCCTCCAGCGGTCGCTTGACCGCCCTGACTCAGCACAGCACGGAGAGCACAAGGCTCACAGTGCCCCTGGCTAGGGTCTGCAGCCCCACACACCGGGCGGCTGACTCCGTGAGCGCCCAGCAGGTGCCTGACAGACGTCATTTCCCTAGTGCTCTCCTCCCCAGCAGAGACGTGTGCAGGTGGTTGGGGCCTGCCCCTGCGTGTCTGGGCTCCGGTCCTCAGCCCCAGCTCAGGGAAGCAGCTCCTGAGTCAAGACCTGTAGGAGGCGCGGGGCGCCCCCGCCTGGAAGCCTAGTGCACAGCATGCGGGAAGCGAGCCTCCTCGGGGGAAGAGGAGGCAGCCCAGCTGCGTGCAGCTGAAATCACTTCTTGGGCGGAGCCGAGTGCGCCCCCAGTACGGCAGAGCTCCAGGTCTGCTCAGAGGCCTAATCTGGTAGAGTTGCTGGCGTGAGGCTGCTCTGCCCTGGGCGAGCCTTGCCCAGACTTGCCTCGCGGCTAGGCTTCCAGTCCAGGAAAGAGCAGGCTGCGCGAGACTGGGAGATGCTACTGGCGCCTTCCTGGCCTCAGCTCCACTCCTGCCTTGCCTTTGCACCTAGTCCCCAGGCCTTCTTGTGGAGGGCTTAGTTGCCGGTGGGTTGCACACTGCCAAGCGCTCCAGCAGTGAGGGCTCTATTAGAGGCAATGGGAGGGCAACTGCAGGGCTCCTCCAGCGGTTGCTTGACCGCCCAGACTCAGCACAGCACGGAGAGCACAAGGCTCACAGGGCCCCTGGCTGGGGTCTGCGGCCCCACACACCCGGAGGCTGACTCCGTGAGCGCCCAGAAGGTGCCTGACAGACGTCATTTCCCTAGTGCTCTCCTCCCCAGCAGAGACGTGTGCAGGTGGTTGGGGCCTGCCCCTGCGTGTCTGGGCTCCCGCCTACAGCCCCAGCTCAGTTGAAGCAGCCCCTGAGCCAAGACCTTCAGGAGGCGCGGGGCCTCCCTGTCGGGAAGCCATGTGCACAGTACGCGGGGATGCGAGCCTCCTTGGGAAGAGTCGATGGAGCCAAGCCACTTGCACCTGCAATCCCTGCTTGGGCGGAGCTGAGTGCGCCTCCAGTACGGCAGAGCTCTAGCTCTGCTCAGAGGCTGGATCTAGTAAGGTTCCTTGCGCGAGGCAGCTCTGCCCAGTGCGAGACTTGCCCAGGCTTGCCGCGCTGCTAGCCTTCCTGCCCAGGAAGGAGCAGGCTGTGCGATGCTGGGAGAGGCCACTGGCGCCTTCCTGGCCTCAGCTCCGCTCCTGCCTTGCCTTTGCACCTAGTTCAAAGGCGTCCTTTTGGAAGGCTTAGGGGCCGGTGTGTTGCACACTGCCAAGAGGTCCAGCAGTGAGGGCTCTATTAGAGGCAATGGGAGGGCAACTGCAGGGCTCCTCCAGCGGTCGCTTGACCGCCCTGACTCAGCACAGCACGGAGAGCACAAGGCTCACAGTGCCCCTGGCTAGGGTCTGCAGCCCCACACACCGGGCGGCTGACTCCGTGAGCGCCCAGCAGGTGCCTGACAGACGTCATTTCCCTAGTGCTCTCCTCCCCAGCAGAGACGTGTGCAGGTGGTTGGGGCCTGCCCCTGCGTGTCTGGGCTCCGGTCCTCAGCCCCAGCTCAGGGAAGCAGCTCCTGAGTCAAGACCTGTAGGAGGCGCGGGGCGCCCCCGCCTGGAAGCCTAGTGCACAGCATGCGGGAAGCGAGCCTCCTCGGGGGAAGAGGAGGCAGCCCAGCTGCGTGCAGCTGAAATCACTTCTTGGGCGGAGCCGAGTGCGCCCCCAGTACGGCAGAGCTCCAGGTCTGCTCAGAGGCCTAATCTGGTAGAGTTGCTGGCGTGAGGCTGCTCTGCCCTGGGCGAGCCTTGCCCAGACTTGTCTCGCGGCTAGGCTTCCAGTCCAGGAAAGAGCAGGCTGCGCGAGACTGGGAGATGCTACTGACGCCTTCCTGGCCTCAGCTCCACTCCTGCCTTGCCTTTGCACCTAGTCCCCAGGCCTTCTTGTGGAGGGCTTAGTTGCCGGTGGGTTGCACACTGCCAAGCGCTCCAGCAGTGAGGGCTCTATTAGAGGCAATGGGAGGGCAACTGCAGGGCTCCTCCAGCGGTTGCTTGACCGCCCAGACTCAGCACAGCACGGAGAGCACAAGGCTCACAGGGCCCCTGGCTGGGGTCTGCGGCCCCACACACCCGGAGGCTGACTCCGTGAGCGCCCAGAAGGTGCCTGACAGACGTCATTTCCCTAGTGCTCTCCTCCCCAGCAGAGACGTGTGCAGGTGGTTGGGGCCTGCCCCTGCGTGTCTGGGCTCCCGCCTACAGCCCCAGCTCAGTTGAAGCAGCCCCTGAGCCAAGACCTTCAGGAGGCGCGGGGCCTCCCTGTCGGGAAGCCATGTGCACAGTACGCGGGGATGCGAGCCTCCTTGGGAAGAGTCGAGGGAGCCAAGCCACTTGCACCTGCAATCCCTGCTTGGGCGGAGCTGAGTGCGCCTCCAGTACGGCAGAGCTCTAGCTCTGCTCAGAGGCTGGATCTAGTAAGGTTCCTTGCGCGAGGCAGCTCTGCCCAGTGCGAGACTTGCCCAGGCTTGCCGCGCTGCTAGCCTTCCTGCCCAGGAAGGAGCAGGCTGTGCGATGCTGGGAGAGGCCACTGGCGCCTTCCTGGCCTCAGCTCCGCTCCTGCCTTGCCTTTGCACCTAGTTCAAAGGCGTCCTTTTGGAAGGCTTAGGGGCCGGTGTGTTGCACACTGCCAAGAGGTCCAGCAGTGAGGGCTCTATTAGAGGCAATGGGAGGGCAACTGCAGGGCTCCTCCAGCGGTCGCTTGACCGCCCTGACTCAGCACAGCACGGAGAGCACAAGGCTCACAGTGCCCCTGGCTAGGGTCTGCAGCCCCACACACCGGGCGGCTGACTCCGTGAGCGCCCAGCAGGTGCCTGACAGACGTCATTTCCCTAGTGCTCTCCTCCCCAGCAGAGACGTGTGCAGGTGGTTGGGGCCTGCCCCTGCGTGTCTGGGCTCCGGTCCTCAGCCCCAGCTCAGGGAAGCAGCTCCTGAGTCAAGACCTGTAGGAGGCGCGGGGCGCCCCCGCCTGGAAGTCTAGTGCACAGCATGCGGGAAGCGAGCCTCCTCGGGGGAAGAGGAGGCAGCCCAGCTGCGTGCAGCTGAAATCACTTCTTGGGCGGAGCCGAGTGCGCCCCCAGTACGGCAGAGCTCCAGGTCTGCTCAGAGGCCTAATCTGGTAGAGTTGCTGGCGTGAGGCTGCTCTGCCCTGGGCGAGCCTTGCCCAGACTTGCCTCGCGGCTAGGCTTCCAGTCCAGGAAAGAGCAGGCTGCGCGAGACTGGGAGATGCTACTGGCGCCTTCCTGGCCTCAGCTCCACTCCTGCCTTGCCTTTGCACCTAGTCCCCAGGCCTTCTTGTGGAGGGCTTAGTTGCCGGTGGGTTGCACACTGCCAAGCGCTCCAGCAGTGAGGGCTCTATTAGAGGCAATGGGAGGGCAACTGCAGGGCTCCTCCAGCGGTTGCTTGACCGCCCAGACTCAGCACAGCACGGAGAGCACAAGGCTCACAGGGCCCCTGTCTGTGGTCTGCAGCCCCACACACCCGGAGGCTGACTCCGTGGGCGCCCAGAAGTTACCTGACAGACGTCATTTCCCTAGCGCTCTCCTCCCCAGCAGAGACGTGTGCAAGTGGTTGGGGCCAGGCCCTGCGTGTCTGGGCTCCCGCTCCCATCCCCAGCTCAGGGGAAGCAGCCCCTGAGCCAAGACGTGCAGGAGGCGCGGGGCGCCCCCGCCTGGAAGCTTAGTGCACAGCATGCGGGAAGCGAGCCTCCTCGGGGGAAGAGGAGGCAGCCCAGCTGCGTGCAGCTGAAATCACTGCTTGGGTGGAGCCGAGTTCGCTTCCAGTACGGCAGAGCTCCAGCTCTGCTCAGAGGCCCGATCTGCCAGAGTTCCTGGCGTGAGGCTGCTCTGGCCTGGGCGAGCCTTGCCCAGACTTGCCTCGCAGTTCGGCTTCCTGACCAGGAAGGAGCAGACTGCGCGAGACTGGGAGACGCGACTGGCTCCTTCCTGGCCTCAGCTCCACTCCTGCCTTGCCTTTGCACCTAGTCCCCGGGCGTCCTTGCGGAAGGCTTAGTTGCCGATGGGTTGCACACTGCCAAGCGCTCCAGCAGTGAGGGCTCTATTAGTGGCAATGGGAGGGCAACTGCAGGGCTCCTCCAGCGGTTGCTTGACCGCCCAGACTCAGCACAGCACGGAGAGCACAAGGCTCACAGGGCCCCTGGCTGGGGTCTGCGGCCCCACACACCCGGAGGCTGACTCCGTGAGCGCCCAGAAGGTGCCTGACAGACGTCATTTCCCTAGTGCTCTCCTCCCCAGCAGAGACGTGTGCAGGTGGTTGGGGCCTGCCCCTGCGTGTCTGGGCTCCCGCCTACAGCCCCAGCTCAGTTGAAGCAGCCCCTGAGCCAAGACCTTCAGGAGGCGCGGGGCCTCCCTGTCGGGAAGCCATGTGCACAGTACGCGGGGATGCGAGCCTCCTTGGGAAGAGTCGATGGAGCCAAGCCACTTGCACCTGCAATCCCTGCTTGGGCGGAGCTGAGTGCGCCTCCAGTACGGCAGAGCTCTAGCTCTGCTCAGAGGCTGGATCTAGTAAGGTTCCTTGCGCGAGGCAGCTCTGCCCAGTGCGAGACTTGCCCAGGCTTGCCGCGCTGCTAGCCTTCCTGCCCAGGAAGGAGCAGGCTGTGCGATGCTGGGAGAGGCCACTGGCGCCTTCCTGGCCTCAGCTCCGCTCCTGCCTTGCCTTTGCACCTAGTTCAAAGGCGTCCTTTTGGAAGGCTTAGGGGCCGGTGTGTTGCACACTGCCAAGAGGTCCAGCAGTGAGGGCTCTATTAGAGGCAATGGGAGGGCAACTGCAGGGCTCCTCCAGCGGTCGCTTGACCGCCCTGACTCAGCACAGCACGGAGAGCACAAGGCTCACAGTGCCCCTGGCTAGGGTCTGCAGCCCCACACACCGGGCGGCTGACTCCGTGAGCGCCCAGCAGGTGCCTGACAGACGTCATTTCCCTAGTGCTCTCCTCCCCAGCAGAGACGTGTGCAGGTGGTTGGGGCCTGCCCCTGCGTGTCTGGGCTCCGGTCCTCAGCCCCAGCTCAGGGAAGCAGCTCCTGAGTCAAGACCTGTAGGAGGCGCGGGGCGCCCCCGCCTGGAAGCCTAGTGCACAGCATGCGGGAAGCGAGCCTCCTCGGGGGAAGAGGAGGCAGCCCAGCTGCGTGCAGCTGAAATCACTTCTTGGGCGGAGCCGAGTGCGCCCCCAGTACGGCAGAGCTCCAGGTCTGCTCAGAGGCCTAATCTGGTAGAGTTGCTGGCGTGAGGCTGCTCTGCCCTGGGCGAGCCTTGCCCAGACTTGCCTCGCGGCTAGGCTTCCAGTCCAGGAAAGAGCAGGCTGCGCGAGACTGGGAGATGCTACTGGCGCCTTCCTGGCCTCAGCTCCACTCCTGCCTTGCCTTTGCACCTAGTCCCCAGGCCTTCTTGTGGAGGGCTTAGTTGCCGGTGGGTTGCACACTGCCAAGCGCTCCAGCAGTGAGGGCTCTATTAGAGGCAATGGGAGGGCAACTGCAGGGCTCCTCCAGCGGTTGCTTGACCGCCCAGACTCAGCACAGCACGGAGAGCACAAGGCTCACAGGGCCCCTGGCTGGGGTCTGCGGCCCCACACACCCGGAGGCTGACTCCGTGAGCGCCCAGAAGGTGCCTGACAGACGTCATTTCCCTAGTGCTCTCCTCCCCAGCTGAGACGTGTGCAGGTGGTTGGGGCCTGCCCCTGCGTGTCTGGGCTCCCGCCTACAGCCCCAGCTCAGTTGAAGCAGCCCCTGAGCCAAGACCTTCAGGAGGCGCGGGGCCTCCCTGTCGGGAAGCCATGTGCACAGTACGCGGGGATGCGAGCCTCCTTGGGAAGAGTCGAGGGAGCCAAGCCACTTGCACCTGCAATCCCTGCTTGGGCGGAGCTGAGTGCGCCTCCAGTACGGCAGAGCTCTAGCTCTGCTCAGAGGCTGGATCTAGTAAGGTTCCTTGCGCGAGGCAGCTCTGCCCAGTGCGAGACTTGCCCAGGCTTGCCGTGCTGCTAGCCTTCCTGCCCAGGAAGGAGCAGGCTGTGCGATGCTGGGAGAGGCCACTGGCGCCTTCCTGGCCTCAGCTCCGCTCCTGCCTTGCCTTTGCACCTAGTTCAAAGGCGTCCTTTTGGAAGGCTTAGGGGCCGGTGTGTTGCACACTGCCAAGAGGTCCAGCAGTGAGGGCTCTATTAGAGGCAATGGGAGGGCAACTGCAGGGCTCCTCCAGCGGTCGCTTGACCGCCCTGACTCAGCACAGCACGGAGAGCACAAGGCTCACAGTGCCCCTGGCTAGGGTCTGCAGCCCCACACACCGGGCGGCTGACTCCGTGAGCGCCCAGCAGGTGCCTGACAGACGTCATTTCCCTAGTGCTCTCCTCCCCAGCAGAGACGTGTGCAGGTGGTTGGGGCCTGCCCCTGCGTGTCTGGGCTCCGGTCCTCAGCCCCAGCTCAGGGAAGCAGCTCCTGAGTCAAGACCTGTAGGAGGCGCGGGGCGCCCCCGCCTGGAAGCCTAGTGCACAGCATGCGGGAAGCGAGCCTCCTCGGGGGAAGAGGAGGCAGCCCAGCTGCGTGCAGCTGAAATCACTTCTTGGGCGGAGCCGAGTGCGCCCCCAGTACGGCAGAGCTCCAGGTCTGCTCAGAGGCCTAATCTGGTAGAGTTGCTGGCGTGAGGCTGCTCTGCCCTGGGCGAGCCTTGCCCAGACTTGCCTCGCGGCTAGGCTTCCAGTCCAGGAAAGAGCAGGCTGCGCGAGACTGGGAGATGCTACTGGCGCCTTCCTGGCCTCAGCTCCACTCCTGCCTTGCCTTTGCACCTAGTCCCCAGGCCTTCTTGTGGAGGGCTTAGTTGCCGGTGGGTTGCACACTGCCAAGCGCTCCAGCAGTGAGGGCTCTATTAGAGGCAATGGGAGGGCAACTGCAGGGCTCCTCCAGCGGTTGCTTGACCGCCCAGACTCAGCACAGCACGGAGAGCACAAGGCTCACAGGGCCCCTGGCTGGGGTCTGCGGCCCCACACACCCGCAGGCTGACTCCGTGAGCGCCCAGAAGGTGCCTGACAGACGTCATTTCCCTAGTGCTCTCCTCCCCAGCAGAGACGTGTGCAGGTGGTTGGGGCCTGCCCCTGCGTGTCTGGGCTCCCGCCTACAGCCCCAGCTCAGTTGAAGCAGCCCCTGAGCCAAGACCTTCAAGAGGCGCGGGGCCTCCCTGTCGGGAAGCCATGTGCACAGTACGCGGGGATGCGAGCCTCCTTGGGAAGAGTCGAGGGAGCCAAGCCACTTGCACCTGCAATCCCTGCTTGGGCGGAGCTGAGTGCGCCTCCAGTACAGCAGAGCTCTAGCTCTGCTCAGAGGCTGGATCTAGTAAGGTTCCTTGCACGAGGCAGCTCTGCCCAGTGCGAGACTTGCCCAGGCTTGCCGCGCTGCTAGCCTTCCTGCCCAGGAAGGAGCAGGCTGTGCGATGCTGGGAGAGGCCACTGGCGCCTTCCTGGCCTCAGCTCCGCTCCTGCCTTGCCTTTGCACCTAGTTCAAAGGCGTCCTTTTGGAAGGCTTAGGGGCCGGTGTGTTGCACACTGCCAAGAGGTCCAGCAGTGAGGGCTCTATTAGAGGCAATGGGAGGGCAACTGCAGGGCTCCTCCAGCGGTCGCTTGACCGCCCTGACTCAGCACAGCACGGAGAGCACAAGGCTCACAGTGCCCCTGGCTAGGGTCTGCAGCCCCACACACCGGGCGGCTGACTCCGTGAGCGCCCAGCAGGTGCCTGACAGACGTCATTTCCCTAGTGCTCTCCTCCCCAGCAGAGACGTGTGCAGGTGGTTGGGGCCTGCCCCTGCGTGTCTGGGCTCCGGTCCTCAGCCCCAGCTCAGGGAAGCAGCTCCTGAGTCAAGACCTGTAGGAGGCGCGGGGCGCCCCCGCCTGGAAGCCTAGTGCACAGCATGCGGGAAGCGAGCCTCCTCGGGGGAAGAGGAGGCAGCCCAGCTGCGTGCAGCTGAAATCACTTCTTGGGCGGAGCCGAGTGCGCCCCCAGTACGGCAGAGCTCCAGGTCTGCTCAGAGGCCTAATCTGGTAGAGTTGCTGGCGTGAGGCTGCTCTGCCCTGGGCGAGCCTTGCCCAGACTTGCCTCGCGGCTAGGCTTCCAGTCCAGGAAAGAGCAGGCTGCGCGAGACTGGGAGATGCTACTGGCGCCTTCCTGGCCTCAGCTCCACTCCTGCCTTGCCTTTGCACCTAGTCCCCAGGCCTTCTTGTGGAGGGCTTAGTTGCCGGTGGGTTGCACACTGCCAAGCGCTCCAGCAGTGAGGGCTCTATTAGAGGCAATGGGAGGGCAACTGCAGGGCTCCTCCAGCGGTTGCTTGACCGCCCAGACTCAGCACAGCACGGAGAGCACAAGGCTCACAGGGCCCCTGGCTGGGGTCTGCGGCCCCACACACCCGCAGGCTGACTCCGTGAGCGCCCAGAAGGTGCCTGACAGACGTCATTTCCCTAGTGCTCTCCTCCCCAGCAGAGACGTGTGCAGGTGGTTGGGGCCTGCCCCTGCGTGTCTGGGCTCCCGCCTACAGCCCCAGCTCAGTTGAAGCAGCCCCTGAGCCAAGACCTTCAAGAGGCGCGGGGCCTCCCTGTCGGGAAGCCATGTGCACAGTACGCGGGGATGCGAGCCTCCTTGGGAAGAGTCGAGGGAGCCAAGCCACTTGCACCTGCAATCCCTGCTTGGGCGGAGCTGAGTGCGCCTCCAGTACAGCAGAGCTCTAGCTCTGCTCAGAGGCTGGATCTAGTAAGGTTCCTTGCACGAGGCAGCTCTGCCCAGTGCGAGACTTGCCCAGGCTTGCCGCGCTGCTAGCCTTCCTGCCCAGGAAGGAGCAGGCTGTGCGATGCTGGGAGAGGCCACTGGCGCCTTCCTGGCCTCAGCTCCGCTCCTGCCTTGCCTTTGCACCTAGTTCAAAGGCGTCCTTTTGGAAGGCTTAGGGGCCGGTGTGTTGCACACTGCCAAGAGGTCCAGCAGTGAGGGCTCTATTAGAGGCAATGGGAGGGCAACTGCAGGGCTCCTCCAGCGGTCGCTTGACCGCCCTGACTCAGCACAGCACGGAGAGCACAAGGCTCACAGTGCCCCTGGCTAGGGTCTGCAGCCCCACACACCGGGCGGCTGACTCCGTGAGCGCCCAGCAGGTGCCTGACAGACGTCATTTCCCTAGTGCTCTCCTCCCCAGCAGAGACGTGTGCAGGTGGTTGGGGCCTGCCCCTGCGTGTCTGGGCTCCGGTCCTCAGCCCCAGCTCAGGGAAGCAGCTCCTGAGTCAAGACCTGTAGGAGGCGCGGGGCGCCCCCGCCTGGAAGCCTAGTGCACAGCATGCGGGAAGCGAGCCTCCTCGGGGGAAGAGGAGGCAGCCCAGCTGCGTGCAGCTGAAATCACTTCTTGGGCGGAGCCGAGTGCGCCCCCAGTACGGCAGAGCTCCAGGTCTGCTCAGAGGCCTAATCTGGTAGAGTTGCTGGCGTGAGGCTGCTCTGCCCTGGGCGAGCCTTGCCCAGACTTGCCTCGCGGCTAGGCTTCCAGTCCAGGAAAGAGCAGGCTGCGAGAGACTGGGAGATGCTACTGGCGCCTTCCTGGCCTCAGCTCCACTCCTGCCTTGCCTTTGCACCTAGTCCCCAGGCCTTCTTGTGGAGGGCTTAGTTGCCGGTGGGTTGCACACTGCCAAGCGCTCCAGCAGTGAGGGCTCTATTAGAGGCAATGGGAGGGCAACTGCAGGGCTCCTCCAGCGGTTGCTTGACCGCCCAGACTCAGCACAGCACGGAGAGCACAAGGCTCACAGGGCCCCTGGCTGGGGTCTGCGGCCCCACACACCCGGAGGCTGACTCCGTGAGCGCCCAGAAGGTGCCTGACAGACGTCATTTCCCTAGTGCTCTCCTCCCCAGCAGAGACGTGTGCAGGTGGTTGGGGCCTGCCCCTGCGTGTCTGGGCTCCCGCCTACAGCCCCAGCTCAGTTGAAGCAGCCCCTGAGCCAAGACCTTCAGGAGGCGCGGGGCCTCCCTGTCGGGAAGCCATGTGCACAGTACGCGGGGATGCGAGCCTCCTTGGGAAGAGTCGAGGGAGCCAAGCCACTTGCACCTGCAATCCCTGCTTGGGCGGAGCTGAGTGCGCCTCCAGTACGGCAGAGCTCTAGCTCTGCTCAGAGGCTGGATCTAGTAAGGTTCCTTGCGCGAGGCAGCTCTGCCCAGTGCGAGACTTGCCCAGGCTTGCCGCGCTGCTAGCCTTCCTGCCCAGGAAGGAGCAGGCTGTGCGATGCTGGGAGAGGCCACTGGCGCCTTCCTGGCCTCAGCTCCGCTCCTGCCTTGCCTTTGCACCCAGGCCTCAGGCGTCCTTGGGGAGGGCTTAGGGGCTGGTGCCTAGCACACTGCTAAGCGCTCCAGCAGTCAGGGCTCTATTAGAGGGAAGGGGAGGGCAACTGCAGGGCTCCTCCAGCGGTTGCTTGGCCGCCCAGACTCAGCGCCGCACGGAGAGCACAAGGCTCACAGGGCCCCTGTCTGTGGTCTGCAGCCCCACACACCCGGAGGCTGACTCCGTGGGCGCCCAGAAGTTACCTGACAGACGTCATTTCCCTAGCGCTCTCCTCCCCAGCAGAGACGTGTGCAAGTGGTTGGGGCCAGGCCCTGCGTGTCTGGGCTCCCGCTCCCATCCCCAGCTCAGGGGAAGCAGCCCCTGAGCCAAGACCTGCAGGAGGCGCGGGGCGCCCCCGCCTGGAAGCTTAGTGCACAGCATGCGGGAAGCGAGCCTCCTCGGGGGAAGAGGAGGCAGCCCAGCTGCGTGCAGCTGAAATCACTGCTTGGGTGGAGCCGAGTTCGCTTCCAGTACGGCAGAGCTCCAGCTCTGCTCAGAGGCCCGATCTGCCAGAGTTCCTGGCGTGAGGCTGCTCTGGCCTGGGCGAGCCTTGCCCAGACTTGCCTCGCAGTTCGGCTTCCTGACCAGGAAGGAGCAGACTGCGCGAGACTGGGAGACGCGACTGGCTCCTTCCTGGCCTCAGCTCCACTCCTGCCTTGCCTTTGCACCTAGTCCCCGGGCGTCCTTGCGGAGGGCTTAGTTGCCGATGGGTTGCACACTGCCAAGCGCTCCAGCAGTGAGGGCTCTATTAGTGGCAATGGGAGGGCAACTGCAGGGCTCCTCCAGCGGTTGCTTGACCGCCCAGACTCAGCACAGCACGGAGAGCACAAGGCTCACAGGGCCCCTGGCTGGGGTCTGCGGCCCCACACACCCGGAGGCTGACTCCGTGAGCGCCCAGAAGGTGCCTGACAGACGTCATTTCCCTAGTGCTCTCCTCCCCAGCAGAGACGTGTGCAGGTGGTTGGGGCCTGCCCCTGCGTGTCTGGGCTCCCGCCTACAGCCCCAGCTCAGTTGAAGCAGCCCCTGAGCCAAGACCTTCAGGAGGCGCGGGGCCTCCCTGTCGGGAAGCCATGTGCACAGTACGCGGGGATGCGAGCCTCCTTGGGAAGAGTCGAGGGAGCCAAGCCACTTGCACCTGCAATCCCTGCTTGGGCGGAGCTGAGTGCGCCTCCAGTACGGCAGAGCTCTAGCTCTGCTCAGAGGCTGGATCTAGTAAGGTTCCTTGCGCGAGGCAGCTCTGCCCAGTGCGAGACTTGCCCAGGCTTGCCGCGCTGCTAGCCTTCCTGCCCAGGAAGGAGCAGGCTGTGCGATGCTGGGAGAGGCCACTGGCGCCTTCCTGGCCTCAGCTTCGCTCCTGCCTTGCCTTTGCACCTAGTTCAAACGCGTCCTTTTGGAAGGCTTAGGGGCCGGTGTGTTGCACACTGCCAAGAGGTCCAGCAGTGAGGGCTCTATTAGAGGCAATGGGAGGGCAACTGCAGGGCTCCTCCAGCGGTCGCTTGATCGCCCTGACTCAGCACAGCACGGAGAGCACAAGGCTCACAGTGCCCCTGGCTAGGGTCTGCAGCCCCACACACCGGGCGGCTGACTCCGTGAGCGCCCAGCAGGTGCCTGACAGACGTCATTTCCCTAGTGCTCTCCTCCCCAGCAGAGACGTGTGCAGGTGGTTGGGGCCTGCCCCTGCGTGTCTGGGCTCCGGTCCTCAGCCCCAGCTCAGGGAAGCAGCTCCTGAGTCAAGACCTGTAGGAGGCGCGGGGCGCCCCCGCCTGGAAGCCTAGTGCACAGCATGCGGGAAGCGAGCCTCCTCGGGGGAAGAGGAGGCAGCCCAGCTGCGTGCAGCTGAAATCACTTCTTGGGCGGAGCCGAGTGCGCCCCCAGTACGGCAGAGCTCCAGGTCTGCTCAGAGGCCTAATCTGGTAGAGTTGCTGGCGTGAGGCTGCTCTGCCCTGGGCGAGCCTTGCCCAGACTTGCCTCGCGGCTAGGCTTCCAGTCCAGGAAAGAGCAGGCTGCGCGAGACTGGGAGATGCTACTGGCGCCTTCCTGGCCTCAGCTCCACTCCTGCCTTGCCTTTGCACCTAGTCCCCAGGCCTTCTTGTGGAGGGCTTAGTTGCCGGTGGGTTGCACACTGCCAAGCGCTCCAGCAGTGAGGGCTCTATTAGAGGCAATGGGAGGGCAACTGCAGGGCTCCTCCAGCGGTTGCTTGACCGCCCAGACTCAGCACAGCACGGAGAGCACAAGGCTCACAGGGCCCCTGGCTGGGGTCTGCGGCCCCACACACCCGGAGGCTGACTCCGTGAGCGCCCAGAAGGTGCCTGACAGACGTCATTTCCCTAGTGCTCTCCTCCCCAGCTGAGACGTGTGCAGGTGGTTGGGGCCTGCCCCTGCGTGTCTGGGCTCCCGCCTACAGCCCCAGCTCAGTTGAAGCAGCCCCTGAGCCAAGACCTTCAGGAGGCGCGGGGCCTCCCTGTCGGGAAGCCATGTGCACAGTACGCGGGGATGCGAGCCTCCTTGGGAAGAGTCGAGGGAGCCAAGCCACTTGCACCTGCAATCCCTGCTTTGGCGGAGCTGAGTGCGCCTCCAGTACGGCAGAGCTCTAGCTCTGCTCAGAGGCTGGATCTAGTAAGGTTCCTTGCGCGAGGCAGCTCTGCCCAGTGCGAGACTTGCCCAGGCTTGCCGCGCTGCTAGCCTTCCTGCCCAGGAAGGAGCAGGCTGTGCGATGCTGGGAGAGGCCACTGGCGCCTTCCTGGCCTCAGCTCCGCTCCTGCCTTGCCTTTGCACCTAGTTCAAAGGCGTCCTTTTGGAAGGCTTAGGGGCCGGTGTGTTGCACACTGCCAAGAGGTCCAGCAGTGAGGGCTCTATTAGAGGCAATGGGAGGGCAACTGCAGGGCTCCTCCAGCGGTCGCTTGACCGCCCTGACTCAGCACAGCACGGAGAGCACAAGGCTCACAGTGCCCCTGGCTAGGGTCTGCAGCCCCACACACCGGGCGGCTGACTCCGTGAGCGCCCAGCAGGTGCCTGACAGACGTCATTTCCCTAGTGCTCTCCTCCCCAGCAGAGACGTGTGCAGGTGGTTGGGGCCTGCCCCTGCGTGTCTGGGCTCCGGTCCTCAGCCCCAGCTCAGGGAAGCAGCTCCTGAGTCAAGACCTGTAGGAGGCGCGGGGCGCCCCCGCCTGGAAGCCTAGTGCACAGCATGCGGGAAGCGAGCCTTCTCGGGGGAAGAGGAGGCAGCCCAGCTGCGTGCAGCTGAAATCACTTCTTGGGCGGAGCCGAGTGCGCCCCCAGTACGGCAGAGCTCCAGGTCTGCTCAGAGGCCTAATCTGGTAGAGTTGCTGGCGTGAGGCTGCTCTGCCCTGGGCGAGCCTTGCCCAGACTTGCCTCGCGGCTAGGCTTCCAGTCCAGGAAAGAGCAGGCTGCGCGAGACTGGGAGATGCTACTGGCGCCTTCCTGGCCTCAGCTCCACTCCTGCCTTGCCTTTGCACCTAGTCCCCAGGCCTTCTTGTGGAGGGCTTAGTTGCCGGTGGGTTGCACACTGCCAAGCGCTCCAGCAGTGAGGGCTCTATTAGAGGCAATGGGAGGGCAACTGCAGGGCTCCTCCAGCGGTTGCTTGACCGCCCAGACTCAGCACAGCACGGAGAGCACAAGGCTCACAGGGCCCCTGTCTGTGGTCTGCAGCCCCACACACCCGGAGGCTGACTCCGTGGGCGCCCAGAAGTTACCTGACAGACGTCATTTCCCTAGCGCTCTCCTCCCCAGCAGAGACGTGTGCAAGTGGTTGGGGCCAGGCCCTGCGTGTCTGGGCTCCCGCTCCCATCCCCAGCTCAGGGGAAGCAGCCCCTGAGCCAAGACGTGCAGGAGGCGCGGGGCGCCCCCGCCTGGAAGCTTAGTGCACAGCATGCGGGAAGCGAGCCTCCTCGGGGGAAGAGGAGGCAGCCCAGCTGCGTGCAGCTGAAATCACTGCTTGGGTGGAGCCGAGTTCGCTTCCAGTACGGCAGAGCTCCAGCTCTGCTCAGAGGCCCGATCTGCCAGAGTTCCTGGCGTGAGGCTGCTCTGGCCTGGGCGAGCCTTGCCCAGACTTGCCTCGCAGTTCGGCTTCCTGACCAGGAAGGAGCAGACTGCGCGAGACTGGGAGACGCGACTGGCTCCTTCCTGGCCTCAGCTCCACTCCTGCCTTGCCTTTGCACCTAGTCCCCGGGCGTCCTTGCGGAAGGCTTAGTTGCCGATGGGTTGCACACTGCCAAGCGCTCCAGCAGTGAGGGCTCTATTAGTGGCAATGGGAGGGCAACTGCAGGGCTCCTCCAGCGGTTGCTTGACCGCCCAGACTCAGCACAGCACGGAGAGCACAAGGCTCACAGGGCCCCTGGCTGGGGTCTGCGGCCCCACACACCCGGAGGCTGACTCCGTGAGCGCCCAGAAGGTGCCTGACAGACGTCATTTCCCTAGTGCTCTCCTCCCCAGCAGAGACGTGTGCAGGTGGTTGGGGCCTGCCCCTGCGTGTCTGGGCTCCCGCCTACAGCCCCAGCTCAGTTGAAGCAGCCCCTGAGCCAAGACCTTCAGGAGGCGCGGGGCCTCCCTGTCGGGAAGCCATGTGCACAGTACGCGGGGATGCGAGCCTCCTTGGGAAGAGTCGATGGAGCCAAGCCACTTGCACCTGCAATCCCTGCTTGGGCGGAGCTGAGTGCGCCTCCAGTACGGCAGAGCTCTAGCTCTGCTCAGAGGCTGGATCTAGTAAGGTTCCTTGCGCGAGGCAGCTCTGCCCAGTGCGAGACTTGCCCAGGCTTGCCGCGCTGCTAGCCTTCCTGCCCAGGAAGGAGCAGGCTGTGCGATGCTGGGAGAGGCCACTGGCGCCTTCCTGGCCTCAGCTCCGCTCCTGCCTTGCCTTTGCACCTAGTTCAAAGGCGTCCTTTTGGAAGGCTTAGGGGCCGGTGTGTTGCACACTGCCAAGAGGTCCAGCAGTGAGGGCTCTATTAGAGGCAATGGGAGGGCAACTGCAGGGCTCCTCCAGCGGTCGCTTGACCGCCCTGACTCAGCACAGCACGGAGAGCACAAGGCTCACAGTGCCCCTGGCTAGGGTCTGCAGCCCCACACACCGGGCGGCTGACTCCGTGAGCGCCCAGCAGGTGCCTGACAGACGTCATTTCCCTAGTGCTCTCCTCCCCAGCAGAGACGTGTGCAGGTGGTTGGGGCCTGCCCCTGCGTGTCTGGGCTCCGGTCCTCAGCCCCAGCTCAGGGAAGCAGCTCCTGAGTCAAGACCTGTAGGAGGCGCGGGGCGCCCCCGCCTGGAAGCCTAGTGCACAGCATGCGGGAAGCGAGCCTCCTCGGGGGAAGAGGAGGCAGCCCAGCTGCGTGCAGCTGAAATCACTTCTTGGGCGGAGCCGAGTGCGCCCCCAGTACGGCAGAGCTCCAGGTCTGCTCAGAGGCCTAATCTGGTAGAGTTGCTGGCGTGAGGCTGCTCTGCCCTGGGCGAGCCTTGCCCAGACTTGCCTCGCGGCTAGGCTTCCAGTCCAGGAAAGAGCAGGCTGCGCGAGACTGGGAGATGCTACTGGCGCCTTCCTGGCCTCAGCTCCACTCCTGCCTTGCCTTTGCACCTAGTCCCCAGGCCTTCTTGTGGAGGGCTTAGTTGCCGGTGGGTTGCACACTGCCAAGCGCTCCAGCAGTGAGGGCTCTATTAGAGGCAATGGGAGGGCAACTGCAGGGCTCCTCCAGCGGTTGCTTGACCGCCCAGACTCAGCACAGCACGGAGAGCACAAGGCTCACAGGGCCCCTGGCTGGGGTCTGCGGCCCCACACACCCGGAGGCTGACTCCGTGAGCGCCCAGAAGGTGCCTGACAGACGTCATTTCCCTAGTGCTCTCCTCCCCAGCTGAGACGTGTGCAGGTGGTTGGGGCCTGCCCCTGCGTGTCTGGGCTCCCGCCTACAGCCCCAGCTCAGTTGAAGCAGCCCCTGAGCCAAGACCTTCAGGAGGCGCGGGGCCTCCCTGTCGGGAAGCCATGTGCACAGTACGCGGGGATGCGAGCCTCCTTGGGAAGAGTCGAGGGAGCCAAGCCACTTGCACCTGCAATCCCTGCTTGGGCGGAGCTGAGTGCGCCTCCAGTACGGCAGAGCTCTAGCTCTGCTCAGAGGCTGGATCTAGTAAGGTTCCTTGCGCGAGGCAGCTCTGCCCAGTGCGAGACTTGCCCAGGCTTGCCGTGCTGCTAGCCTTCCTGCCCAGGAAGGAGCAGGCTGTGCGATGCTGGGAGAGGCCACTGGCGCCTTCCTGGCCTCAGCTCCGCTCCTGCCTTGCCTTTGCACCTAGTTCAAAGGCGTCCTTTTGGAAGGCTTAGGGGCCGGTGTGTTGCACACTGCCAAGAGGTCCAGCAGTGAGGGCTCTATTAGAGGCAATGGGAGGGCAACTGCAGGGCTCCTCCAGCGGTCGCTTGACCGCCCTGACTCAGCACAGCACGGAGAGCACAAGGCTCACAGTGCCCCTGGCTAGGGTCTGCAGCCCCACACACCGGGCGGCTGACTCCGTGAGCGCCCAGCAGGTGCCTGACAGACGTCATTTCCCTAGTGCTCTCCTCCCCAGCAGAGACGTGTGCAGGTGGTTGGGGCCTGCCCCTGCGTGTCTGGGCTCCGGTCCTCAGCCCCAGCTCAGGGAAGCAGCTCCTGAGTCAAGACCTGTAGGAGGCGCGGGGCGCCCCCGCCTGGAAGCCTAGTGCACAGCATGCGGGAAGCGAGCCTCCTCGGGGGAAGAGGAGGCAGCCCAGCTGCGTGCAGCTGAAATCACTTCTTGGGCGGAGCCGAGTGCGCCCCCAGTACGGCAGAGCTCCAGGTCTGCTCAGAGGCCTAATCTGGTAGAGTTGCTGGCGTGAGGCTGCTCTGCCCTGGGCGAGCCTTGCCCAGACTTGCCTCGCGGCTAGGCTTCCAGTCCAGGAAAGAGCAGGCTGCGCGAGACTGGGAGATGCTACTGGCGCCTTCCTGGCCTCAGCTCCACTCCTGCCTTGCCTTTGCACCTAGTCCCCAGGCCTTCTTGTGGAGGGCTTAGTTGCCGGTGGGTTGCACACTGCCAAGCGCTCCAGCAGTGAGGGCTCTATTAGAGGCAATGGGAGGGCAACTGCAGGGCTCCTCCAGCGGTTGCTTGACCGCCCAGACTCAGCACAGCACGGAGAGCACAAGGCTCACAGGGCCCCTGGCTGGGGTCTGCGGCCCCACACACCCGCAGGCTGACTCCGTGAGCGCCCAGAAGGTGCCTGACAGACGTCATTTCCCTAGTGCTCTCCTCCCCAGCAGAGACGTGTGCAGGTGGTTGGGGCCTGCCCCTGCGTGTCTGGGCTCCCGCCTACAGCCCCAGCTCAGTTGAAGCAGCCCCTGAGCCAAGACCTTCAAGAGGCGCGGGGCCTCCCTGTCGGGAAGCCATGTGCACAGTACGCGGGGATGCGAGCCTCCTTGGGAAGAGTCGAGGGAGCCAAGCCACTTGCACCTGCAATCCCTGCTTGGGCGGAGCTGAGTGCGCCTCCAGTACAGCAGAGCTCTAGCTCTGCTCAGAGGCTGGATCTAGTAAGGTTCCTTGCACGAGGCAGCTCTGCCCAGTGCGAGACTTGCCCAGGCTTGCCGCGCTGCTAGCCTTCCTGCCCAGGAAGGAGCAGGCTGTGCGATGCTGGGAGAGGCCACTGGCGCCTTCCTGGCCTCAGCTCCGCTCCTGCCTTGCCTTTGCACCTAGTTCAAAGGCGTCCTTTTGGAAGGCTTAGGGGCCGGTGTGTTGCACACTGCCAAGAGGTCCAGCAGTGAGGGCTCTATTAGAGGCAATGGGAGGGCAACTGCAGGGCTCCTCCAGCGGTCGCTTGACCGCCCTGACTCAGCACAGCACGGAGAGCACAAGGCTCACAGTGCCCCTGGCTAGGGTCTGCAGCCCCACACACCGGGCGGCTGACTCCGTGAGCGCCCAGCAGGTGCCTGACAGACGTCATTTCCCTAGTGCTCTCCTCCCCAGCAGAGACGTGTGCAGGTGGTTGGGGCCTGCCCCTGCGTGTCTGGGCTCCGGTCCTCAGCCCCAGCTCAGGGAAGCAGCTCCTGAGTCAAGACCTGTAGGAGGCGCGGGGCGCCCCCGCCTGGAAGCCTAGTGCACAGCATGCGGGAAGCGAGCCTCCTCGGGGGAAGAGGAGGCAGCCCAGCTGCGTGCAGCTGAAATCACTTCTTGGGCGGAGCCGAGTGCGCCCCCAGTACGGCAGAGCTCCAGGTCTGCTCAGAGGCCTAATCTGGTAGAGTTGCTGGCGTGAGGCTGCTCTGCCCTGGGCGAGCCTTGCCCAGACTTGCCTCGCGGCTAGGCTTCCAGTCCAGGAAAGAGCAGGCTGCGAGAGACTGGGAGATGCTACTGGCGCCTTCCTGGCCTCAGCTCCACTCCTGCCTTGCCTTTGCACCTAGTCCCCAGGCCTTCTTGTGGAGGGCTTAGTTGCCGGTGGGTTGCACACTGCCAAGCGCTCCAGCAGTGAGGGCTCTATTAGAGGCAATGGGAGGGCAACTGCAGGGCTCCTCCAGCGGTTGCTTGACCGCCCAGACTCAGCACAGCACGGAGAGCACAAGGCTCACAGGGCCCCTGGCTGGGGTCTGCGGCCCCACACACCCGGAGGCTGACTCCGTGAGCGCCCAGAAGGTGCCTGACAGACGTCATTTCCCTAGTGCTCTCCTCCCCAGCAGAGACGTGTGCAGGTGGTTGGGGCCTGCCCCTGCGTGTCTGGGCTCCCGCCTACAGCCCCAGCTCAGTTGAAGCAGCCCCTGAGCCAAGACCTTCAGGAGGCGCGGGGCCTCCCTGTCGGGAAGCCATGTGCACAGTACGCGGGGATGCGAGCCTCCTTGGGAAGAGTCGAGGGAGCCAAGCCACTTGCACCTGCAATCCCTGCTTGGGCGGAGCTGAGTGCGCCTCCAGTACGGCAGAGCTCTAGCTCTGCTCAGAGGCTGGATCTAGTAAGGTTCCTTGCGCGAGGCAGCTCTGCCCAGTGCGAGACTTGCCCAGGCTTGCCGCGCTGCTAGCCTTCCTGCCCAGGAAGGAGCAGGCTGTGCGATGCTGGGAGAGGCCACTGGCGCCTTCCTGGCCTCAGCTCCGCTCCTGCCTTGCCTTTGCACCCAGGCCTCAGGCGTCCTTGGGGAGGGCTTAGGGGCTGGTGCCTAGCACACTGCTAAGCGCTCCAGCAGTCAGGGCTCTATTAGAGGGAAGGGGAGGGCAACTGCAGGGCTCCTCCAGCGGTTGCTTGGCCGCCCAGACTCAGCGCCGCACGGAGAGCACAAGGCTCACAGGGCCCCTGTCTGTGGTCTGCAGCCCCACACACCCGGAGGCTGACTCCGTGGGCGCCCAGAAGTTACCTGACAGACGTCATTTCCCTAGCGCTCTCCTCCCCAGCAGAGACGTGTGCAAGTGGTTGGGGCCAGGCCCTGCGTGTCTGGGCTCCCGCTCCCATCCCCAGCTCAGGGGAAGCAGCCCCTGAGCCAAGACCTGCAGGAGGCGCGGGGCGCCCCCGCCTGGAAGCTTAGTGCACAGCATGCGGGAAGCGAGCCTCCTCGGGGGAAGAGGAGGCAGCCCAGCTGCGTGCAGCTGAAATCACTGCTTGGGTGGAGCCGAGTTCGCTTCCAGTACGGCAGAGCTCCAGCTCTGCTCAGAGGCCCGATCTGCCAGAGTTCCTGGCGTGAGGCTGCTCTGGCCTGGGCGAGCCTTGCCCAGACTTGCCTCGCAGTTCGGCTTCCTGACCAGGAAGGAGCAGACTGCGCGAGACTGGGAGACGCGACTGGCTCCTTCCTGGCCTCAGCTCCACTCCTGCCTTGCCTTTGCACCTAGTTCAAAGGCGTCCTTTTGGAAGGCTTAGGGGCCGGTGTGTTGCACACTGCCAAGAGGTCCAGCAGTGAGGGCTCTATTAGAGGCAATGGGAGGGCAACTGCAGGGCTCCTCCAGCGGTCGCTTGACCGCCCTGACTCAGCACAGCACGGAGAGCACAAGGCTCACAGTGCCCCTGGCTAGGGTCTGCAGCCCCACACACCGGGCGGCTGACTCCGTGAGCGCCCAGCAGGTGCCTGACAGACGTCATTTCCCTAGTGCTCTCCTCCCCAGCAGAGACGTGTGCAGGTGGTTGGGGCCTGCCCCTGCGTGTCTGGGCTCCGGTCCTCAGCCCCAGCTCAGGGAAGCAGCTCCTGAGTCAAGACCTGTAGGAGGCGCGGGGCGCCCCCGCCTGGAAGCCTAGTGCACAGCATGCGGGAAGCGAGCCTCCTCGGGGGAAGAGGAGGCAGCCCAGCTGCGTGCAGCTGAAATCACTTCTTGGGCGGAGCCGAGTGCGCCCCCAGTACGGCAGAGCTCCAGGTCTGCTCAGAGGCCTAATCTGGTAGAGTTGCTGGCGTGAGGCTGCTCTGCCCTGGGCGAGCCTTGCCCAGACTTGCCTCGCGGCTAGGCTTCCAGTCCAGGAAAGAGCAGGCTGCGCGAGACTGGGAGATGCTACTGGCGCCTTCCTGGCCTCAGCTCCACTCCTGCCTTGCCTTTGCACCTAGTCCCCAGGCGTTCTTGTGGAGGGCTTAGTTGCCGGTGGGTTGCACACTGCCAAGCGCTCCAGCAGTGAGGGCTCTATTAGAGGCAATGGGAGGGCAACTGCAGGGCTCCTCCAGCGGTTGCTTGACCGCCCAGACTCAGCACAGCACGGAGAGCACAAGGCTCACAGGGCCCCTGGCTGGGGTCTGCGGCCCCACACACCCGGAGGCTGACTCCGTGAGCGCCCAGAAGGTGCCTGACAGACGTCATTTCCCTAGTGCTCTCCTCCCCAGCTGAGACGTGTGCAGGTGGTTGGGGCCTGCCCCTGCGTGTCTGGGCTCCCGCCTACAGCCCCAGCTCAGTTGAAGCAGCCCCTGAGCCAAGACCTTCAGGAGGCGCGGGGCCTCCCTGTCGGGAAGCCATCTGCACAGTACGCGGGGATGCGAGCCTCCTTGGGAAGAGTCGAGGGAGCCAAGCCACTTGCACCTGCAATCCCTGCTTGGGCGGAGCTGAGTGCGCCTCCAGTACGGCAGAGCTCTAGCTCTGCTCAGAGGCTGGATCTAGTAAGGTTCCTTGCGCGAGGCAGCTCTGCCCAGTGCGAGACTTGCCCAGGCTTGCCGCGCTGCTAGCCTTCCTGCCCAGGAAGGAGCAGGCTGTGCGATGCTGGGAGAGGCCACTGGCGCCTTCCTGGCCTCAGCTCCGCTCCTGCCTTGCCTTTGCACCTAGTTCAAAGGCGTCCTTTTGGAAGGCTTAGGGGCCGGTGTGTTGCACACTGCCAAGAGGTCCAGCAGTGAGGGCTCTATTAGAGGCAATGGGAGGGCAACTGCAGGGCTCCTCCAGCGGTCGCTTGACCGCCCTGACTCAGCACAGCACGGAGAGCACAAGGCTCACAGTGCCCCTGGCTAGGGTCTGCAGCCCCACACACCGGGCGGCTGACTCCGTGAGCGCCCAGCAGGTGCCTGACAGACGTCATTTCCCTAGTGCTCTCCTCCCCAGCAGAGACGTGTGCAGGTGGTTGGGGCCTGCCCCTGCGTGTCTGGGCTCCGGTCCTCAGCCCCAGCTCAGGGAAGCAGCTCCTGAGTCAAGACCTGTAGGAGGCGCGGGGCGCCCCCGCCTGGAAGCCTAGTGCACAGCATGCGGGAAGCGAGCCTCCTCGGGGGAAGAGGAGGCAGCCCAGCTGCGTGCAGCTGAAATCACTTCTTGGGCGGAGCCGAGTGCGCCCCCAGTACGGCAGAGCTCCAGGTCTGCTCAGAGGCCTAATCTGGTAGAGTTGCTGGCGTGAGGCTGCTCTGCCCTGGGCGAGCCTTGCCCAGACTTGCCTCGCGGCTAGGCTTCCAGTCCAGGAAAGAGCAGGCTGCGCGAGACTGGGAGATGCTACTGGCGCCTTCCTGGCCTCAGCTCCACTCCTGCCTTGCCTTTGCACCTAGTCCCCAGGCGTTCTTGTGGAGGGCTTAGTTGCCGGTGGGTTGCACACTGCCAAGCGCTCCAGCAGTGAGGGCTCTATTAGTGGCAATGGGAGGGCAACTGCAGGGCTCCTCCAGCGGTTGCTTGACCGCCCAGACTCAGCACAGCACGGAGAGCACAAGGCTCACAGGGCCCCTGGCTGGGGTCTGCGGCCCCACACACCCGCAGGCTGACTCCGTGAGCGCCCAGAAGGTGCCTGACAGACGTCATTTCCCTAGTGCTCTCCTCCCCAGCAGAGACGTGTGCAGGTGGTTGGGGCCTGCCCCTGCGTGTCTGGGCTCCCGCCTACAGCCCCAGCTCAGTTGAAGCAGCCCCTGAGCCAAGACCTTCAGGAGGCGCGGGGCCTCCCTGTCGGGAAGCCATGTGCACAGTACGCGGGGATGCGAGCCTCCTTGGGAAGAGTCGATGGAGCCAAGCCACTTGCACCTGCAATCCCTGCTTGGGCGGAGCTGAGTGCGCCTCCAGTACGGCAGAGCTCTAGCTCTGCTCAGAGGCTGGATCTAGTAAGGTTCCTTGCGCGAGGCAGCTCTGCCCAGTGCGAGACTTGCCCAGGCTTGCCGCGCTGCTAGCCTTCCTGCCCAGGAAGGAGCAGGCTGTGCGATGCTGGGAGAGGCCACTGGCGCCTTCCTGGCCTCAGCTCCGCTCCTGCCTTGCCTTTGCACCTAGTTCAAAGGCGTCCTTTTGGAAGGCTTAGGGGCCGGTGTGTTGCACACTGCCAAGAGGTCCAGCAGTGAGGGCTCTATTAGAGGCAATGGGAGGGCAACTGCAGGGCTCCTCCAGCGGTCGCTTGACCGCCCTGACTCAGCACAGCACGGAGAGCACAAGGCTCACAGTGCCCCTGGCTAGGGTCTGCAGCCCCACACACCGGGCGGCTGACTCCGTGAGCGCCCAGCAGGTGCCTGACAGACGTCATTTCCCTAGTGCTCTCCTCCCCAGCAGAGACGTGTGCAGGTGGTTGGGGCCTGCCCCTGCGTGTCTGGGCTCCGGTCCTCAGCCCCAGCTCAGGGAAGCAGCTCCTGAGTCAAGACCTGTAGGAGGTGCGGGGCGCCCCCGCCTGGAAGCCTAGTGCACAGCATGCGGGAAGCGAGCCTCCTCGGGGGAAGAGGAGGCAGCCCAGCTGCGTGCAGCTGAAATCACTTCTTGGGCGGAGCCGAGTGCGCCCCCAGTACGGCAGAGCTCCAGGTCTGCTCAGAGGCCTAATCTGGTAGAGTTGCTGGCGTGAGGCTGCTCTGCCCTGGGCGAGCCTTGCCCAGACTTGCCTCGCGGCTAGGCTTCCAGTCCAGGAAAGAGCAGGCTGCGCGAGACTGGGAGATGCTACTGGCGCCTTCCTGGCCTCAGCTCCACTCCTGCCTTGCCTTTGCACCTAGTCCCCAGGCGTTCTTGTGGAGGGCTTAGTTGCCGGTGGGTTGCACACTGCCAAGCGCTCCAGCAGTGAGGGCTCTATTAGAGGCAATGGGAGGGCAACTGCAGGGCTCCTCCAGCGGTTGCTTGACCGCCCAGACTCAGCACAGCACGGAGAGCACAAGGCTCACAGGGCCCCTGGCTGGGGTCTGCGGCCCCACACACCCGGAGGCTGACTCCGTGAGCGCCCAGAAGGTGCCTGACAGACGTCATTTCCCTAGTGCTCTCCTCCCCAGCTGAGACGTGTGCAGGTGGTTGGGGCCTGCCCCTGCGTGTCTGGGCTCCCGCCTACAGCCCCAGCTCAGTTGAAGCAGCCCCTGAGCCAAGACCTTCAGGAGGCGCGGGGCCTCCCTGTCGGGAAGCCATCTGCACAGTACGCGGGGATGCGAGCCTCCTTGGGAAGAGTCGAGGGAGCCAAGCCACTTGCACCTGCAATCCCTGCTTGGGCGGAGCTGAGTGCGCCTCCAGTACGGCAGAGCTCTAGCTCTGCTCAGAGGCTGGATCTAGTAAGGTTCCTTGCGCGAGGCAGCTCTGCCCAGTGCGAGACTTGCCCAGGCTTGCCGCGCTGCTAGCCTTCCTGCCCAGGAAGGAGCAGGCTGTGCGATGCTGGGAGAGGCCACTGGCGCCTTCCTGGCCTCAGCTCCGCTCCTGCCTTGCCTTTGCACCTAGTTCAAAGGCGTCCTTTTGGAAGGCTTAGGGGCCGGTGTGTTGCACACTGCCAAGAGGTCCAGCAGTGAGGGCTCTATTAGAGGCAATGGGAGGGCAACTGCAGGGCTCCTCCAGCGGTCGCTTGACCGCCCTGACTCAGCACAGCACGGAGAGCACAAGGCTCACAGTGCCCCTGGCTAGGGTCTGCAGCCCCACACACCGGGCGGCTGACTCCGTGAGCGCCCAGCAGGTGCCTGACAGACGTCATTTCCCTAGTGCTCTCCTCCCCAGCAGAGACGTGTGCAGGTGGTTGGGGCCTGCCCCTGCGTGTCTGGGCTCCGGTCCTCAGCCCCAGCTCAGGGAAGCAGCTCCTGAGTCAAGACCTGTAGGAGGCGCGGGGCGCCCCCGCCTGGAAGCCTAGTGCACAGCATGCGGGAAGCGAGCCTCCTCGGGGGAAGAGGAGGCAGCCCAGCTGCGTGCAGCTGAAATCACTTCTTGGGCGGAGCCGAGTGCGCCCCCAGTACGGCAGAGCTCCAGGTCTGCTCAGAGGCCTAATCTGGTAGAGTTGCTGGCGTGAGGCTGCTCTGCCCTGGGCGAGCCTTGCCCAGACTTGCCTCGTGGCTAGGCTTCCAGTCCAGGAAAGAGCAGGCTGCGCGAGACTGGGAGATGCTACTGGCGCCTTCCTGGCCTCAGCTCCACTCCTGCCTTGCCTTTGCACCTAGTCCCCAGGCCTTCTTGTGGAGGGCTTAGTTGCCGGTGGGTTGCACACTGCCAAGCGCTCCAGCAGTGAGGGCTCTATTAGTGGCAATGGGAGGGCAACTGCAGGGCTCCTCCAGCGGTTGCTTGACCGCCCAGACTCGGCACAGCACGGAGAGCACAAGGCTCACAGGGCCCCTGGCTGGGGTCTGCGGCCCCACACACCCGCAGGCTGACTCCGTGAGCGCCCAGAAGGTGCCTGACAGACGTCATTTCCCTAGTGCTCTCCTCCCCAGCAGAGACGTGTGCAGGTGGTTGGGGCCTGCCCCTGCGTGTCTGGGCTCCCGCCTACAGCCCCAGCTCAGTTGAAGCAGCCCCTGAGCCAAGACCTTCAGGAGGCGCGGGGCCTCCCTGTCGGGAAGCCATGTGCACAGTACGCGGGGATGCGAGCCTCCTTGGGAAGAGTCGAGGGAGCCAAGCCACTTGCACCTGCAATCCCTGCTTGGGCGGAGCTGAGTGCGCCTCCAGTACGGCAGAGCTCTAGCTCTGCTCAGAGGCTGGATCTAGTAAGGTTCCTTGCGCGAGGCAGCTCTGCCCAGTGCGAGACTTGCCCAGGCTTGCCGCGCTGCTAGCCTTCCTGCCCAGGAAGGAGCAGGCTGTGCGATGCTGGGAGAGGCCACTGGCGCCTTCCTGGCCTCAGCTCCGCTCCTGCCTTGCCTTTGCACCTAGTTCAAAGGCGTCCTTTTGGAAGGCTTAGGGGCCGGTGTGTTGCACACTGCCAAGAGGTCCAGCAGTGAGGGCTCTATTAGAGGCAATGGGAGGGCAACTGCAGGGCTCCTCCAGCGGTCGCTTGACCGCCCTGACTCAGCACAGCACGGAGAGCACAAGGCTCACAGTGCCCCTGGCTAGGGTCTGCAGCCCCACACACCGGGCGGCTGACTCCGTGAGCGCCCAGCAGGTGCCTGACAGACGTCATTTCCCTAGTGCTCTCCTCCCCAGCAGAGACGTGTGCAGGTGGTTGGGGCCTGCCCCTGCGTGTCTGGGCTCCGGTCCTCAGCCCCAGCTCAGGGAAGCAGCTCCTGAGTCAAGACCTGTAGGAGGCGCGGGGCGCCCCCGCCTGGAAGCCTAGTGCACAGCATGCGGGAAGCGAGCCTCCTCGGGGGAAGAGGAGGCAGCCCAGCTGCGTGCAGCTGAAATCACTTCTTGGGCGGAGCCGAGTGCGCCCCCAGTACGGCAGAGCTCCAGGTCTGCTCAGAGGCCTAATCTGGTAGAGTTGCTGGCGTGAGGCTGCTCTGCCCTGGGCGAGCCTTGCCCAGACTTGCCTCGTGGCTAGGCTTCCAGTCCAGGAAAGAGCAGGCTGCGCGAGACTGGGAGATGCTACTGGCGCCTTCCTGGCCTCAGCTCCACTCCTGCCTTGCCTTTGCACCTAGTCCCCAGGCCTTCTTGTGGAGGGCTTAGTTGCCGGTGGGTTGCACACTGCCAAGCGCTCCAGCAGTGAGGGCTCTATTAGTGGCAATGGGAGGGCAACTGCAGGGCTCCTCCAGCGGTTGCTTGACCGCCCAGACTCAGCACAGCACGGAGAGCACAAGGCTCACAGGGCCCCTGGCTGGGGTCTGCGGCCCCACACACCCGCAGGCTGACTCCGTGAGCGCCCAGAAGGTGCCTGACAGACGTCATTTCCCTAGTGCTCTCCTCCCCAGCAGAGACGTGTGCAGGTGGTTGGGGCCTGCCCCTGCGTGTCTGGGCTCCCGCCTACAGCCCCAGCTCAGTTGAAGCAGCCCCTGAGCCAAGACCTTCAGGAGGCGCGGGGCCTCCCTGTCGGGAAGCCATGTGCACAGTACGCGGGGATGCGAGCCTCCTTGGGAAGAGTCGATGGAGCCAAGCCACTTGCACCTGCAATCCCTGCTTGGGCGGAGCTGAGTGCGCCTCCAGTACGGCAGAGCTCTAGCTCTGCTCAGAGGCTGGATCTAGTAAGGTTCCATGCGCGAGGCAGCTCTGCCCAGTGCGAGACTTGCCCAGGCTTGCCGCGCTGCTAGCCTTCCTGCCCAGGAAGGAGCAGGCTGTGCGATGCTGGGAGAGGCCACTGGCGCCTTCCTGGCCTCAGCTCCGCTCCTGCCTTGCCTTTGCACCTAGTTCAAAGGCGTCCTTTTGGAAGGCTTAGGGGCCGGTGTGTTGCACACTGCCCAGAGGTCCAGCAGTGAGGGCTCTATTAGAGGCAATGGGAGGGCAACTGCAGGGCTCCTCCAGCGGTCGCTTGACCGCCCTGACTCAGCACAGCACGGAGAGCACAAGGCTCACAGTGCCCCTGGCTAGGGTCTGCAGCCCCACACACCGGGCGGCTGACTCCGTGAGCGCCCAGCAGGTGCCTGACAGACGTCATTTCCCTAGTGCTCTCCTCCCCAGCAGAGACGTGTGCAGGTGGTTGGGGCCTGCCCCTGCGTGTCTGGGCTCCGGTCCTCAGCCCCAGCTCAGGGAAGCAGCTCCTGAGTCAAGACCTGTAGGAGGCGCGGGGCGCCCCCGCCTGGAAGCCTAGTGCACAGCATGCGGGAAGCGAGCCTCCTCGGGGGAAGAGGAGGCAGCCCAGCTGCGTGCAGCTGAAATCACTTCTTGGGCGGAGCCGAGTGCGCCCCCAGTACGGCAGAGCTCCAGGTCTGCTCAGAGGCCTAATCTGGTAGAGTTGCTGGCGTGAGGCTGCTCTGCCCTGGGCGAGCCTTGCCCAGACTTGCCTCGCGGCTAGGCTTCCAGTCCAGGAAAGAGCAGGCTGCGCGAGACTGGGAGATGCTACTGGCGCCTTCCTGGCCTCAGCTCCACTCCTGCCTTGCCTTTGCACCTAGTCCCCAGGCGTTCTTGTGGAGGGCTTAGTTGCCGGTGGGTTGCACACTGCCAAGCGCTCCAGCAGTGAGGGCTCTATTAGAGGCAATGGGAGGGCAACTGCAGGGCTCCTCCAGCGGTTGCTTGACCGCCCAGACTCAGCACAGCACGGAGAGCACAAGGCTCACAGGGCCCCTGGCTGGGGTCTGCGGCCCCACACACCCGCAGGCTGACTCCGTGAGCGCCCAGAAGGTGCCTGACAGACGTCATTTCCCTAGTGCTCTCCTCCCCAGCAGAGACGTGTGCAGGTGGTTGGGGCCTGCCCCTGCGTGTCTGGGCTCCCGCCTACAGCCCCAGCTCAGTTGAAGCAGCCCCTGAGCCAAGACCTTCAAGAGGCGCGGGGCCTCCCTGTCGGGAAGCCATGTGCACAGTACGCGGGGATGCGAGCCTCCTTGGGAAGAGTCGAGGGAGCCAAGCCACTTGCACCTGCAATCCCTGCTTGGGCGGAGCTGAGTGCGCCTCCAGTACAGCAGAGCTCTAGCTCTGCTCAGAGGCTGGATCTAGTAAGGTTCCTTGCGTGAGGCAGCTCTGCCCAGTGCGAGACTTGCCCAGGCTTGCCGCGCTGCTAGCCTTCCTGCCCAGGAAGGAGCAGGCTGTGCGATGCTGGGAGAGGCCACTGGCGCCTTCCTGGCCTCAGCTCCGCTCCTGCCTTGCCTTTGCACCTAGTTCAAAGGCGTCCTTTTGGAAGGCTTAGGGGCCGGTGTGTTGCACACTGCCAAGAGGTCCAGCAGTGAGGGCTCTATTAGAGGCAATGGGAGGGCAACTGCAGGGCTCCTCCAGCGGTCGCTTGACCGCCCTGACTCAGCACAGCACGGAGAGCACAAGGCTCACAGTGCCCCTGGCTAGGGTCTGCAGCCCCACAGACCGGGCGGCTGACTCCGTGAGCGCCCAGCAGGTGCCTGACAGACGTCATTTCCCTAGTGCTCTCCTCCCCAGCAGAGACGTGTGCAGGTGGTTGGGGCCTGCCCCTGCGTGTCTGGGCTCCGGTCCTCAGCCCCAGCTCAGGGAAGCAGCTCCTGAGTCAAGACCTGTAGGAGGCGCGGGGCGCCCCCGCCTGGAAGCCTAGTGCACAGCATGCGGGAAGCGAGCCTCCTCAGGGGAAGAGGAGGCAGCCCAGCTGCGTGCAGCTGAAATCACTTCTTGGGCGGAGCCGAGTGCGCCCCCAGTACGGCAGAGCTCCAGGTCTGCTCAGAGGCCTAATCTGGTAGAGTTGCTGGCGTGAGGCTGCTCTGCCCTGGGCGAGCCTTGCCCAGACTTGCCTCGCGGCTAGGCTTCCAGTCCAGGAAAGAGCAGGCTGCGCGAGACTGGGAGATGCTACTGGCGCCTTCCTGGCCTCAGCTCCACTCCTGCCTTGCCTTTGCACCTAGTCCCCAGGCCTTCTTGTGGAGGGCTTAGTTGCCGGTGGGTTGCACACTGCCAAGCGCTCCAGCAGTGAGGGCTCTATTAGAGGCAATGGGAGGGCAACTGCAGGGCTCCTCCAGCGGTTGCTTGACCGCCCAGACTCAGCACAGCACGGAGAGCACAAGGCTCACAGGGCCCCTGGCTGGGGTCTGCGGCCCCACACACCCGGAGCCTGACTCCGTGAGCGCCCAGAAGGTGCCTGACAGACGTCATTTCCCTAGTGCTCTCCTCCCCAGCAGAGACGTGTGCAGGTGGTTGGGGCCTGCCCCTGCGTGTCTGGGCTCCCGCCTACAGCCCCAGCTCAGTTGAAGCAGCCCCTGAGCCAAGACCTTCAGGAGGCGCGGGGCCTCCCTGTCGGGAAGCCATGTGCACAGTACGCGGGGATGCGAGCCTCCTTGGGAAGAGTCGAGGGAGCCAAGCCACTTGCACCTGCAATCCCTGCTTGGGCGGAGCTGAGTGCGCCTCCAGTACGGCAGAGCTCTAGCTCTGCTCAGAGGCTGGATCTAGTAAGGTTCCTTGCGCGAGGCAGCTCTGCCCAGTGCGAGACTTGCCCAGGCTTGCCGCGCTGCTAGCCTTCCTGCCCAGGAAGGAGCAGGCTGTGCGATGCTGGGAGAGGCCACTGGCGCCTTCCTGGCCTCAGCTCCGCTCCTGCCTTGCCTTTGCACCCAGGCCTCAGGCGTCCTTGGGGAGGGCTTAGGGGCTGGTGCCTAGCACACTGCTAAGCGCTCCAGCAGTCAGGGCTCTATTAGAGGGAAGGGGAGGGCAACTGCAGGGCTCCTCCAGCGGTTGCTTGGCCGCCCAGACTCAGCGCCGCACGGAGAGCACAAGGCTCACAGGGCCCCTGTCTGTGGTCTGCAGCCCCACACACCCGGAGGCTGACTCCGTGGGCGCCCAGAAGTTACCTGACAGACGTCATTTCCCTAGCGCTCTCCTCCCCAGCAGAGACGTGTGCAAGTGGTTGGGGCCAGGCCCTGCGTGTCTGGGCTCCCGCTCCCATCCCCAGCTCAGGGGAAGCAGCCCCTGAGCCAAGACCTGCAGGAGGCGCGGGGCGCCCCCGCCTGGAAGCTTAGTGCACAGCATGCGGGAAGCGAGCCTCCTCGGGGGAAGAGGAGGCAGCCCAGCTGCGTGCAGCTGAAATCACTGCTTGGGTGGAGCCGAGTTCGCTTCCAGTACGGCAGAGCTCCAGCTCTGCTCAGAGGCCCGATCTGCCAGAGTTCCTGGCGTGAGGCTGCTCTGGCCTGGGCGAATCTTGCCCAGACTTGCCTCGCAGTTCGGCTTCCTGACCAGGAAGGAGCAGACTGCGCGAGACTGGGAGACGCGACTGGCTCCTTCCTGGCCTCAGCTCCACTCCTGCCTTGCCTTTGCACCTAGTCCCCGGGCGTCCTTGCGGAGGGCTTAGTTGCCGGTGGGTTGCACACTGCCAAGCGCTCCAGCAGTGAGGGCTCTATTAGTGGCAATGGGAGGGCAACTGCAGGGCTCCTCCAGCGGTTGCTTGACCGCCCAGACTCGGCACAGCACGGAGAGCACAAGGCTCACAGGGCCCCTGGCTAGGGTCTGCGGCCCCACACACCCGGAGGCTGACTCCGTGAGCGCCCAGAAGGTGCCTGACAGACGTCATTTCCCTAGTGCTCTCCTCCCCAGCAGAGACGTGTGCAGGTGGTTGGGGCCTGCCCCTGCGTGTCTGGGCTCCCGCCTACAGCCCCAGCTCAGTTGAAGCAGCCCCTGAGCCAAGACCTTCAGGAGGCGCGGGGCCTCCCTGTCGGGAAGCCATGTGCACAGTACGCGGGGATGCGAGCCTCCTTGGGAAGAGTCGAGGGAGCCAAGCCACTTGCACCTGCAATCCCTGCTTGGGCGGAGCTGAGTGCGCCTCCAGTACGGCAGAGCTCTAGCTCTGCTCAGAGGCTGGATCTAGTAAGGTTCCTTGCGCGAGGCAGCTCTGCCCAGTGCGAGACTTGCCCAGGCTTGCCGCGCTGCTAGCCTTCCTGCCCAGGAAGGAGCAGGCTGTGCGATGCTGGGAGAGGCCACTGGCGCCTTCCTGGCCTCAGCTCCGCTCCTGCCTTGCCTTTGCACCTAGTTCAAAGGCGTCCTTTTGGAAGGCTTAGGGGCCGGTGTGTTGCACACTGCCAAGAGGTCCAGCAGTGAGGGCTCTATTAGAGGCAATGGGAGGGCAACTGCAGGGCTCCTCCAGCGGTCGCTTGACCGCCCTGACTCAGCACAGCACGGAGAGCACAAGGCTCACAGTGCCCCTGGCTAGGGTCTGCAGCCCCACACACCGGGCGGCTGACTCCGTGAGCGCCCAGCAGGTGCCTGACAGACGTCATTTCCCTAGTGCTCTCCTCCCCAGCAGAGACGTGTGCAGGTGGTTGAGGCCTGCCCCTGCGTGTCTGGGCTCCGGTCCTCAGCCCCAGCTCAGGGAAGCAGCTCCTGAGTCAAGACCTGTAGGAGGCGCGGGGCGCCCCCGCCTGGAAGCCTAGTGCACAGCATGCGGGAAGCGAGCCTCCTCGGGGGAAGAGGAGGCAGCCCAGCTGCGTGCAGCTGAAATCACTTCTTGGGCGGAGCCGAGTGCGCCCCCAGTACGGCAGAGCTCCAGGTCTGCTCAGAGGCCTAATCTGGTAGAGTTGCTGGCGTGAGGCTGCTCTGCCCTGGGCGAGCCTTGCCCAGACTTGCCTCGCGGCTAGGCTTCCAGTCCAGGAAAGAGCAGGCTGCGCGAGACTGGGAGATGCTACTGGCGCCTTCCTGGCCTCAGCTCCACTCCTGCCTTGCCTTTGCACCTAGTCCCCAGGCCTTCTTGTGGAGGGCTTAGTTGCCGGTGGGTTGCACACTGCCAAGCGCTCCAGCAGTGAGGGCTCTATTAGAGGCAATGGGAGGGCAACTGCAGGGCTCCTCCAGCGGTTGCTTGACCGCCCAGACTCAGCACAGCACGGAGAGCACAAGGCTCACAGGGCCCCTGGCTGGGGTCTGCGGCCCCACACACCCGCAGGCTGACTCCGTGAGCGCCCAGAAGGTGCCTGACAGACGTCATTTCCCTAGTGCTCTCCTCCCCAGCAGAGACGTGTGCAGGTGGTTGGGGCCTGCCCCTGCGTGTCTGGGCTCCCGCCTACAGCCCCAGCTCAGTTGAAGCAGCCCCTGAGCCAAGACCTTCAGGAGGCGCGGGGCCTCCCTGTCGGGAAGCCATGTGCACAGTACGCGGGGATGCGAGCCTCCTTGGGAAGAGTCGAGGGAGCCAAGCCACTTGCACCTGCAATCCCTGCTTGGGCGGAGCTGAGTGCGCCTCCAGTACGGCAGAGCTCTAGCTCTGCTCAGAGGCTGGATCTAGTAAGGTTCCTTGCGCGAGGCAGCTCTGCCCAGTGCGAGACTTGCCCAGGCTTGCCGCGCTGCTAGCCTTCCTGCCCAGGAAGGAGCAGGCTGTGCGATGCTGGGAGAGGCCACTGGCGCCTTCCTGGCCTCAGCTCCGCTCCTGCCTTGCCTTTGCACCCAGGCCTCAGGCGTCCTTGGGGAGGGCTTAGGGGCTGGTGCCTAGCACACTGCTAAGCGCTCCAGCAGTCAGGGCTCTATTAGAGGGAAGGGGAGGGCAACTGCAGGGCTCCTCCAGCGGTTGCTTGGCCGCCCAGACTCAGCGCCGCACGGAGAGCACAAGGCTCACAGGGCCCCTGTCTGTGGTCTGCAGCCCCACACACCCGGAGGCTGACTCCGTGGGCGCCCAGAAGTTACCTGACAGACGTCATTTCCCTAGCGCTCTCCTCCCCAGCAGAGACGTGTGCAAGTGGTTGGGGCCAGGCCCTGCGTGTCTGGACTCCCGCTCCCATCCCCAGCTCAGGGGAAGCAGCCCCTGAGCCAAGACCTGCAGGAGGCGCGGGGCGCCCCCGCCTGGAAGCTTAGTGCACAGCATGCGGGAAGCGAGCCTCCTCGGGGGAAGAGGAGGCAGCCCAGCTGCGTGCAGCTGAAATCACTGCTTGGGTGGAGCCGAGTTCGCTTCCAGTACGGCAGAGCTCCAGCTCTGCTCAGAGGCCCGATCTGCCAGAGTTCCTGGCGTGAGGCTGCTCTGGCCTGGGCGAGCCTTGCCCAGACTTGCCTCGCAGTTCGGCTTCCTGACCAGGAAGGAGCAGACTGCGCGAGACTGGGAGACGCGACAGGCTCCTTCCTGGCCTCAGCTCCACTCCTGCCTTGCCTTTGCACCTAGTCCCCGGGCGTCCTTGCGGAGGGCTTAGTTGCCGGTGGGTTGCACACTGCCAAGCGCTCCAGCAGTGAGGGCTCTATTAGTGGCAATGGGAGGGCAACTGCAGGGCTCCTCCAGCGGTTGCTTGACCGCCCAGACTCGGCACAGCACGGAGAGCACAAGGCTCACAGGGCCCCTGGCTGGGGTCTGCGGCCCCACACACCCGCAGGCTGACTCCGTGAGCGCCCAGAAGGTGCCTGACAGACGTCATTTCCCTAGTGCTCTCCTCCCCAGCAGAGACGTGTGCAGGTGGTTGGGGCCTGCCCCTGCGTGTCTGGGCTCCCGCCTACAGCCCCAGCTCAGTTGAAGCAGCCCCTGAGCCAAGACCTTCAGGAGGCGCGGGGCCTCCCTGTCGGGAAGCCATGTGCACAGTACGCGGGGATGCGAGCCTCCTTGGGAAGAGTCGAGGGAGCCAAGCCACTTGCACCTGCAATCCCTGCTTGGGCGGAGCTGAGTGCGCCTCCAGTACGGCAGAGCTCTAGCTCTGCTCAGAGGCTGGATCTAGTAAGGTTCCTTGCGCGAGGCAGCTCTGCCCAGTGCGAGACTTGCCCAGGCTTGCCGCGCTGCTAGCCTTCCTGCCCAGGAAGGAGCAGGCTGTGCGATGCTGGGAGAGGCCACTGGCGCCTTCCTGGCCTCAGCTCCGCTCCTGCCTTGCCTTTGCACCTAGTTCAAAGGCGTCCTTTTGGAAGGCTTAGGGGCCGGTGTGTTGCACACTGCCAAGAGGTCCAGCAGTGAGGGCTCTATTAGAGGCAATGGGAGGGCAACTGCAGGGCTCCTCCAGCGGTCGCTTGACCGCCCTGACTCAGCACAGCACGGAGAGCACAAGGCTCACAGTGCCCCTGGCTAGGGTCTGCAGCCCCACACACCGGGCGGCTGACTCCGTGAGCGCCCAGCAGGTGCCTGACAGACGTCATTTCCCTAGTGCTCTCCTCCCCAGCAGAGACGTGTGCAGGTGGTTGGGGCCTGCCCCTGCGTGTCTGGGCTCCGGTCCTCAGCCCCAGCTCAGGGAAGCAGCTCCTGAGTCAAGACCTGTAGGAGGCGCGGGGCGCCCCCGCCTGGAAGCCTAGTGCACAGCATGCGGGAAGCGAGCCTCCTCAGGGGAAGAGGAGGTAGCCCCGCTGCGTGCAGCTGAAATCACTTCTTGGGCGGAGCCGAGTGCGCCCCCAGTACGGCAGAGCTCCAGGTCTGCTCAGAGGCCTAATCTGGTAGAGTTGCTGGCGTGAGGCTGCTCTGCCCTGGGCGAGCCTTGCCCAAACTTGTCTCGCGGCTAGGCTTCCAGTCCAGGAAAGAGCAGGCTGCGCGAGACTGGGAGATGCTACTGGCGCCTTCCTGGCCTCAGCTCCACTCCTGCCTTGCCTTTGCACCTAGTCCCCAGGCCTTCTTGTGGAGGGCTTAGTTGCCGGTGGGTTGCACACTGCCAAGCGCTCCAGCAGTGAGGGCTCTATTAGAGGCAATGGGAGGGCAACTGCAGGGCTCCTCCAGCGGTTGCTTGACCGCCCAGACTCAGCACAGCACGGAGAGCACAAGGCTCACAGGGCCCCTGGCTGGGGTCTGCGGCCCCACACACCCGGAGGCTGACTCCGTGAGCGCCCAGAAGGTGCCTGACAGACGTCATTTCCCTAGTGCTCTCCTCCCCAGCAGAGACGTGTGCAGGTGGTTGGGGCCTGCCCCTGCGTGTCTGGGCTCCCGCCTACAGCCCCAGCTCAGTTGAAGCAGCCCCTGAGCCAAGACCTTCAGGAGGCGCGGGGCCTCCCTGTCGGGAAGCCATGTGCACAGTACGCGGGGATGCGAGCCTCCTTGGGAAGAGTCGAGGGAGCCAAGCCACTTGCACCTGCAATCCCTGCTTGGGCGGAGCTGAGTGCGCCTCCAGTACGGCAGAGCTCTAGCTCTGCTCAGAGGCTGGATCTAGTAAGGTTCCTTGCGCGAGGCAGCTCTGCCCAGTGCGAGACTTGCCCAGGCTTGCCGCGCTGCTAGCCTTCCTGCCCAGGAAGGAGCAGGCTGTGCGATGCTGGGAGAGGCCACTGGCGCCTTCCTGGCCTCAGCTCCGCTCCTGCCTTGCCTTTGCACCCAGGCCTCAGGCGTCCTTGGGGAGGGCTTAGGGGCTGGTGCCTAGCACACTGCTAAGCGCTCCAGCAGTCAGGGCTCTATTAGAGGGAAGGGGAGGGCAACTGCAGGGCTCCTCCAGCGGTTGCTTGGCCGCCCAGACTCAGCGCCGCACGGAGAGCACAAGGCTCACAGGGCCCCTGTCTGTGGTCTGCAGCCCCACACACCCGGAGGCTGACTCCGTGGGCGCCCAGAAGTTACCTGACAGACGTCATTTCCCTAGCGCTCTCCTCCCCAGCAGAGACGTGTGCAAGTGGTTGGGGCCAGGCCCTGCGTGTCTGGGCTCCCGCTCCCATCCCCAGCTCAGGGGAAGCAGCCCCTGAGCCAAGACCTGCAGGAGGCGCGGGGCGCCCCCGCCTGGAAACTTAGTGCACAGCATGCGGAAAGCGAGCCTCCTCGGGGGAAGAGGAGGCAGCCCAGCTGCGTGCAGCTGAAATCACTGCTTGGGTGGAGCCGAGTTCGCTTCCAGTACGGCAGAGCTCCAGCTCTGCTCAGAGGCCCGATCTGCCAGAGTTCCTGGCGTGAGGCTGCTCTGGCCTGGGCGAGCCTTGCCCAGACTTGCCTCGCAGTTCGGCTTCCTGACCAGGAAGGAGCAGACTGCGCGAGACTGGGAGACGCGACTGGCTCCTTCCTGGCCTCAGCTCCACTCCTGCCTTGCCTTTGCACCTAGTCCCCGGGCGTCCTTGCGGAAGGCTTAGTTGCCGATGGGTTGCACACTGCCAAGCGCTCCAGCAGTGAGGGCTCTATTAGTGGCAATGGGAGGGCAACTGCAGGGCTCCTCCAGCGGTTGCTTGACCGCCCAGACTCAGCACAGCACGGAGAGCACAAGGCTCACAGGGCCCCTGGCTGGGGTCTGCGGCCCCACACACCCGGAGGCTGACTCCGTGAGCGCCCAGAAGGTGCCTGACAGACGTCATTTCCCTAGTGCTCTCCTCCCCAGCAGAGACGTGTGCAGGTGGTTGGGGCCTGCCCCTGCGTGTCTGGGCTCCCGCCTACAGCCCCAGCTCAGTTGAAGCAGCCCCTGAGCCAAGACCTTCAGGAGGCGCGGGGCCTCCCTGTCGGGAAGCCATGTGCACAGTACGCGGGGATGCGAGCCTCCTTGGGAAGAGTCGATGGAGCCAAGCCACTAGCACCTGCAATCCCTGCTTGGGCGGAGCTGAGTGCGCCTCCAGTACGGCAGAGCTCTAGCTCTGCTCAGAGGCTGGATCTAGTAAGGTTCCTTGCGCGAGGCAGCTCTGCCCAGTGTGAGACTTGCCCAGGCTTGCCGCGCTGCTAGCCTTCCTGCCCAGGAAGGAGCAGGCTGTGCGATGCTGGGAGAGGCCACTGGCGCCTTCCTGGCCTCAGCTCCGCTCCTGCCTTGCCTTTGCACCTAGTTCAAAGGCGTCCTTTTGGAAGGCTTAGGGGCCGGTGTGTTGCACACTGCCAAGAGGTCCAGCAGTGAGGGCTCTATTAGAGGCAATGGGAGGGCAACTGCAGGGCTCCTCCAGCGGTCGCTTGACCGCCCTGACTCAGCACAGCACGGAGAGCACAAGGCTCACAGTGCCCCTGGCTAGGGTCTGCAGCCCCACACACCGGGCGGCTGACTCCGTGAGCGCCCAGCAGGTGCCTGACAGACGTCATTTCCCTAGTGCTCTCCTCCCCAGCAGAGACGTGTGCAGGTGGTTGGGGCCTGCCCCTGCGTGTCTGGGCTCCGGTCCTCAGCCCCAGCTCAGGGAAGCAGCTCCTGAGTCAAGACCTGTAGGAGGCGCGGGGCGCCCCCGCCTGGAAGCCTAGTGCACAGCATGCGGGAAGCGAGCCTCCTCGGGGGAAGAGGAGGCAGCCCAGCTGCGTGCAGCTGAAATCACTTCTTGGGAGGAGCCGAGTGCGCCCCCAGTACGGCAGAGCTCCAGGTCTGCTCAGAGGCCTAATCTGGTAGAGTTGCTGGCGTGAGGCTGCTCTGCCCTGGGCGAGCCTTGCCCAGACTTGCCTCGCGGCTAGGCTTCCAGTCCAGGAAAGAGCAGGCTGCGCGAGACTGGGAGATGCTACTGGCGCCTTCCTGGCCTCAGCTCCACTCCTGCCTTGCCTTTGCACCTAGTCCCCAGGCGTTCTTGTGGAGGGCTTAGTTGCCGGTGGGTTGCACACTGCCAAGCGCTCCAGCAGTGAGGGCTCTATTAGAGGCAATGGGAGGGCAACTGCAGGGCTCCTCCAGCGGTTGCTTGACCGCCCAGACTCAGCACAGCACGGAGAGCACAAGGCTCACAGGGCCCCTGGCTGGGGTCTGCGGCCCCACACACCCGGAGGCTGACTCCGTGAGCGCCCAGAAGGTGCCTGACAGACGTCATTTCCCTAGTGCTCTCCTCCCCAGCTGAGACGTGTGCAGGTGGTTGGGGCCTGCCCCTGCGTGTCTGGGCTCCCGCCTACAGCCCCAGCTCAGTTGAAGCAGCCCCTGAGCCAAGACCTTCAGGAGGCGCGGGGCCTCCCTGTCGGGAAGCCATGTGCACAGTACGCGGGGATGCGAGCCTCCTTGGGAAGAGTTGAGGGAGCCAAGCCACTTGCACCTGCAATCCCTGCTTGGGCGGAGCTGAGTGCGCCTCCAGTACGGCAGAGCTCTAGCTCTGCTCAGAGGCTGGATCTAGTAAGGTTCCTTGCGCGAGGCAGCTCTGCCCAGTGCGAGACTTGCCCAGGCTTGCCGCGCTGCTAGCCTTCCTGCCCAGGAAGGAGCAGGCTGTGCGATGCTGGGAGAGGCCACTGGCGCCTTCCTGGCCTCAGCTCCGCTCCTGCCTTGCCTTTGCACCTAGTTCAAAGGCGTCCTTTTGGAAGGCTTAGGGGCCGGTGTGTTGCACACTGCCAAGAGGTCCAGCAGTGAGGGCTCTATTAGAGGCAATGGGAGGGCAACTGCAGGGCTCCTCCAGCGGTCGCTTGACCGCCCTGACTCAGCACAGCACGGAGAGCACAAGGCTCACAGTGCCCCTGGCTAGGGTCTGCAGCCCCACACACCGGGCGGCTGACTCCGTGAGCGCCCAGCAGGTGCCTGACAGACGTCATTTCCCTAGTGCTCTCCTCCCCAGCAGAGACGTGTGCAGGTGGTTGGGGCCTGCCCCTGCGTGTCTGGGCTCCGGTCCTCAGCCCCAGCTCAGGGAAGCAGCTCCTGAGTCAAGACCTGTAGGAGGCGCGGGGCGCCCCCGCCTGGAAGCCTAGTGCACAGCATGCGGGAAGCGAGCCTCCTCGGGGGAAGAGGAGGCAGCCCAGCTGCGTGCAGCTGAAATCACTTCTTGGGCGGAGCCGAGTGCGCCCCCAGTACGGCAGAGCTCCAGGTCTGCTCAGAGGCCTAATCTGGTAGAGTTGCTGGCGTGAGGCTGCTCTGCCCTGGGCGAGCCTTGCCCAGACTTGCCTCGCGGCTAGGCTTCCAGTCCAGGAAAGAGCAGGCTGCGCGAGACTGGGAGATGCTACTGGCGCCTTCCTGGCCTCAGCTCCACTCCTGCCTTGCCTTTGCACCTAGTCCCCAGGCGTTCTTGTGGAGGGCTTAGTTGCCGGTGGGTTGCACACTGCCAAGCGCTCCAGCAGTGAGGGCTCTATTAGTGGCAATGGGAGGGCAACTGCACGGCTCCTCCAGCGGTTGCTTGACCGCCCAGACTCAGCACAGCACGGAGAGCACAAGGCTCACAGGGCCCCTGGCTGGGGTCTGCGGCCCCACACACCCGCAGGCTGACTCCGTGAGCGCCCAGAAGGTGCCTGACAGACGTCATTTCCCTAGTGCTCTCCTCCCCAGCAGAGACGTGTGCAGGTGGTTGGGGCCTGCCCCTGCGTGTCTGGGCTCCGGTCCTCAGCCCCAGCTCAGGGAAGCAGCTCCTGAGTCAAGACCTGTAGGAGGCGCGGGGCGCCCCCGCCTGGAAGCCTAGTGCACAGCATGCGGGAAGCGAGCCTCCTCAGGGGAAGAGGAGGTAGCCCCGCTGCGTGCAGCTGAAATCACTTCTTGGGCGGAGCCGAGTGCGCCCCCAGTACGGCAGAGCTCCAGGTCTGCTCAGAGGCCTAATCTGGTAGAGTTGCTGGCGTGAGGCTGCTCTGCCCTGGGCGAGCCTTGCCCAGACTTGTCTCGCGGCTAGGCTTCCAGTCCAGGAAAGAGCAGGCTGCGCGAGACTGGGAGATGCTACTGGCGCCTTCCTGGCCTCAGCTCCACTCCTGCCTTGCCTTTGCACCTAGTCCCCAGGCCTTCTTGTGGAGGGCTTAGTTGCCGGTGGGTTGCACACTGCCAAGCGCTCCAGCAGTGAGGGCTCTATTAGAGGCAATGGGAGGGCAACTGCAGGGCTCCTCCAGCGGTTGCTTGACCGCCCAGACTCAGCACAGCACGGAGAGCACAAGGCTCACAGGGCCCCTGGCTGGGGTCTGCGGCCCCACACACCCGGAGGCTGACTCCGTGAGCGCCCAGAAGGTGCCTGACAGACGTCATTTCCCTAGTGCTCTCCTCCCCAGCAGAGACGTGTGCAGGTGGTTGGGGCCTGCCCCTGCGTGTCTGGGCTCCCGCCTACAGCCCCAGCTCAGTTGAAGCAGCCCCTGAGCCAAGACCTTCAGGAGGCGCGGGGCCTCCCTGTCGGGAAGCCATGTGCACAGTACGCGGGGATGCGAGCCTCCTTGGGAAGAGTCGAGGGAGCCAAGCCACTTGCACCTGCAATCCCTGCTTGGGCGGAGCTGAGTGCGCCTCCAGTACGGCAGAGCTCTAGCTCTGCTCAGAGGCTGGATCTAGTAAGGTTCCTTGCGCGAGGCAGCTCTGCCCAGTGCGAGACTTGCCCAGGCTTGCCGCGCTGCTAGCCTTCCTGCCCAGGAAGGAGCAGGCTGTGCGATGCTGGGAGAGGCCACTGGCGCCTTCCTGGCCTCAGCTCCGCTCCTGCCTTGCCTTTGCACCCAGGCCTCAGGCGTCCTTGGGGAGGGCTTAGGGGCTGGTGCCTAGCACACTGCTAAGCGCTCCAGCAGTCAGGGCTCTATTAGAGGGAAGGGGAGGGCAACTGCAGGGCTCCTCCAGCGGTTGCTTGGCCGCCCAGACTCAGCGCCGCACGGAGAGCACAAGGCTCACAGGGCCCCTGTCTGTGGTCTGCAGCCCCACACACCCGGAGGCTGACTCCGTGGGCGCCCAGAAGTTACCTGACAGACGTCATTTCCCTAGCGCTCTCCTCCCCAGCAGAGACGTGTGCAAGTGGTTGGGGCCAGGCCCTGCGTGTCTGGGCTCCCGCTCCCATCCCCAGCTCAGGGGAAGCAGCCCCTGAGCCAAGACCTGCAGGAGGCGCGGGGCGCCCCCGCCTGGAAACTTAGTGCACAGCATGCGGAAAGCGAGCCTCCTCGGGGGAAGAGGAGGCAGCCCAGCTGCGTGCAGCTGAAATCACTGCTTGGGTGGAGCCGAGTTCGCTTCCAGTACGGCAGAGCTCCAGCTCTGCTCAGAGGCCCGATCTGCCAGAGTTCCTGGCGTGAGGCTGCTCTGGCCTGGGCGAGCCTTGCCCAGACTTGCCTCGCAGTTCGGCTTCCTGACCAGGAAGGAGCAGACTGCGCGAGACTGGGAGACGCGACTGGCTCCTTCCTGGCCTCAGCTCCACTCCTGCCTTGCCTTTGCACCTAGTCCCCGGGCGTCCTTGCGGAAGGCTTAGTTGCCGATGGGTTGCACACTGCCAAGCGCTCCAGCAGTGAGGGCTCTATTAGTGGCAATGGGAGGGCAACTGCAGGGCTCCTCCAGCGGTTGCTTGACCGCCCAGACTCAGCACAGCACGGAGAGCACAAGGCTCACAGGGCCCCTGGCTGGGGTCTGCGGCCCCACACACCCGGAGGCTGACTCCGTGAGCGCCCAGAAGGTGCCTGACAGACGTCATTTCCCTAGTGCTCTCCTCCCCAGCAGAGACGTGTGCAGGTGGTTGGGGCCTGCCCCTGCGTGTCTGGGCTCCCGCCTACAGCCCCAGCTCAGTTGAAGCAGCCCCTGAGCCAAGACCTTCAGGAGGCGCGGGGCCTCCCTGTCGGGAAGCCATGTGCACAGTACGCGGGGATGCGAGCCTCCTTGGGAAGAGTCGATGGAGCCAAGCCACTTGCACCTGCAATCCCTGCTTGGGCGGAGCTGAGTGCGCCTCCAGTACGGCAGAGCTCTAGCTCTGCTCAGAGGCTGGATCTAGTAAGGTTCCTTGCGCGAGGCAGCTCTGCCCAGTGTGAGACTTGCCCAGGCTTGCCGCGCTGCTAGCCTTCCTGCCCAGGAAGGAGCAGGCTGTGCGATGCTGGGAGAGGCCACTGGCGCCTTCCTGGCCTCAGCTCCGCTCCTGCCTTGCCTTTGCACCTAGTTCAAAGGCGTCCTTTTGGAAGGCTTAGGGGCCGGTGTGTTGCACACTGCCAAGAGGTCCAGCAGTGAGGGCTCTATTAGAGGCAATGGGAGGGCAACTGCAGGGCTCCTCCAGCGGTCGCTTGACCGCCCTGACTCAGCACAGCACGGAGAGCACAAGGCTCACAGTGCCCCTGGCTAGGGTCTGCAGCCCCACACACCGGGCGGCTGACTCCGTGAGCGCCCAGCAGGTGCCTGACAGACGTCATTTCCCTAGTGCTCTCCTCCCCAGCAGAGACGTGTGCAGGTGGTTGGGGCCTGCCCCTGCGTGTCTGGGCTCCGGTCCTCAGGCCAGCTCAGGGAAGCAGCTCCTGAGTCAAGACCTGTAGGAGGCGCGGGGCGCCCCCGCCTGGAAGCCTAGTGCACAGCATGCGGGAATCGAGCCTCCTCGGGGGAAGAGGAGGCAGCCCAGCTGCGTGCAGCTGAAATCACTTCTTGGGCGGAGCCGAGTGCGCCCCCAGTACGGCAGAGCTCCAGGTCTGCTCAGAGGCCTAATCTGGTAGAGTTGCTGGCGTGAGGCTGCTCTGCCCTGGGCGAGCCTTGCCCAGACTTGCCTCGCGGCTAGGCTTCCAGTTCAGGAAAGAGCAGGCTGCGCGAGACTGGGAGATGCTACTGGCGCCTTCCTGGCCTCAGCTCCACTCCTGCCTTGCCTTTGCACCTAGTCCCCAGGCCTTCTTGTGGAGGGCTTAGTTGCCGGTGGGTTGCACACTGCCAAGCGCTCCAGCAGTGAGGGCTCTATTAGTGGCAATGGGAGGGCAACTGCAGGGCTCCTCCAGCGGTTGCTTGACCGCCCAGACTCAGCACAGCACGGAGAGCACAAGGCTCACAGGGCCCCTGGCTGGGGTCTGCGGCCCCACACACCCGGAGGCTGACTCCGTGAGCGCCCAGAAGGTGCCTGACAGACGTCATTTCCCTAGTGCTCTCCTCCCCAGCAGAGACGTGTGCAGGTGGTTGGGGCCTGCCCCTGCGTGTCTGGGCTCCCGCCTACAGCCCCAGCTCAGTTGAAGCAGCCCCTGAGCCAAGACCTTCAGGAGGCGCGGGGCCTCCCTGTCGGGAAGCCATGTGCACAGTACGCGGGGATGCGAGCCTCCTTGGGAAGAGTCGATGGAGCCAAGCCACTTGCACCTGCAATCCCTGCTTGGGCGGAGCTGAGTGCGCCTCCAGTACGGCAGAGCTCTAGCTCTGCTCAGAGGCTGGATCTAGTAAGGTTCCTTGCGCGAGGCAGCTCTGCCCAGTGCGAGACTTGCCCAGGCTTGCCGCGCTGCTAGCCTTCCTGCCCAGGAAGGAGCAGGCTGTGCGATGCTGGGAGAGGCCACTGGCGCCTTCCTGGCCTCAGCTCCGCTCCTGCCTTGCCTTTGCACCTAGTTCAAAGGCGTCCTTTTGGAAGGCTTAGGGGCCGGTGTGTTGCACACTGCCAAGAGGTCCAGCAGTGAGGGCTCTATTAGAGGCAATGGGAGGGCAACTGCAGGGCTCCTCCAGCGGTCGCTTGACCGCCCTGACTCAGCACAGCACGGAGAGCACAAGGCTCACAGTGCCCCTGGCTAGGGTCTGCAGCCCCACACACCGGGCGGCTGACTCCGTGAGCGCCCAGCAGGTGCCTGACAGACGTCATTTCCCTAGTGCTCTCCTCCCCAGCAGAGACGTGTGCAGGTGGTTGGGGCCTGCCCCTGCGTGTCTGGGCTCCGGTCCTCAGCCCCAGCTCAGGGAAGCAGCTCCTGAGTCAAGGCCTGTAGGAGGCGCGGGGCGCCCCCGCCTGGAAGCCTAGTGCACAGCATGCGGGAAGCGAGCCTCCTCGGGGGAAGAGGAGGCAGCCCAGCTGCGTGCAGCTGAAATCACTTCTTGGGAGGAGCCGAGTGCGCCCCCAGTACGGCAGAGCTCCAGGTCTGCTCAGAGGCCTAATCTGGTAGAGTTGCTGGCGTGAGGCTGCTCTGCCCTGGGCGAGCCTTGCCCAGACTTGCCTCGCGGCTAGGCTTCCAGTCCAGGAAAGAGCAGGCTGCGCGAGACTGGGAGATGCTACTGGCGCCTTCCTGGCCTCAGCTCCACTCCTGCCTTGCCTTTGCACCTAGTCCCCAGGCGTTCTTGTGGAGGGCTTAGTTGCCGGTGGGTTGCACACTGCCAAGCGCTCCAGCAGTGAGGGCTCTATTAGAGGCAATGGGAGGGCAACTGCAGGGCTCCTCCAGCGGTTGCTTGACCGCCCAGACTCAGCACAGCACGGAGAGCACAAGGCTCACAGGGCCCCTGGCTGGGGTCTGCGGCCCCACACACCCGGAGGCTGACTCCGTGAGCGCCCAGAAGGTGCCTGACAGACGTCATTTCCCTAGTGCTCTCCTCCCCAGCTGAGACGTGTGCAGGTGGTTGGGGCCTGCCCCTGCGTGTCTGGGCTCCCGCCTACAGCCCCAGCTCAGTTGAAGCAGCCCCTGAGCCAAGACCTTCAGGAGGCGCGGGGCCTCCCTGTCGGGAAGCCATGTGCACAGTACGCGGGGATGCGAGCCTCCTTGGGAAGAGTCGAGGGAGCCAAGCCACTTGCACCTGCAATCCCTGCTTGGGCGGAGCTGAGTGCGCCTCCAGTACGGCAGAGCTCTAGCTCTGCTCAGAGGCTGGATCTAGTAAGGTTCCTTGCGCGAGGCAGCTCTGCCCAGTGCGAGACTTGCCCAGGCTTGCCGCGCTGCTAGCCTTCCTGCCCAGGAAGGAGCAGGCTGTGCGATGCTGGGAGAGGCCACTGGCGCCTTCCTGGCCTCAGCTCCGCTCCTGCCTTGCCTTTGCACCTAGTTCAAAGGCGTCCTTTTGGAAGGCTTAGGGGCCGGTGTGTTGCACACTGCCAAGAGGTCCAGCAGTGAGGGCTCTATTAGAGGCAATGGGAGGGCAACTGCAGGGCTCCTCCAGCGGTCGCTTGACCGCCCTGACTCAGCACAGCACGGAGAGCACAAGGCTCACAGTGCCCCTGGCTAGGGTCTGCAGCCCCACACACCGGGCGGCTGACTCCGTGAGCGCCCAGCAGGTGCCTGACAGACGTCATTTCCCTAGTGCTCTCCTCCCCAGCAGAGACGTGTGCAGGTGGTTGGGGCCTGCCCCTGCGTGTCTGGGCTCCGGTCCTCAGCCCCAGCTCAGGGAAGCAGCTCCTGAGTCAAGACCTGTAGGAGGCGCGGGGCGCCCCCGCCTGGAAGCCTAGTGCACAGCATGCGGGAAGCGAGCCTCCTCGGGGGAAGAGGAGGCAGCCCAGCTGCGTGCAGCTGAAATCACTTCTTGGGCGGAGCCGAGTGCGCCCCCAGTACGGCAGAGCTCCAGGTCTGCTCAGAGGCCTAATCTGGTAGAGTTGCTGGCGTGAGGCTGCTCTGCCCTGGGCGAGCCTTGCCCAGACTTGCCTCGCGGCTAGGCTTCCAGTCCAGGAAAGAGCAGGCTGCGCGAGACTGGGAGATGCTACTGGCGCCTTCCTGGCCTCAGCTCCACTCCTGCCTTGCCTTTGCACCTAGTCCCCAGGCGTTCTTGTGGAGGGCTTAGTTGCCGGTGGGTTGCACACTGCCAAGCGCTCCAGCAGTGAGGGCTCTATTAGTGGCAATGGGAGGGCAACTGCACGGCTCCTCCAGCGGTTGCTTGACCGCCCAGACTCAGCACAGCACGGAGAGCACAAGGCTCACAGGGCCCCTGGCTGGGGTCTGCGGCCCCACACACCCGCAGGCTGACTCCGTGAGCGCCCAGAAGGTGCCTGACAGACGTCATTTCCCTAGTGCTCTCCTCCCCAGCAGAGACGTGTGCAGGTGGTTGGGGCCTGCCCCTGCGTGTCTGGGCTCCCGCCTACAGCCCCAGCTCAGTTGAAGCAGCCCCTGAGCCAAGACCTTCAGGAGGCGCGGGGCCTCCCTGTCGGGAAGCCATGTGCACAGTACGCGGGGATGCGAGCCTCCTTGGGAAGAGTCGATGGAGCCAAGCCACTTGCACCTGCAATCCCTGCTTGGGCGGAGCTGAGTGCGCCTCCAGTACGGCAGATCTCTAGCTCTGCTCAGAGGCTGGATCTAGTAAGGTTCCTTGCGCGAGGCAGCTCTGCCCAGTGCGAGACTTGCCCAGGCTTGCCGCGCTGCTAGCCTTCCTGCCCAGGAAGGAGCAGGCTGTGCGATGCTGGGAGAGGCCACTGGCGCCTTCCTGGCCTCAGCTCCGCTCCTGCCTTGCCTTTGCACCTAGTTCAAAGGCGTCCTTTTGGAAGGCTTAGGGGCCGGTGTGTTGCACACTGCCAAGAGGTCCAGCAGTGAGGGCTCTATTAGAGGCAATGGGAGGGCAACTGCAGGGCTCCTCCAGCGGTCGCTTGACCGCCCTGACTCAGCACAGCACGGAGAGCACAAGGCTCACAGTGCCCCTGGCTAGGGTCTGCAGCCCCACACACCGGGCGGCTGACTCCGTGAGCGCCCAGCAGGTGCCTGACAGACGTCATTTCCCTAGTGCTCTCCTCCCCAGCAGAGACGTGTGCAGGTGGTTGGGGCCTGCCCCTGCGTGTCTGGGCTCCGGTCCTCAGCCCCAGCTCAGGGAAGCAGCTCCTGAGTCAAGACCTGTAGGAGGCGCGGGGCGCCCCCGCCTGGAAGCCTAGTGCACAGCATGCGGGAATCGAGCCTCCTCGGGGGAAGAGGAGGCAGCCCAGCTGCGTGCAGCTGAAATCACTTCTTGGGCGGAGCCGAGTGCGCCCCCAGTACGGCAGAGCTCCAGGTCTGCTCAGAGGCCTAATCTGGTAGAGTTGCTGGCGTGAGGCTGCTCTGCCCTGGGCGAGCCTTGCCCAGACTTGCCTCGCGGCTAGGCTTCCAGTCCAGGAAAGAGCAGGCTGCGCGAGACTGGGAGATGCTACTGGCGCCTTCCTGGCCTCAGCTCCACTCCTGCCTTGCCTTTGCACCTAGTCCCCAGGCCTTCTTGTGGAGGGCTTAGTTGCCGGTGGGTTGCACACTGCCAAGCGCTCCAGCAGTGAGGGCTCTATTAGAGGCAATGGGAGGGCAACTGCAGGGCTCCTCCAGCGGTTGCTTGACCGCCCAGACTCAGCACAGCACGGAGAGCACAAGGCTCACAGGGCCCCTGGCTGGGGTCTGCGGCCCCACACACCCGGAGGCTGACTCCGTGAGCGCCCAGAAGGTGCCTGACAGACGTCATTTCCCTAGTGCTCTCCTCCCCAGCTGAGACGTGTGCAGGTGGTTGGGGCCTGCCCCTGCGTGTCTGGGCTCCCGCCTACAGCCCCAGCTCAGTTGAAGCAGCCCCTGAGCCAAGACCTTCAGGAGGCGCGGGGCCTCCCTGTCGGGAAGCCATCTGCACAGTACGCGGGGATGCGAGCCTCCTTGGGAAGAGTCGAGGGAGCCAAGCCACTTGCACCTGCAATCCCTGCTTGGGCGGAGCTGAGTGCGCCTCCAGTACGGCAGAGCTCTAGCTCTGCTCAGAGGCTGGATCTAGTAAGGTTCCTTGCGCGAGGCAGCTCTGCCCAGTGCGAGACTTGCCCAGGCTTGCCGCGCTGCTAGCCTTCCTGCCCAGGAAGGAGCAGGCTGTGCGATGCTGGGAGAGGCCACTGGCGCCTTCCTGGCCTCAGCTCCGCTCCTGCCTTGCCTTTGCACCTAGTTCAAAGGCGTCCTTTTGGAAGGCTTAGGGGCCGGTGTGTTGCACACTGCCAAGAGGTCCAGCAGTGAGGGCTCTATTAGAGGCAATGGGAGGGCAACTGCAGGGCTCCTCCAGCGGTCGCTTGACCGCCCTGACTCAGCACAGCACGGAGAGCACAAGGCTCACAGTGCCCCTGGCTAGGGTCTGCAGCCCCACACACCGGGCGGCTGACTCCGTGAGCGCCCAGCAGGTGCCTGACAGACGTCATTTCCCTAGTGCTCTCCTCCCCAGCAGAGACGTGTGCAGGTGGTTGGGGCCTGCCCCTGCGTGTCTGGGCTCCGGTCCTCAGCCCCAGCTCAGGGAAGCAGCTCCTGAGTCAAGACCTGTAGGAGGCGCGGGGCGCCCCCGCCTGGAAGCCTAGTGCACAGCATGCGGGAAGCGAGCCTCCTCGGGGGAAGAGGAGGCAGCCCAGCTGCGTGCAGCTGAAATCACTTCTTGGGCGGAGCCGAGTGCGCCCCCAGTACGGCAGAGCTCCAGGTCTGCTCAGAGGCCTAATCTGGTAGAGTTGCTGGCGTGAGGCTGCTCTGCCCTGGGCGAGCCTTGCCCAGACTTGCCTCGCGGCTAGGCTTCCAGTCCAGGAAAGAGCAGGCTGCGCGAGACTGGGAGATGCTACTGGCGCCTTCCTGGCCTCAGCTCCACTCCTGCCTTGCCTTTGCACCTAGTCCCCAGGCCTTCTTGTGGAGGGCTTAGTTGCCGGTGGGTTGCACACTGCCAAGCGCTCCAGCAGTGAGGGCTCTATTAGAGGCAATGGGAGGGCAACTGCAGGGCTCCTCCAGCGGTTGCTTGACCGCCCAGACTCAGCACAGCACGGAGAGCACAAGGCTCACAGGGCCCCTGGCTGGGGTCTGCGGCCCCACACACCCGGAGGCTGACTCCGTGAGCGCCCAGAAGGTGCCTGACAGACGTCATTTCCCTAGTGCTCTCCTCCCCAGCAGAGACGTGTGCAGGTGGTTGGGGCCTGCCCCTGCGTGTCTGGGCTCCCGCCTACAGCCCCAGCTCAGTTGAAGCAGCCCCTGAGCCAAGACCTTCAGGAGGCGCGGGGCCTCCCTGTCGGGAAGCCATGTGCACAGTACGCGGGGATGCGAGCCTCCTTGGGAAGAGTCGATGGAGCCAAGCCACTTGCACCTGCAATCCCTGCTTGGGCGGAGCTGAGTGCGCCTCCAGTACGGCAGAGCTCTAGCTCTGCTCAGAGGCTGGATCTAGTAAGGTTCCTTGCGCGAGGCAGCTCTGCCCAGTGCGAGACTTGCCCAGGCTTGCCGCGCTGCTAGCCTTCCTGCCCAGGAAGGAGCAGGCTGTGCGATGCTGGGAGAGGCCACTGGCGCCTTCCTGGCCTCAGCTCCGCTCCTGCCTTGCCTTTGCACCTAGTTCAAAGGCGTCCTTTTGGAAGGCTTAGGGGCCGGTGTGTTGCACACTGCCAAGAGGTCCAGCAGTGAGGGCTCTATTAGAGGCAATGGGAGGGCAACTGCAGGGCTCCTCCAGCGGTCGCTTGACCGCCCTGACTCAGCACAGCACGGAGAGCACAAGGCTCACAGTGCCCCTGGCTAGGGTCTGCAGCCCCACACACCGGGCGGCTGACTCCGTGAGCGCCCAGCAGGTGCCTGACAGACGTCATTTCCCTAGTGCTCTCCTCCCCAGCAGAGACGTGTGCAGGTGGTTGGGGCCTGCCCCTGCGTGTCTGGGCTCCGGTCCTCAGCCCCAGCTCAGGGAAGCAGCTCCTGAGTCAAGACCTGTAGGAGGCGCGGGGCGCCCCCGCCTGGAAGCCTAGTGCACAGCATGCGGGAAGCGAGCCTCCTCGGGGGAAGAGGAGGCAGCCCAGCTGCGTGCAGCTGAAATCACTTCTTGGGAGGAGCCGAGTGCGCCCCCAGTACGGCAGAGCTCCAGGTCTGCTCAGAGGCCTAATCTGGTAGAGTTGCTGGCGTGAGGCTGCTCTGCCCTGGGCGAGCCTTGCCCAGACTTGCCTCGCGGCTAGGCTTCCAGTCCAGGAAAGAGCAGGCTGCGCGAGACTGGGAGATGCTACTGGCGCCTTCCTGGCCTCAGCTCCACTCCTGCCTTGCCTTTGCACCTAGTCCCCAGGCGTTCTTGTGGAGGGCTTAGTTGCCGGTGGGTTGCACACTGCCAAGCGCTCCAGCAGTGAGGGCTCTATTAGAGGCAATGGGAGGGCAACTGCAGGGCTCCTCCAGCGGTTGCTTGACCGCCCAGACTCAGCACAGCACGGAGAGCACAAGGCTCACAGGGCCCCTGGCTGGGGTCTGCGGCCCCACACACCCGGAGGCTGACTCCGTGAGCGCCCAGAAGGTGCCTGACAGACGTCATTTCCCTAGTGCTCTCCTCCCCAGCTGAGACGTGTGCAGGTGGTTGGGGCCTGCCCCTGCGTGTCTGGGCTCCCGCCTACAGCCCCAGCTCAGTTGAAGCAGCCCCTGAGCCAAGACCTTCAGGAGGCGCGGGGCCTCCCTGTCGGGAAGCCATGTGCACAGTACGCGGGGATGCGAGCCTCCTTGGGAAGAGTCGAGGGAGCCAAGCCACTTGCACCTGCAATCCCTGCTTGGGCGGAGCTGAGTGCGCCTCCAGTACGGCAGAGCTCTAGCTCTGCTCAGAGGCTGGATCTAGTAAGGTTCCTTGCGCGAGGCAGCTCTGCCCAGTGCGAGACTTGCCCAGGCTTGCCGCGCTGCTAGCCTTCCTGCCCAGGAAGGAGCAGGCTGTGCGATGCTGGGAGAGGCCACTGGCGCCTTCCTGGCCTCAGCTCCGCTCCTGCCTTGCCTTTGCACCTAGTTCAAAGGCGTCCTTTTGGAAGGCTTAGGGGCCGGTGTGTTGCACACTGCCAAGAGGTCCAGCAGTGAGGGCTCTATTAGAGGCAATGGGAGGGCAACTGCAGGGCTCCTCCAGCGGTCGCTTGACCGCCCTGACTCAGCACAGCACGGAGAGCACAAGGCTCACAGTGCCCCTGGCTAGGGTCTGCAGCCCCACACACCGGGCGGCTGACTCCGTGAGCGCCCAGCAGGTGCCTGACAGACGTCATTTCCCTAGTGCTCTCCTCCCCAGCAGAGACGTGTGCAGGTGGTTGGGGCCTGCCCCTGCGTGTCTGGGCTCCGGTCCTCAGCCCCAGCTCAGGGAAGCAGCTCCTGAGTCAAGACCTGTAGGAGGCGCGGGGCGCCCCCGCCTGGAAGCCTAGTGCACAGCATGCGGGAAGCGAGCCTCCTCGGGGGAAGAGGAGGCAGCCCAGCTGCGTGCAGCTGAAATCACTTCTTGGGCGGAGCCGAGTGCGCCCCCAGTACGGCAGAGCTCCAGGTCTGCTCAGAGGCCTAATCTGGTAGAGTTGCTGGCGTGAGGCTGCTCTGCCCTGGGCGAGCCTTGCCCAGACTTGCCTCGCGGCTAGGCTTCCAGTCCAGGAAAGAGCAGGCTGCGCGAGACTGGGAGATGCTACTGGCGCCTTCCTGGCCTCAGATCCACTCCTGCCTTGCCTTTGCACCTAGTCCCCAGGCGTTCTTGTGGAGGGCTTAGTTGCCGGTGGGTTGCACACTGCCAAGCGCTCCAGCAGTGAGGGCTCTATTAGTGGCAATGGGAGGGCAACTGCAGGGCTCCTCCAGCGGTTGCTTGACCGCCCAGACTCAGCACAGCACGGAGAGCACAAGGCTCACAGGGCCCCTGGCTGGGGTCTGCGGCCCCACACACCCGCAGGCTGACTCCGTGAGCGCCCAGAAGGTGCCTGACAGACGTCATTTCCCTAGTGCTCTCCTCCCCAGCAGAGACGTGTGCAGGTGGTTGGGGCCTGCCCCTGCGTGTCTGGGCTCCCGCCTACAGCCCCAGCTCAGTTGAAGCAGCCCCTGAGCCAAGACCTTCAGGAGGCGCGGGGCCTCCCTGTCGGGAAGCCATGTGCACAGTACGCGGGTATGCGAGCCTCCTTGGGAAGAGTCGATGGAGCCAAGCCACTTGCACCTGCAATCCCTGCTTGGGCGGAGCTGAGTGCGCCTCCAGTACGGCAGAGCTCTAGCTCTGCTCAGAGGCTGGATCTAGTAAGGTTCCTTGCGCGAGGCAGCTCTGCCCAGTGCGAGACTTGCCCAGGCTTGCCGCGCTGCTAGCCTTCCTGCCCAGGAAGGAGCAGGCTGTGCGATGCTGGGAGAGGCCACTGGCGCCTTCCTGGCCTCAGCTCCGCTCCTGCCTTGCCTTTGCACCTAGTTCAAAGGCGTCCTTTTGGAAGGCTTAGGGGCCGGTGTGTTGCACACTGCCAAGAGGTCCAGCAGTGAGGGCTCTATTAGAGGCAATGGGAGGGCAACTGCAGGGCTCCTCCAGCGGTCGCTTGACCGCCCTGACTCAGCACAGCACGGAGAGCACAAGGCTCACAGTGCCCCTGGCTAGGGTCTGCAGCCCCACACACCGGGCGGCTGACTCCGTGAGCGCCCAGCAGGTGCCTGACAGACGTCATTTCCCTAGTGCTCTCCTCCCCAGCAGAGACGTGTGCAGGTGGTTGGGGCCTGCCCCTGCGTGTCTGGGCTCCGGTCCTCAGCCCCAGCTCAGGGAAGCAGCTCCTGAGTCAAGACCTGTAGGAGGCGCGGGGCGCCCCCGCCTGGAAGCCTAGTGCACAGCATGCGGGAAGCGAGCCTCCTCGGGGGAAGAGGAGGCAGCCCAGCTGCGTGCAGCTGAAATCACTTCTTGGGCGGAGCCGAGTGCGCCCCCAGTACGGCAGAGCTCCAGGTCTGCTCAGAGGCCTAATCTGGTAGAGTTGCTGGCGTGAGGCTGCTCTGCCCTGGGCGAGCCTTGCCCAGACTTGCCTCGCGGCTAGGCTTCCAGTCCAGGAAAGAGCAGGCTGCGCGAGACTGGGAGATGCTACTGGCGCCTTCCTGGCCTCAGCTCCACTCCTGCCTTGCCTTTGCACCTAGTCCCCAGGCGTTCTTGTGGAGGGCTTAGTTGCCGGTGGGTTGCACACTGCCAAGCGCTCCAGCAGTGAGGGCTCTATTAGAGGCAATGGGAGGGCAACTGCAGGGCTCCTCCAGCGGTTGCTTGACCGCCCAGACTCAGCACAGCACGGAGAGCACAAGGCTCACAGGGCCCCTGGCTGGGGTCTGCGGCCCCACACACCCGGAGGCTGACTCCGTGAGCGCCCAGAAGGTGCCTGACAGACGTCATTTCCCTAGTGCTCTCCTCCCCAGCTGAGACGTGTGCAGGTGGTTGGGGCCTGCCCCTGCGTGTCTGGGCTCCCGCCTACAGCCCCAGCTCAGTTGAAGCAGCCCCTGAGCCAAGACCTTCAGGAGGCGCGGGGCCTCCCTGTCGGGAAGCCATGTGCACAGTACGCGGGGATGCGAGCCTCCTTGGGAAGAGTCGAGGGAGCCAAGCCACTTGCACCTGCAATCCCTGCTTGGGCGGAGCTGAGTGCGCCTCCAGTACGGCAGAGCTCTAGCTCTGCTCAGAGGCTGGATCTAGTAAGGTTCCTTGCGCGAGGCAGCTCTGCCCAGTGCGAGACTTGCCCAGGCTTGCCGCGCTGCTAGCCTTCCTGCCCAGGAAGGAGCAGGCTGTGCGATGCTGGGAGAGGCCACTGGCGCCTTCCTGGCCTCAGCTCCGCTCCTGCCTTGCCTTTGCACCTAGTTCAAAGGCGTCCTTTTGGAAGGCTTAGGGGCCGGTGTGTTGCACACTGCCAAGAGGTCCAGCAGTGAGGGCTCTATTAGAGGCAATGGGAGGGCAACTGCAGGGCTCCTCCAGCGGTCGCTTGACCGCCCTGACTCAGCACAGCACGGAGAGCACAAGGCTCACAGTGCCCCTGGCTAGGGTCTGCAGCCCCACACACCGGGCGGCTGACTCCGTGAGCGCCCAGCAGGTGCCTGACAGACGTCATTTCCCTAGTGCTCTCCTCCCCAGCAGAGACGTGTGCAGGTGGTTGGGGCCTGCCCCTGCGTGTCTGGGCTCCGGTCCTCAGCCCCAGCTCAGGGAAGCAGCTCCTGAGTCAAGACCTGTAGGAGGCGCGGGGCGCCCCCGCCTGGAAGCCTAGTGCACAGCATGCGGGAAGCGAGCCTCCTCGGGGGAAGAGGAGGCAGCCCAGCTGCGTGCAGCTGAAATCACTTCTTGGGCGGAGCCGAGTGCGCCCCCAGTACGGCAGAGCTCCAGGTCTGCTCAGAGGCCTAATCTGGTAGAGTTGCTGGCGTGAGGCTGCTCTGCCCTGGGCGAGCCTTGCCCAGACTTGCCTCGCGGCTAGGCTTCCAGTCCAGGAAAGAGCAGGCTGCGCGAGACTGGGAGATGCTACTGGCGCCTTCCTGGCCTCAGCTCCACTCCTGCCTTGCCTTTGCACCTAGTCCCCAGGCCTTCTTGTGGAGGGCTTAGTTGCCGGTGGGTTGCACACTGCCAAGCGCTCCAGCAGTGAGGGCTCTATTAGAGGCAATGGGAGGGCAACTGCAGGGCTCCTCCAGCGGTTGCTTGACCGCCCAGACTCAGCACAGCACGGAGAGCACAAGGCTCACAGGGCCCCTGGCTGGGGTCTGCGGCCCCACACACCCGGAGGCTGACTCCGTGAGCGCCCAGAAGGTGCCTGACAGACGTCATTTCCCTAGTGCTCTCCTCCCCAGCAGAGACGTGTGCAGGTGGTTGGGGCCTGCCCCTGCGTGTCTGGGCTCCCGCCTACAGCCCCAGCTCAGTTGAAGCAGCCCCTGAGCCAAGACCTTCAGGAGGCGCGGGGCCTCCCTGTCGGGAAGCCATGTGCACAGTACGCGGGGATGCGAGCCTCCTTGGGAAGAGTCGATGGAGCCAAGCCACTTGCACCTGCAATCCCTGCTTGGGCGGAGCTGAGTGCGCCTCCAGTACGGCAGAGCTCTAGCTCTGCTCAGAGGCTGGATCTAGTAAGGTTCCTTGCGCGAGGCAGCTCTGCCCAGTGCGAGACTTGCCCAGGCTTGCCGCGCTGCTAGCCTTCCTGCCCAGGAAGGAGCAGGCTGTGCGATGCTGGGAGAGGCCACTGGCGCCTTCCTGGCCTCAGCTCCGCTCCTGCCTTGCCTTTGCACCTAGTTCAAAGGCGTCCTTTTGGAAGGCTTAGGGGCCGGTGTGTTGCACACTGCCAAGAGGTCCAGCAGTGAGGGCTCTATTAGAGGCAATGGGAGGGCAACTGCAGGGCTCCTCCAGCGGTCGCTTGACCGCCCTGACTCAGCACAGCACGGAGAGCACAAGGCTCACAGTGCCCCTGGCTAGGGTCTGCAGCCCCACACACCGGGCGGCTGACTCCGTGAGCGCCCAGCAGGTGCCTGACAGACGTCATTTCCCTAGTGCTCTCCTCCCCAGCAGAGACGTGTGCAGGTGGTTGGGGCCTGCCCCTGCGTGTCTGGGCTCCGGTCCTCAGCCCCAGCTCAGGGAAGCAGCTCCTGAGTCAAGACCTGTAGGAGGCGCGGGGCGCCCCCGCCTGGAAGCCTAGTGCACAGCATGCGGGAATCGAGCCTCCTCGGGGGAAGAGGAGGCAGCCCAGCTGCGTGCAGCTGAAATCACTTCTTGGGCGGAGCCGAGTGCGCCCCCAGTACGGCAGAGCTCCAGGTCTGCTCAGAGGCCTAATCTGGTAGAGTTGCTGGCGTGAGGCTGCTCTGCCCTGGGCGAGCCTTGCCCAGACTTGCCTCGCGGCTAGGCTTCCAGTCCAGGAAAGAGCAGGCTGCGCGAGACTGGGAGATGCTACTGGCGCCTTCCTGGCCTCAGCTCCACTCCTGCCTTGCCTTTGCACCTAGTCCCCAGGCCTTCTTGTGGAGGGCTTAGTTGCCGGTGGGTTGCACACTGCCAAGCGCTCCAGCAGTGAGGGCTCTATTAGAGGCAATGGGAGGGCAACTGCAGGGCTCCTCCAGCGGTTGCTTGACCGCCCAGACTCAGCACAGCACGGAGAGCACAAGGCTCACAGGGCCCCTGGCTGGGGTCTGCGGCCCCACACACCCGGAGGCTGACTCCGTGAGCGCCCAGAAGGTGCCTGACAGACGTCATTTCCCTAGTGCTCTCCTCCCCAGCTGAGACGTGTGCAGGTGGTTGGGGCCTGCCCCTGCGTGTCTGGGCTCCCGCCTACAGCCCCAGCTCAGTTGAAGCAGCCCCTGAGCCAAGACCTTCAGGAGGCGCGGGGCCTCCCTGTCGGGAAGCCATGTGCACAGTACGCGGGGATGCGAGCCTCCTTGGGAAGAGTCGAGGGAGCCAAGCCACTTGCACCTGCAATCCCTGCTTGGGCGGAGCTGAGTGCGCCTCCAGTACGGCAGAGCTCTAGCTCTGCTCAGAGGCTGGATCTAGTAAGGTTCCTTGCGCGAGGCAGCTCTGCCCAGTGCGAGACTTGCCCAGGCTTGCCGCGCTGCTAGCCTTCCTGCCCAGGAAGGAGCAGGCTGTGCGATGCTGGGAGAGGCCACTGGCGCCTTCCTGGCCTCAGCTCCGCTCCTGCCTTGCCTTTGCACCTAGTTCAAAGGCGTCCTTTTGGAAGGCTTAGGGGCCGGTGTGTTGCACACTGCCAAGAGGTCCAGCAGTGAGGGCTCTATTAGAGGCAATGGGAGGGCAACTGCAGGGCTCCTCCAGCGGTCGCTTGACCGCCCTGACTCAGCACAGCACGGAGAGCACAAGGCTCACAGTGCCCCTGGCTAGGGTCTGCAGCCCCACACACCGGGCGGCTGACTCCGTGAGCGCCCAGCAGGTGCCTGACAGACGTCATTTCCCTAGTGCTCTCCTCCCCAGCAGAGACGTGTGCAGGTGGTTGGGGCCTGCCCCTGCGTGTCTGGGCTCCGGTCCTCAGCCCCAGCTCAGGGAAGCAGCTCCTGAGTCAAGACCTGTAGGAGGCGCGGGGCGCCCCCGCCTGGAAGCCTAGTGCACAGCATGCGGGAAGCGAGCCTCCTCGGGGGAAGAGGAGGCAGCCCAGCTGCGTGCAGCTGAAATCACTTCTTGGGCGGAGCCGAGTGCGCCCCCAGTACGGCAGAGCTCCAGGTCTGCTCAGAGGCCTAATCTGGTAGAGTTGCTGGCGTGAGGCTGCTCTGCCCTGGGCGAGCCTTGCCCAGACTTGCCTCGCGGCTAGGCTTCCAGTCCAGGAAAGAGCAGGCTGCGCGAGACTGGGAGATGCTACTGGCGCCTTCCTGGCCTCAGATCCACTCCTGCCTTGCCTTTGCACCTAGTCCCCAGGCGTTCTTGTGGAGGGCTTAGTTGCCGGTGGGTTGCACACTGCCAAGCGCTCCAGCAGTGAGGGCTCTATTAGTGGCAATGGGAGGGCAACTGCAGGGCTCCTCCAGCGGTTGCTTGACCGCCCAGACTCAGCACAGCACGGAGAGCACAAGGCTCACAGGGCCCCTGGCTGGGGTCTGCGGCCCCACACACCCGCAGGCTGACTCCGTGAGCGCCCAGAAGGTGCCTGACAGACGTCATTTCCCTAGTGCTCTCCTCCCCAGCAGAGACGTGTGCAGGTGGTTGGGGCCTGCCCCTGCGTGTCTGGGCTCCCGCCTACAGCCCCAGCTCAGTTGAAGCAGCCCCTGAGCCAAGACCTTCAGGAGGCGCGGGGCCTCCCTGTCGGGAAGCCATGTGCACAGTACGCGGGTATGCGAGCCTCCTTGGGAAGAGTCGATGGAGCCAAGCCACTTGCACCTGCAATCCCTGCTTGGGCGGAGCTGAGTGCGCCTCCAGTACGGCAGAGCTCTAGCTCTGCTCAGAGGCTGGATCTAGTAAGGTTCCTTGCGCGAGGCAGCTCTGCCCAGTGCGAGACTTGCCCAGGCTTGCCGCGCTGCTAGCCTTCCTGCCCAGGAAGGAGCAGGCTGTGCGATGCTGGGAGAGGCCACTGGCGCCTTCCTGGCCTCAGCTCCGCTCCTGCCTTGCCTTTGCACCTAGTTCAAAGGCGTCCTTTTGGAAGGCTTAGGGGCCGGTGTGTTGCACACTGCCAAGAGGTCCAGCAGTGAGGGCTCTATTAGAGGCAATGGGAGGGCAACTGCAGGGCTCCTCCAGCGGTCGCTTGACCGCCCTGACTCAGCACAGCACGGAGAGCACAAGGCTCACAGTGCCCCTGGCTAGGGTCTGCAGCCCCACACACCGGGCGGCTGACTCCGTGAGCGCCCAGCAGGTGCCTGACAGACGTCATTTCCCTAGTGCTCTCCTCCCCAGCAGAGACGTGTGCAGGTGGTTGGGGCCTGCCCCTGCGTGTCTGGGCTCCGGTCCTCAGCCCCAGCTCAGGGAAGCAGCTCCTGAGTCAAGACCTGTAGGAGGCGCGGGGCGCCCCCGCCTGGAAGCCTAGTGCACAGCATGCGGGAAGCGAGCCTCCTCGGGGGAAGAGGAGGCAGCCCAGCTGCGTGCAGCTGAAATCACTTCTTGGGCGGAGCCGAGTGCGCCCCCAGTACGGCAGAGCTCCAGGTCTGCTCAGAGGCCTAATCTGGTAGAGTTGCTGGCGTGAGGCTGCTCTGCCCTGGGCGAGCCTTGCCCAGACTTGCCTCGCGGCTAGGCTTCCAGTCCAGGAAAGAGCAGGCTGCGCGAGACTGGGAGATGCTACTGGCGCCTTCCTGGCCTCAGCTCCACTCCTGCCTTGCCTTTGCACCTAGTCCCCAGGCGTTCTTGTGGAGGGCTTAGTTGCCGGTGGGTTGCACACTGCCAAGCGCTCCAGCAGTGAGGGCTCTATTAGAGGCAATGGGAGGGCAACTGCAGGGCTCCTCCAGCGGTTGCTTGACCGCCCAGACTCAGCACAGCACGGAGAGCACAAGGCTCACAGGGCCCCTGGCTGGGGTCTGCGGCCCCACACACCCGGAGGCTGACTCCGTGAGCGCCCAGAAGGTGCCTGACAGACGTCATTTCCCTAGTGCTCTCCTCCCCAGCTGAGACGTGTGCAGGTGGTTGGGGCCTGCCCCTGCGTGTCTGGGCTCCCGCCTACAGCCCCAGCTCAGTTGAAGCAGCCCCTGAGCCAAGACCTTCAGGAGGCGCGGGGCCTCCCTGTCGGGAAGCCATGTGCACAGTACGCGGGGATGCGAGCCTCCTTGGGAAGAGTCGAGGGAGCCAAGCCACTTGCACCTGCAATCCCTGCTTGGGCGGAGCTGAGTGCGCCTCCAGTACGGCAGAGCTCTAGCTCTGCTCAGAGGCTGGATCTAGTAAGGTTCCTTGCGCGAGGCAGCTCTGCCCAGTGCGAGACTTGCCCAGGCTTGCCGCGCTGCTAGCCTTCCTGCCCAGGAAGGAGCAGGCTGTGCGATGCTGGGAGAGGCCACTGGCGCCTTCCTGGCCTCAGCTCCGCTCCTGCCTTGCCTTTGCACCTAGTTCAAAGGCGTCCTTTTGGAAGGCTTAGGGGCCGGTGTGTTGCACACTGCCAAGAGGTCCAGCAGTGAGGGCTCTATTAGAGGCAATGGGAGGGCAACTGCAGGGCTCCTCCAGCGGTCGCTTGACCGCCCTGACTCAGCACAGCACGGAGAGCACAAGGCTCACAGTGCCCCTGGCTAGGGTCTGCAGCCCCACACACCGGGCGGCTGACTCCGTGAGCGCCCAGCAGGTGCCTGACAGACGTCATTTCCCTAGTGCTCTCCTCCCCAGCAGAGACGTGTGCAGGTGGTTGGGGCCTGCCCCTGCGTGTCTGGGCTCCGGTCCTCAGCCCCAGCTCAGGGAAGCAGCTCCTGAGTCAAGACCTGTAGGAGGCGCGGGGCGCCCCCGCCTGGAAGCCTAGTGCACAGCATGCGGGAAGCGAGCCTCCTCGGGGGAAGAGGAGGCAGCCCAGCTGCGTGCAGCTGAAATCACTTCTTGGGCGGAGCCGAGTGCGCCCCCAGTACGGCAGAGCTCCAGGTCTGCTCAGAGGCCTAATCTGGTAGAGTTGCTGGCGTGAGGCTGCTCTGCCCTGGGCGAGCCTTGCCCAGACTTGCCTCGCGGCTAGGCTTCCAGTCCAGGAAAGAGCAGGCTGCGCGAGACTGGGAGATGCTACTGGCGCCTTCCTGGCCTCAGCTCCACTCCTGCCTTGCCTTTGCACCTAGTCCCCAGGCGTTCTTGTGGAGGGCTTAGTTGCCGGTGGGTTGCACACTGCCAAGCGCTCCAGCAGTGAGGGCTCTATTAGTGGCAATGGGAGGGCAACTGCACGGCTCCTCCAGCGGTTGCTTGACCGCCCAGACTCAGCACAGCACGGAGAGCACAAGGCTCACAGGGCCCCTGGCTGGGGTCTGCGGCCCCACACACCCGCAGGCTGACTCCGTGAGCGCCCAGAAGGTGCCTGACAGACGTCATTTCCCTAGTGCTCTCCTCCCCAGCAGAGACGTGTGCAGGTGGTTGGGGCCTGCCCCTGCGTGTCTGGGCTCCCGCCTACAGCCCCAGCTCAGTTGAAGCAGCCCCTGAGCCAAGACCTTCAGGAGGCGCGGGGCCTCCCTGTCGGGAAGCCATGTGCACAGTACGCGGGGATGCGAGCCTCCTTGGGAAGAGTCGATGGAGCCAAGCCACTTGCACCTGCAATCCCTGCTTGGGCGGAGCTGAGTGCGCCTCCAGTACGGCAGATCTCTAGCTCTGCTCAGAGGCTGGATCTAGTAAGGTTCCTTGCGCGAGGCAGCTCTGCCCAGTGCGAGACTTGCCCAGGCTTGCCGCGCTGCTAGCCTTCCTGCCCAGGAAGGAGCAGGCTGTGCGATGCTGGGAGAGGCCACTGGCGCCTTCCTGGCCTCAGCTCCGCTCCTGCCTTGCCTTTGCACCTAGTTCAAAGGCGTCCTTTTGGAAGGCTTAGGGGCCGGTGTGTTGCACACTGCCAAGAGGTCCAGCAGTGAGGGCTCTATTAGAGGCAATGGGAGGGCAACTGCAGGGCTCCTCCAGCGGTCGCTTGACCGCCCTGACTCAGCACAGCACGGAGAGCACAAGGCTCACAGTGCCCCTGGCTAGGGTCTGCAGCCCCACACACCGGGCGGCTGACTCCGTGAGCGCCCAGCAGGTGCCTGACAGACGTCATTTCCCTAGTGCTCTCCTCCCCAGCAGAGACGTGTGCAGGTGGTTGGGGCCTGCCCCTGCGTGTCTGGGCTCCGGTCCTCAGCCCCAGCTCAGGGAAGCAGCTCCTGAGTCAAGACCTGTAGGAGGCGCGGGGCGCCCCCGCCTGGAAGCCTAGTGCACAGCATGCGGGAATCGAGCCTCCTCGGGGGAAGAGGAGGCAGCCCAGCTGCGTGCAGCTGAAATCACTTCTTGGGCGGAGCCGAGTGCGCCCCCAGTACGGCAGAGCTCCAGGTCTGCTCAGAGGCCTAATCTGGTAGAGTTGCTGGCGTGAGGCTGCTCTGCCCTGGGCGAGCCTTGCCCAGACTTGCCTCGCGGCTAGGCTTCCAGTCCAGGAAAGAGCAGGCTGCGCGAGACTGGGAGATGCTACTGGCGCCTTCCTGGCCTCAGCTCCACTCCTGCCTTGCCTTTGCACCTAGTCCCCAGGCCTTCTTGTGGAGGGCTTAGTTGCCGGTGGGTTGCACACTGCCAAGCGCTCCAGCAGTGAGGGCTCTATTAGAGGCAATGGGAGGGCAACTGCAGGGCTCCTCCAGCGGTTGCTTGACCGCCCAGACTCAGCACAGCACGGAGAGCACAAGGCTCACAGGGCCCCTGGCTGGGGTCTGCGGCCCCACACACCCGGAGGCTGACTCCGTGAGCGCCCAGAAGGTGCCTGACAGACGTCATTTCCCTAGTGCTCTCCTCCCCAGCTGAGACGTGTGCAGGTGGTTGGGGCCTGCCCCTGCGTGTCTGGGCTCCCGCCTACAGCCCCAGCTCAGTTGAAGCAGCCCCTGAGCCAAGACCTTCAGGAGGCGCGGGGCCTCCCTGTCGGGAAGCCATGTGCACAGTACGCGGGGATGCGAGCCTCCTTGGGAAGAGTCGAGGGAGCCAAGCCACTTGCACCTGCAATCCCTGCTTGGGCGGAGCTGAGTGCGCCTCCAGTACGGCAGAGCTCTAGCTCTGCTCAGAGGCTGGATCTAGTAAGGTTCCTTGCGCGAGGCAGCTCTGCCCAGTGCGAGACTTGCCCAGGCTTGCCGCGCTGCTAGCCTTCCTGCCCAGGAAGGAGCAGGCTGTGCGATGCTGGGAGAGGCCACTGGCGCCTTCCTGGCCTCAGCTCCGCTCCTGCCTTGCCTTTGCACCTAGTTCAAAGGCGTCCTTTTGGAAGGCTTAGGGGCCGGTGTGTTGCACACTGCCAAGAGGTCCAGCAGTGAGGGCTCTATTAGAGGCAATGGGAGGGCAACTGCAGGGCTCCTCCAGCGGTCGCTTGACCGCCCTGACTCAGCACAGCACGGAGAGCACAAGGCTCACAGTGCCCCTGGCTAGGGTCTGCAGCCCCACACACCGGGCGGCTGACTCCGTGAGCGCCCAGCAGGTGCCTGACAGACGTCATTTCCCTAGTGCTCTCCTCCCCAGCAGAGACGTGTGCAGGTGGTTGGGGCCTGCCCCTGCGTGTCTGGGCTCCGGTCCTCAGCCCCAGCTCAGGGAAGCAGCTCCTGAGTCAAGACCTGTAGGAGGCGCGGGGCGCCCCCGCCTGGAAGCCTAGTGCACAGCATGCGGGAAGCGAGCCTCCTCGGGGGAAGAGGAGGCAGCCCAGCTGCGTGCAGCTGAAATCACTTCTTGGGCGGAGCCGAGTGCGCCCCCAGTACGGCAGAGCTCCAGGTCTGCTCAGAGGCCTAATCTGGTAGAGTTGCTGGCGTGAGGCTGCTCTGCCCTGGGCGAGCCTTGCCCAGACTTGCCTCGCGGCTAGGCTTCCAGTCCAGGAAAGAGCAGGCTGCGCGAGACTGGGAGATGCTACTGGCGCCTTCCTGGCCTCAGCTCCACTCCTGCCTTGCCTTTGCACCTAGTCCCCAGGCCTTCTTGTGGAGGGCTTAGTTGCCGGTGGGTTGCACACTGCCAAGCGCTCCAGCAGTGAGGGCTCTATTAGAGGCAATGGGAGGGCAACTGCAGGGCTCCTCCAGCGGTTGCTTGACCGCCCAGACTCAGCACAGCACGGAGAGCACAAGGCTCACAGGGCCCCTGGCTGGGGTCTGCGGCCCCACACACCCGGAGGCTGACTCCGTGAGCGCCCAGAAGGTGCCTGACAGACGTCATTTCCCTAGTGCTCTCCTCCCCAGCAGAGACGTGTGCAGGTGGTTGGGGCCTGCCCCTGCGTGTCTGGGCTCCCGCCTACAGCCCCAGCTCAGTTGAAGCAGCCCCTGAGCCAAGACCTTCAGGAGGCGCGGGGCCTCCCTGTCGGGAAGCCATGTGCACAGTACGCGGGGATGCGAGCCTCCTTGGGAAGAGTCGATGGAGCCAAGCCACTTGCACCTGCAATCCCTGCTTGGGCGGAGCTGAGTGCGCCTCCAGTACGGCAGAGCTCTAGCTCTGCTCAGAGGCTGGATCTAGTAAGGTTCCTTGCGCGAGGCAGCTCTGCCCAGTGCGAGACTTGCCCAGGCTTGCCGCGCTGCTAGCCTTCCTGCCCAGGAAGGAGCAGGCTGTGCGATGCTGGGAGAGGCCACTGGCGCCTTCCTGGCCTCAGCTCCGCTCCTGCCTTGCCTTTGCACCTAGTTCAAAGGCGTCCTTTTGGAAGGCTTAGGGGCCGGTGTGTTGCACACTGCCAAGAGGTCCAGCAGTGAGGGCTCTATTAGAGGCAATGGGAGGGCAACTGCAGGGCTCCTCCAGCGGTCGCTTGACCGCCCTGACTCAGCACAGCACGGAGAGCACAAGGCTCACAGTGCCCCTGGCTAGGGTCTGCAGCCCCACACACCGGGCGGCTGACTCCGTGAGCGCCCAGCAGGTGCCTGACAGACGTCATTTCCCTAGTGCTCTCCTCCCCAGCAGAGACGTGTGCAGGTGGTTGGGGCCTGCCCCTGCGTGTCTGGGCTCCGGTCCTCAGCCCCAGCTCAGGGAAGCAGCTCCTGAGTCAAGACCTGTAGGAGGCGCGGGGCGCCCCCGCCTGGAAGCCTAGTGCACAGCATGCGGGAAGCGAGCCTCCTCGGGGGAAGAGGAGGCAGCCCAGCTGCGTGCAGCTGAAATCACTTCTTGGGAGGAGCCGAGTGCGCCCCCAGTACGGCAGAGCTCCAGGTCTGCTCAGAGGCCTAATCTGGTAGAGTTGCTGGCGTGAGGCTGCTCTGCCCTGGGCGAGCCTTGCCCAGACTTGCCTCGCGGCTAGGCTTCCAGTCCAGGAAAGAGCAGGCTGCGCGAGACTGGGAGATGCTACTGGCGCCTTCCTGGCCTCAGCTCCACTCCTGCCTTGCCTTTGCACCTAGTCCCCAGGCGTTCTTGTGGAGGGCTTAGTTGCCGGTGGGTTGCACACTGCCAAGCGCTCCAGCAGTGAGGGCTCTATTAGAGGCAATGGGAGGGCAACTGCAGGGCTCCTCCAGCGGTTGCTTGACCGCCCAGACTCAGCACAGCACGGAGAGCACAAGGCTCACAGGGCCCCTGGCTGGGGTCTGCGGCCCCACACACCCGGAGGCTGACTCCGTGAGCGCCCAGAAGGTGCCTGACAGACGTCATTTCCCTAGTGCTCTCCTCCCCAGCTGAGACGTGTGCAGGTGGTTGGGGCCTGCCCCTGCGTGTCTGGGCTCCCGCCTACAGCCCCAGCTCAGTTGAAGCAGCCCCTGAGCCAAGACCTTCAGGAGGCGCGGGGCCTCCCTGTCGGGAAGCCATGTGCACAGTACGCGGGGATGCGAGCCTCCTTGGGAAGAGTCGAGGGAGCCAAGCCACTTGCACCTGCAATCCCTGCTTGGGCGGAGCTGAGTGCGCCTCCAGTACGGCAGAGCTCTAGCTCTGCTCAGAGGCTGGATCTAGTAAGGTTCCTTGCGCGAGGCAGCTCTGCCCAGTGCGAGACTTGCCCAGGCTTGCCGCGCTGCTAGCCTTCCTGCCCAGGAAGGAGCAGGCTGTGCGATGCTGGGAGAGGCCACTGGCGCCTTCCTGGCCTCAGCTCCGCTCCTGCCTTGCCTTTGCACCTAGTTCAAAGGCGTCCTTTTGGAAGGCTTAGGGGCCGGTGTGTTGCACACTGCCAAGAGGTCCAGCAGTGAGGGCTCTATTAGAGGCAATGGGAGGGCAACTGCAGGGCTCCTCCAGCGGTCGCTTGACCGCCCTGACTCAGCACAGCACGGAGAGCACAAGGCTCACAGTGCCCCTGGCTAGGGTCTGCAGCCCCACACACCGGGCGGCTGACTCCGTGAGCGCCCAGCAGGTGCCTGACAGACGTCATTTCCCTAGTGCTCTCCTCCCCAGCAGAGACGTGTGCAGGTGGTTGGGGCCTGCCCCTGCGTGTCTGGGCTCCGGTCCTCAGCCCCAGCTCAGGGAAGCAGCTCCTGAGTCAAGACCTGTAGGAGGCGCGGGGCGCCCCCGCCTGGAAGCCTAGTGCACAGCATGCGGGAAGCGAGCCTCCTCGGGGGAAGAGGAGGCAGCCCAGCTGCGTGCAGCTGAAATCACTTCTTGGGCGGAGCCGAGTGCGCCCCCAGTACGGCAGAGCTCCAGGTCTGCTCAGAGGCCTAATCTGGTAGAGTTGCTGGCGTGAGGCTGCTCTGCCCTGGGCGAGCCTTGCCCAGACTTGCCTCGCGGCTAGGCTTCCAGTCCAGGAAAGAGCAGGCTGCGCGAGACTGGGAGATGCTACTGGCGCCTTCCTGGCCTCAGATCCACTCCTGCCTTGCCTTTGCACCTAGTCCCCAGGCGTTCTTGTGGAGGGCTTAGTTGCCGGTGGGTTGCACACTGCCAAGCGCTCCAGCAGTGAGGGCTCTATTAGTGGCAATGGGAGGGCAACTGCAGGGCTCCTCCAGCGGTTGCTTGACCGCCCAGACTCAGCACAGCACGGAGAGCACAAGGCTCACAGGGCCCCTGGCTGGGGTCTGCGGCCCCACACACCCGCAGGCTGACTCCGTGAGCGCCCAGAAGGTGCCTGACAGACGTCATTTCCCTAGTGCTCTCCTCCCCAGCAGAGACGTGTGCAGGTGGTTGGGGCCTGCCCCTGCGTGTCTGGGCTCCCGCCTACAGCCCCAGCTCAGTTGAAGCAGCCCCTGAGCCAAGACCTTCAGGAGGCGCGGGGCCTCCCTGTCGGGAAGCCATGTGCACAGTACGCGGGTATGCGAGCCTCCTTGGGAAGAGTCGATGGAGCCAAGCCACTTGCACCTGCAATCCCTGCTTGGGCGGAGCTGAGTGCGCCTCCAGTACGGCAGAGCTCTAGCTCTGCTCAGAGGCTGGATCTAGTAAGGTTCCTTGCGCGAGGCAGCTCTGCCCAGTGCGAGACTTGCCCAGGCTTGCCGCGCTGCTAGCCTTCCTGCCCAGGAAGGAGCAGGCTGTGCGATGCTGGGAGAGGCCACTGGCGCCTTCCTGGCCTCAGCTCCGCTCCTGCCTTGCCTTTGCACCTAGTTCAAAGGCGTCCTTTTGGAAGGCTTAGGGGCCGGTGTGTTGCACACTGCCAAGAGGTCCAGCAGTGAGGGCTCTATTAGAGGCAATGGGAGGGCAACTGCAGGGCTCCTCCAGCGGTCGCTTGACCGCCCTGACTCAGCACAGCACGGAGAGCACAAGGCTCACAGTGCCCCTGGCTAGGGTCTGCAGCCCCACACACCGGGCGGCTGACTCCGTGAGCGCCCAGCAGGTGCCTGACAGACGTCATTTCCCTAGTGCTCTCCTCCCCAGCAGAGACGTGTGCAGGTGGTTGGGGCCTGCCCCTGCGTGTCTGGGCTCCGGTCCTCAGCCCCAGCTCAGGGAAGCAGCTCCTGAGTCAAGACCTGTAGGAGGCGCGGGGCGCCCCCGCCTGGAAGCCTAGTGCACAGCATGCGGGAAGCGAGCCTCCTCGGGGGAAGAGGAGGCAGCCCAGCTGCGTGCAGCTGAAATCACTTCTTGGGCGGAGCCGAGTGCGCCCCCAGTACGGCAGAGCTCCAGGTCTGCTCAGAGGCCTAATCTGGTAGAGTTGCTGGCGTGAGGCTGCTCTGCCCTGGGCGAGCCTTGCCCAGACTTGCCTCGCGGCTAGGCTTCCAGTCCAGGAAAGAGCAGGCTGCGCGAGACTGGGAGATGCTACTGGCGCCTTCCTGGCCTCAGCTCCACTCCTGCCTTGCCTTTGCACCTAGTCCCCAGGCGTTCTTGTGGAGGGCTTAGTTGCCGGTGGGTTGCACACTGCCAAGCGCTCCAGCAGTGAGGGCTCTATTAGAGGCAATGGGAGGGCAACTGCAGGGCTCCTCCAGCGGTTGCTTGACCGCCCAGACTCAGCACAGCACGGAGAGCACAAGGCTCACAGGGCCCCTGGCTGGGGTCTGCGGCCCCACACACCCGGAGGCTGACTCCGTGAGCGCCCAGAAGGTGCCTGACAGACGTCATTTCCCTAGTGCTCTCCTCCCCAGCTGAGACGTGTGCAGGTGGTTGGGGCCTGCCCCTGCGTGTCTGGGCTCCCGCCTACAGCCCCAGCTCAGTTGAAGCAGCCCCTGAGCCAAGACCTTCAGGAGGCGCGGGGCCTCCCTGTCGGGAAGCCATCTGCACAGTACGCGGGGATGCGAGCCTCCTTGGGAAGAGTCGAGGGAGCCAAGCCACTTGCACCTGCAATCCCTGCTTGGGCGGAGCTGAGTGCGCCTCCAGTACGGCAGAGCTCTAGCTCTGCTCAGAGGCTGGATCTAGTAAGGTTCCTTGCGCGAGGCAGCTCTGCCCAGTGCGAGACTTGCCCAGGCTTGCCGCGCTGCTAGCCTTCCTGCCCAGGAAGGAGCAGGCTGTGCGATGCTGGGAGAGGCCACTGGCGCCTTCCTGGCCTCAGCTCCGCTCCTGCCTTGCCTTTGCACCTAGTTCAAAGGCGTCCTTTTGGAAGGCTTAGGGGCCGGTGTGTTGCACACTGCCAAGAGGTCCAGCAGTGAGGGCTCTATTAGAGGCAATGGGAGGGCAACTGCAGGGCTCCTCCAGCGGTCGCTTGACCGCCCTGACTCAGCACAGCACGGAGAGCACAAGGCTCACAGTGCCCCTGGCTAGGGTCTGCAGCCCCACACACCGGGCGGCTGACTCCGTGAGCGCCCAGCAGGTGCCTGACAGACGTCATTTCCCTAGTGCTCTCCTCCCCAGCAGAGACGTGTGCAGGTGGTTGGGGCCTGCCCCTGCGTGTCTGGGCTCCGGTCCTCAGCCCCAGCTCAGGGAAGCAGCTCCTGAGTCAAGACCTGTAGGAGGCGCGGGGCGCCCCCGCCTGGAAGCCTAGTGCACAGCATGCGGGAAGCGAGCCTCCTCGGGGGAAGAGGAGGCAGCCCAGCTGCGTGCAGCTGAAATCACTTCTTGGGCGGAGCCGAGTGCGCCCCCAGTACGGCAGAGCTCCAGGTCTGCTCAGAGGCCTAATCTGGTAGAGTTGCTGGCGTGAGGCTGCTCTGCCCTGGGCGAGCCTTGCCCAGACTTGCCTCGCGGCTAGGCTTCCAGTCCAGGAAAGAGCAGGCTGCGCGAGACTGGGAGATGCTACTGGCGCCTTCCTGGCCTCAGCTCCACTCCTGCCTTGCCTTTGCACCTAGTCCCCAGGCGTTCTTGTGGAGGGCTTAGTTGCCGGTGGGTTGCACACTGCCAAGCGCTCCAGCAGTGAGGGCTCTATTAGTGGCAATGGGAGGGCAACTGCAGGGCTCCTCCAGCGGTTGCTTGACCGCCCAGACTCAGCACAGCACGGAGAGCACAAGGCTCACAGGGCCCCTGGCTGGGGTCTGCGGCCCCACACACCCGCAGGCTGACTCCGTGAGCGCCCAGAAGGTGCCTGACAGACGTCATTTCCCTAGTGCTCTCCTCCCCAGCAGAGACGTGTGCAGGTGGTTGGGGCCTGCCCCTGCGTGTCTGGGCTCCCGCCTACAGCCCCAGCTCAGTTGAAGCAGCCCCTGAGCCAAGACCTTCAGGAGGCGCGGGGCCTCCCTGTCGGGAAGCCATGTGCACAGTACGCGGGGATGCGAGCCTCCTTGGGAAGAGTCGATGGAGCCAAGCCACTTGCACCTGCAATCCCTGCTTGGGCGGAGCTGAGTGCGCCTCCAGTACGGCAGAGCTCTAGCTCTGCTCAGAGGCTGGATCTAGTAAGGTTCCTTGCGCGAGGCAGCTCTGCCCAGTGCGAGACTTGCCCAGGCTTGCCGCGCTGCTAGCCTTCCTGCCCAGGAAGGAGCAGGCTGTGCGATGCTGGGAGAGGCCACTGGCGCCTTCCTGGCCTCAGCTCCGCTCCTGCCTTGCCTTTGCACCTAGTTCAAAGGCGTCCTTTTGGAAGGCTTAGGGGCCGGTGTGTTGCACACTGCCAAGAGGTCCAGCAGTGAGGGCTCTATTAGAGGCAATGGGAGGGCAACTGCAGGGCTCCTCCAGCGGTCGCTTGACCGCCCTGACTCAGCACAGCACGGAGAGCACAAGGCTCACAGTGCCCCTGGCTAGGGTCTGCAGCCCCACACACCGGGCGGCTGACTCCGTGAGCGCCCAGCAGGTGCCTGACAGACGTCATTTCCCTAGTGCTCTCCTCCCCAGCAGAGACGTGTGCAGGTGGTTGGGGCCTGCCCCTGCGTGTCTGGGCTCCGGTCCTCAGCCCCAGCTCAGGGAAGCAGCTCCTGAGTCAAGACCTGTAGGAGGTGCGGGGCGCCCCCGCCTGGAAGCCTAGTGCACAGCATGCGGGAAGCGAGCCTCCTCGGGGGAAGAGGAGGCAGCCCAGCTGCGTGCAGCTGAAATCACTTCTTGGGCGGAGCCGAGTGCGCCCCCAGTACGGCAGAGCTCCAGGTCTGCTCAGAGGCCTAATCTGGTAGAGTTGCTGGCGTGAGGCTGCTCTGCCCTGGGCGAGCCTTGCCCAGACTTGCCTCGCGGCTAGGCTTCCAGTCCAGGAAAGAGCAGGCTGCGCGAGACTGGGAGATGCTACTGGCGCCTTCCTGGCCTCAGCTCCACTCCTGCCTTGCCTTTGCACCTAGTCCCCAGGCGTTCTTGTGGAGGGCTTAGTTGCCGGTGGGTTGCACACTGCCAAGCGCTCCAGCAGTGAGGGCTCTATTAGAGGCAATGGGAGGGCAACTGCAGGGCTCCTCCAGCGGTTGCTTGACCGCCCAGACTCAGCACAGCACGGAGAGCACAAGGCTCACAGGGCCCCTGGCTGGGGTCTGCGGCCCCACACACCCGGAGGCTGACTCCGTGAGCGCCCAGAAGGTGCCTGACAGACGTCATTTCCCTAGTGCTCTCCTCCCCAGCTGAGACGTGTGCAGGTGGTTGGGGCCTGCCCCTGCGTGTCTGGGCTCCCGCCTACAGCCCCAGCTCAGTTGAAGCAGCCCCTGAGCCAAGACCTTCAGGAGGCGCGGGGCCTCCCTGTCGGGAAGCCATCTGCACAGTACGCGGGGATGCGAGCCTCCTTGGGAAGAGTCGAGGGAGCCAAGCCACTTGCACCTGCAATCCCTGCTTGGGCGGAGCTGAGTGCGCCTCCAGTACGGCAGAGCTCTAGCTCTGCTCAGAGGCTGGATCTAGTAAGGTTCCTTGCGCGAGGCAGCTCTGCCCAGTGCGAGACTTGCCCAGGCTTGCCGCGCTGCTAGCCTTCCTGCCCAGGAAGGAGCAGGCTGTGCGATGCTGGGAGAGGCCACTGGCGCCTTCCTGGCCTCAGCTCCGCTCCTGCCTTGCCTTTGCACCTAGTTCAAAGGCGTCCTTTTGGAAGGCTTAGGGGCCGGTGTGTTGCACACTGCCAAGAGGTCCAGCAGTGAGGGCTCTATTAGAGGCAATGGGAGGGCAACTGCAGGGCTCCTCCAGCGGTCGCTTGACCGCCCTGACTCAGCACAGCACGGAGAGCACAAGGCTCACAGTGCCCCTGGCTAGGGTCTGCAGCCCCACACACCGGGCGGCTGACTCCGTGAGCGCCCAGCAGGTGCCTGACAGACGTCATTTCCCTAGTGCTCTCCTCCCCAGCAGAGACGTGTGCAGGTGGTTGGGGCCTGCCCCTGCGTGTCTGGGCTCCGGTCCTCAGCCCCAGCTCAGGGAAGCAGCTCCTGAGTCAAGACCTGTAGGAGGCGCGGGGCGCCCCCGCCTGGAAGCCTAGTGCACAGCATGCGGGAAGCGAGCCTCCTCGGGGGAAGAGGAGGCAGCCCAGCTGCGTGCAGCTGAAATCACTTCTTGGGCGGAGCCGAGTGCGCCCCCAGTACGGCAGAGCTCCAGGTCTGCTCAGAGGCCTAATCTGGTAGAGTTGCTGGCGTGAGGCTGCTCTGCCCTGGGCGAGCCTTGCCCAGACTTGCCTCGCGGCTAGGCTTCCAGTCCAGGAAAGAGCAGGCTGCGCGAGACTGGGAGATGCTACTGGCGCCTTCCTGGCCTCAGCTCCACTCCTGCCTTGCCTTTGCACCTAGTCCCCAGGCCTTCTTGTGGAGGGCTTAGTTGCCGGTGGGTTGCACACTGCCAAGCGCTCCAGCAGTGAGGGCTCTATTAGTGGCAATGGGAGGGCAACTGCAGGGCTCCTCCAGCGGTTGCTTGACCGCCCAGACTCAGCACAGCACGGAGAGCACAAGGCTCACAGGGCCCCTGGCTGGGGTCTGCGGCCCCACACACCCGCAGGCTGACTCCGTGAGCGCCCAGAAGGTGCCTGACAGACGTCATTTCCCTAGTGCTCTCCTCCCCAGCAGAGACGTGTGCAGGTGGTTGGGGCCTGCCCCTGCGTGTCTGGGCTCCCGCCTACAGCCCCAGCTCAGTTGAAGCAGCCCCTGAGCCAAGACCTTCAGGAGGCGCGGGGCCTCCCTGTCGGGAAGCCATGTGCACAGTACGCGGGGATGCGAGCCTCCTTGGGAAGAGTCGATGGAGCCAAGCCACTTGCACCTGCAATCCCTGCTTGGGCGGAGCTGAGTGCGCCTCCAGTACGGCAGAGCTCTAGCTCTGCTCAGAGGCTGGATCTAGTAAGGTTCCTTGCGCGAGGCAGCTCTGCCCAGTGCGAGACTTGCCCAGGCTTGCCGCGCTGCTAGCCTTCCTGCCCAGGAAGGAGCAGGCTGTGCAATGCTGGGAGAGGCCACTGGCGCCTTCCTGGCCTCAGCTCCGCTCCTGCCTTGCCTTTGCACCTAGTTCAAAGGCGTCCTTTTGGAAGGCTTAGGGGCCGGTGTGTTGCACACTGCCCAGAGGTCCAGCAGTGAGGGCTCTATTAGAGGCAATGGGAGGGCAACTGCAGGGCTCCTCCAGCGGTCGCTTGACCGCCCTGACTCAGCACAGCACGGAGAGCACAAGGCTCACAGTGCCCCTGGCTAGGGTCTGCAGCCCCACACACCGGGCGGCTGACTCCGTGAGCGCCCAGCAGGTGCCTGACAGACGTCATTTCCCTAGTGCTCTCCTCCCCAGCAGAGACGTGTGCAGGTGGTTGGGGCCTGCCCCTGCGTGTCTGGGCTCCGGTCCTCAGCCCCAGCTCAGGGAAGCAGCTCCTGAGTCAAGACCTGTAGGAGGCGCGGGGCGCCCCCGCCTGGAAGCCTAGTGCACAGCATGCGGGAAGCGAGCCTCCTCGGGGGAAGAGGAGGCAGCCCAGCTGCGTGCAGCTGAAATCACTTCTTGGGCGGAGCCGAGTGCGCCCCCAGTACGGCAGAGCTCCAGGTCTGCTCAGAGGCCTAATCTGGTAGAGTTGCTGGCGTGAGGCTGCTCTGCCCTGGGCGAGCCTTGCCCAGACTTGCCTCGCGGCTAGGCTTCCAGTCCAGGAAAGAGCAGGCTGCGCGAGACTGGGAGATGCTACTGGCGCCTTCCTGGCCTCAGCTCCACTCCTGCCTTGCCTTTGCACCTAGTCCCCAGGCCTTCTTGTGGAGGGCTTAGTTGCCGGTGGGTTGCACACTGCCAAGCGCTCCAGCAGTGAGGGCTCTATTAGAGGCAATGGGAGGGCAACTGCAGGGCTCCTCCAGCGGTTGCTTGACCGCCCAGACTCAGCACAGCACGGAGAGCACAAGGCTCACAGGGCCCCTGGCTGGGGTCTGCGGCCCCACACACCCGCAGGCTGACTCCGTGAGCGCCCAGAAGGTGCCTGACAGACGTCATTTCCCTAGTGCTCTCCTCCCCAGCAGAGACGTGTGCAGGTGGTTGGGGCCTGCCCCTGCGTGTCTGGGCTCCCGCCTACAGCCCCAGCTCAGTTGAAGCAGCCCCTGAGCCAAGACCTTCAAGAGGCGCGGGGCCTCCCTGTCGGGAAGCCATGTGCACAGTACGCGGGGATGCGAGCCTCCTTGGGAAGAGTCGAGGGAGCCAAGCCACTTGCACCTGCAATCCCTGCTTGGGCGGAGCTGAGTGCGCCTCCAGTACGGCAGAGCTCTAGCTCTGCTCAGAGGCTGGATCTAGTAAGGTTCCTTGCGCGAGGCAGCTCTGCCCAGTGCGAGACTTGCCCAGGCTTGCCGCGCTGCTAGCCTTCCTGCCCAGGAAGGAGCAGGCTGTGCGATGCTGGGAGAGGCCACTGGCGCCTTCCTGGCCTCAGCTCCGCTCCTGCCTTGCCTTTGCACCTAGTTCAAAGGCGTCCTTATGGAAGGCTTAGGGGCCGGTGTGTTGCACACTGCCAAGAGGTCCAGCAGTGAGGGCTCTATTAGAGGCAATGGGAGGGCAACTGCAGGGCTCCTCCAGCGGTCGCTTGACCGCCCTGACTCAGCACAGCACGGAGAGCACAAGGCTCACAGTGCCCCTGGCTAGGGTCTGCAGCCCCACACACCGGGCGGCTGACTCCGTGAGCGCCCAGCAGGTGCCTGACAGACGTCATTTCCCTAGTGCTCTCCTCCCCAGCAGAGACGTGTGCAGGTGGTTGGGGCCTGCCCCTGCGTGTCTGGGCTCCGGTCCTCAGCCCCAGCTCAGGGAAGCAGCTCCTGAGTCAAGACCTGTAGGAGGCGCGGGGCGCCCCCGCCTGGAAGCCTAGTGCACAGCATGCGGGAAGCGAGCCTCCTCAGGGGAAGAGGAGGCAGCCCAGCTGCGTGCAGCTGAAATCACTTCTTGGGCGGAGCCGAGTGCGCCCCCAGTACGGCAGAGCTCCAGGTCTGCTCAGAGGCCTAATCTGGTAGAGTTGCTGGCGTGAGGCTGCTCTGCCCTGGGCGAGCCTTGCCCAGACTTGCCTTGCGGCTAGGCTTCCAGTCCAGGAAAGAGCAGGCTGCGCGAGACTGGGAGATGCTACTGGCGCCTTCCTGGCCTCAGCTCCACTCCTGCCTTGCCTTTGCACCTAGTCCCCAGGCCTTCTTGTGGAGGGCTTAGTTGCCGGTGGGTTGCACACTGCCAAGCGCTCCAGCAGTGAGGGCTCTATTAGAGGCAATGGGAGGGCAACTGCAGGGCTCCTCCAGCGGTTGCTTGACCGCCCAGACTCAGCACAGCACGGAGAGCACAAGGCTCACAGGGCCCCTGGCTGGGGTCTGCGGCCCCACACACCCGGAGCCTGACTCCGTGAGCGCCCAGAAGGTGCCTGACAGACGTCATTTCCCTAGTGCTCTCCTCCCCAGCAGAGACGTGTGCAGGTGGTTGGGGCCTGCCCCTGCGTGTCTGGGCTCCCGCCTACAGCCCCAGCTCAGTTGAAGCAGCCCCTGAGCCAAGACCTTCAGGAGGCGCGGGGCCTCCCTGTCGGGAAGCCATGTGCACAGTACGCGGGGATGCGAGCCTCCTTGGGAAGAGTCGAGGGAGCCAAGCCACTTGCACCTGCAATCCCTGCTTGGGCGGAGCTGAGTGCGCCTCCAGTACGGCAGAGCTCTAGCTCTGCTCAGAGGCTGGATCTAGTAAGGTTCCTTGCGCGAGGCAGCTCTGCCCAGTGCGAGACTTGCCCAGGCTTGCCGCGCTGCTAGCCTTCCTGCCCAGGAAGGAGCAGGCTGTGCGATGCTGGGAGAGGCCACTGGCGCCTTCCTGGCCTCAGCTCCGCTCCTGCCTTGCCTTTGCACCTAGTTCAAAGGCGTCCTTTTGGAAGGCTTAGGGGCCGGTGTGTTGCACACTGCCAAGAGGTCCAGCAGTGAGGGCTCTATTAGAGGCAATGGGAGGGCAACTGCAGGGCTCCTCCAGCGGTCGCTTGACCGCCCTGACTCAGCACAGCACGGAGAGCACAAGGCTCACAGTGCCCCTGGCTAGGGTCTGCAGCCCCACACACCGGGCGGCTGACTCCGTGAGCGCCCAGCAGGTGCCTGACAGACGTCATTTCCCTAGTGCTCTCCTCCCCAGCAGAGACGTGTGCAGGTGGTTGGGGCCTGCCCCTGCGTGTCTGGGCTCCGGTCCTCAGCCCCAGCTCAGGGAAGCAGCTCCTGAGTCAAGACCTGTAGGAGGCGCGGGGCGCCCCCGCCTGGAAGCCTAGTGCACAGCATGCGGGAAGCGAGCCTCCTCGGGGGAAGAGGAGGCAGCCCAGCTGCGTGCAGCTGAAATCACTTCTTGGGCGGAGCCGAGTGCGCCCCCAGTACGGCAGAGCTCCAGGTCTGCTCAGAGGCCTAATCTGGTAGAGTTGCTGGCGTGAGGCTGCTCTGCCCTGGGCGAGCCTTGCCCAGACTTGCCTCGCGGCTAGGCTTCCAGTCCAGGAAAGAGCAGGCTGCGCGAGACTGGGAGATGCTACTGGCGCCTTCCTGGCCTCAGCTCCACTCCTGCCTTGCCTTTGCACCTAGTCCCCAGGCCTTCTTGTGGAGGGCTTAGTTGCCGGTGGGTTGCACACTGCCAAGCGCTCCAGCAGTGAGGGCTCTATTAGAGGCAATGGGAGGGCAACTGCAGGGCTCCTCCAGCGGTTGCTTGACCGCCCAGACTCAGCACAGCACGGAGAGCACAAGGCTCACAGGGCCCCTGGCTGGGGTCTGCGGCCCCACACACCCGGAGGCTGACTCCGTGAGCGCCCAGAAGGTGCCTGACAGACGTCATTTCCCTAGTGCTCTCCTCCCCAGCAGAGACGTGTGCAGGTGGTTGGGGCCTGCCCCTGCGTGTCTGGGCTCCCGCCTACAGCCCCAGCTCAGTTGAAGCAGCCCCTGAGCCAAGACCTTCAGGAGGCGCGGGGCCTCCCTGTCGGGAAGCCATGTGCACAGTACGCGGGGATGCGAGCCTCCTTGGGAAGAGTCGAGGGAGCCAAGCCACTTGCACCTGCAATCCCTGCTTGGGCGGAGCTGAGTGCGCCTCCAGTACGGCAGAGCTCTAGCTCTGCTCAGAGGCTGGATCTAGTAAGGTTCCTTGCGCGAGGCAGCTCTGCCCAGTGCGAGACTTGCCCAGGCTTGCCGCGCTGCTAGCCTTCCTGCCCAGGAAGGAGCAGGCTGTGCGATGCTGGGAGAGGCCACTGGCGCCTTCCTGGCCTCAGCTCCGCTCCTGCCTTGCCTTTGCACCCAGGCCTCAGGCGTCCTTGGGGAGGGCTTAGGGGCTGGTGCCTAGCACACTGCTAAGCGCTCCAGCAGTCAGGGCTCTATTAGAGGGAAGGGGAGGGCAACTGCAGGGCTCCTCCAGCGGTTGCTTGGCCGCCCAGACTCAGCGCCGCACGGAGAGCACAAGGCTCACAGGGCCCCTGTCTGTGGTCTGCAGCCCCACACACCCGGAGGCTGACTCCGTGGGCGCCCAGAAGTTACCTGACAGACGTCATTTCCCTAGCGCTCTCCTCCCCAGCAGAGACGTGTGCAAGTGGTTGGGGCCAGGCCCTGCGTGTCTGGGCTCCCGCTCCCATCCCCAGCTCAGGGGAAGCAGCCCCTGAGCCAAGACCTGCAGGAGGCGCGGGGCGCCCCCGCCTGGAAGCTTAGTGCACAGCATGCGGGAAGCGAGCCTCCTCGGGGGAAGAGGAGGCAGCCCAGCTGCGTGCAGCTGAAATCACTGCTTGGGTGGAGCCGAGTTCGCTTCCAGTACGGCAGAGCTCCAGCTCTGCTCAGAGGCCCGATCTGCCAGAGTTCCTGGCGTGAGGCTGCTCTGGCCTGGGCGAGCCTTGCCCAGACTTGCCTCGCAGTTCGGCTTCCTGACCAGGAAGGAGCAGACTGCGCGAGACTGGGAGACGCGACTGGCTCCTTCCTGGCCTCAGCTCCACTCCTGCCTTGCCTTTGCACCTAGTCCCCGGGCGTCCTTGCGGAGGGCTTAGTTGCCGATGGGTTGCACACTGCCAAGCGCTCCAGCAGTGAGGGCTCTATTAGTGGCAATGGGAGGGCAACTGCAGGGCTCCTCCAGCGGTTGCTTGACCGCCCAGACTCAGCACAGCACGGAGAGCACAAGGCTCACAGGGCCCCTGGCTGGGGTCTGCGGCCCCACACACCCGGAGGCTGACTCCGTGAGCGCCCAGAAGGTGCCTGACAGACGTCATTTCCCTAGTGCTCTCCTCCCCAGCAGAGACGTGTGCAGGTGGTTGGGGCCTGCCCCTGCGTGTCTGGGCTCCCGCCTACAGCCCCAGCTCAGTTGAAGCAGCCCCTGAGCCAAGACCTTCAGGAGGCGCGGGGCCTCCCTGTCGGGAAGCCATGTGCACAGTACGCGGGGATGCGAGCCTCCTTGGGAAGAGTCGAGGGAGCCAAGCCACTTGCACCTGCAATCCCTGCTTGGGCGGAGCTGAGTGCGCCTCCAGTACGGCAGAGCTCTAGCTCTGCTCAGAGGCTGGATCTAGTAAGGTTCCTTGCGCGAGGCAGCTCTGCCCAGTGCGAGACTTGCCCAGGCTTGCCGCGCTGCTAGCCTTCCTGCCCAGGAAGGAGCAGGCTGTGCGATGCTGGGAGAGGCCACTGGCGCCTTCCTGGCCTCAGCTTCGCTCCTGCCTTGCCTTTGCACCTAGTTCAAACGCGTCCTTTTGGAAGGCTTAGGGGCCGGTGTGTTGCACACTGCCAAGAGGTCCAGCAGTGAGGGCTCTATTAGAGGCAATGGGAGGGCAACTGCAGGGCTCCTCCAGCGGTCGCTTGATCGCCCTGACTCAGCACAGCACGGAGAGCACAAGGCTCACAGTGCCCCTGGCTAGGGTCTGCAGCCCCACACACCGGGCGGCTGACTCCGTGAGCGCCCAGCAGGTGCCTGACAGACGTCATTTCCCTAGTGCTCTCCTCCCCAGCAGAGACGTGTGCAGGTGGTTGGGGCCTGCCCCTGCGTGTCTGGGCTCCGGTCCTCAGCCCCAGCTCAGGGAAGCAGCTCCTGAGTCAAGACCTGTAGGAGGCGCGGGGCGCCCCCGCCTGGAAGCCTAGTGCACAGCATGCGGGAAGCGAGCCTCCTCGGGGGAAGAGGAGGCAGCCCAGCTGCGTGCAGCTGAAATCACTTCTTGGGCGGAGCCGAGTGCGCCCCCAGTACGGCAGAGCTCCAGGTCTGCTCAGAGGCCTAATCTGGTAGAGTTGCTGGCGTGAGGCTGCTCTGCCCTGGGCGAGCCTTGCCCAGACTTGCCTCGCGGCTAGGCTTCCAGTCCAGGAAAGAGCAGGCTGCGCGAGACTGGGAGATGCTACTGGCGCCTTCCTGGCCTCAGCTCCACTCCTGCCTTGCCTTTGCACCTAGTCCCCAGGCCTTCTTGTGGAGGGCTTAGTTGCCGGTGGGTTGCACACTGCCAAGCGCTCCAGCAGTGAGGGCTCTATTAGAGGCAATGGGAGGGCAACTGCAGGGCTCCTCCAGCGGTTGCTTGACCGCCCAGACTCAGCACAGCACGGAGAGCACAAGGCTCACAGGGCCCCTGGCTGGGGTCTGCGGCCCCACACACCCGCAGGCTGACTCCGTGAGCGCCCAGAAGGTGCCTGACAGACGTCATTTCCCTAGTGCTCTCCTCCCCAGCAGAGACGTGTGCAGGTGGTTGGGGCCTGCCCCTGCGTGTCTGGGCTCCCGCCTACAGCCCCAGCTCAGTTGAAGCAGCCCCTGAGCCAAGACCTTCAAGAGGCGCGGGGCCTCCCTGTCGGGAAGCCATGTGCACAGTACGCGGGGATGCGAGCCTCCTTGGGAAGAGTCGATGGAGCCAAGCCACTTGCACCTGCAATCCCTGCTTGGGCGGAGCTGAGTGCGCCTCCAGTACGGCAGAGCTCTAGCTCTGCTCAGAGGCTGGATCTAGTAAGGTTCCTTGCGCGAGGCAGCTCTGCCCAGTGCGAGACTTGCCCAGGCTTGCCGCGCTGCTAGCCTTCCTGCCCAGGAAGGAGCAGGCTGTGCGATGCTGGGAGAGGCCACTGGCGCCTTCCTGGCCTCAGCTCCGCTCCTGCCTTGCCTTTGCACCTAGTTCAAAGGCGTCCTTTTGGAAGGCTTAGGGGCCGGTGTGTTGCACACTGCCAAGAGGTCCAGCAGTGAGGGCTCTATTAGAGGCAATGGGAGGGCAACTGCAGGGCTCCTCCAGCGGTCGCTTGACCGCCCTGACTCAGCACAGCACGGAGAGCACAAGGCTCACAGTGCCCCTGGCTAGGGTCTGCAGCCCCACACACCGGGCGGCTGACTCCGTGAGCGCCCAGCAGGTGCCTGACAGACGTCATTTCCCTAGTGCTCTCCTCCCCAGCAGAGACGTGTGCAGGTGGTTGGGGCCTGCCCCTGCGTGTCTGGGCTCCGGTCCTCAGCCCCAGCTCAGGGAAGCAGCTCCTGAGTCAAGACCTGTAGGAGGCGCGGGGCGCCCCCGCCTGGAAGCCTAGTGCACAGCATGCGGGAAGCGAGCCTCCTCGGGGGAAGAGGAGGCAGCCCAGCTGCGTGCAGCTGAAATCACTTCTTGGGCGGAGCCGAGTGCGCCCCCAGTACGGCAGAGCTCCAGGTCTGCTCAGAGGCCTAATCTGGTAGAGTTGCTGGCGTGAGGCTGCTCTGCCCTGGGCGAGCCTTGCCCAGACTTGCCTCGCGGCTAGGCTTCCAGTCCAGGAAAGAGCAGGCTGCGCGAGACTGGGAGATGCTACTGGCGCCTTCCTGGCCTCAGCTCCACTCCTGCCTTGCCTTTGCACCTAGTCCCCAGGCCTTCTTGTGGAGGGCTTAGTTGCCGGTGGGTTGCACACTGCCAAGCGCTCCAGCAGTGAGGGCTCTATTAGAGGCAATGGGAGGGCAACTGCAGGGCTCCTCCAGCGGTTGCTTGACCGCCCAGACTCAGCACAGCACGGAGAGCACAAGGCTCACAGGGCCCCTGGCTGGGGTCTGCGGCCCCACACACCCGGAGGCTGACTCCGTGAGCGCCCAGAAGGTGCCTGACAGACGTCATTTCCCTAGCGCTCTCCTCCCCAGCAGAGACGTGTGCAGGTGGTTGGGGCCTGCCCCTGCGTGTCTGGGCTCCCGCCTACAGCCCCAGCTCAGTTGAAGCAGCCCCTGAGCCAAGACCTTCAGGAGGCGCGGGGCCTCCCTGTCGGGAAGCCATGTGCACAGTACGCGGGGATGCGAGCCTCCTTGGGAAGAGTCGAGGGAGCCAAGCCACTTGCACCTGCAATCCCTGCTTGGGCGGAGCTGAGTGCGCCTCCAGTACGGCAGAGCTCTAGCTCTGCTCAGAGGCTGGATCTAGTAAGGTTCCTTGCGCGAGGCAGCTCTGCCCAGTGCGAGACTTGCCCAGGCTTGCCGCGCTGCTAGCCTTCCTGCCCAGGAAGGAGCAGGCTGTGCGATGCTGGGAGAGGCCACTGGCGCCTTCCTGGCCTCAGCTCCGCTCCTGCCTTGCCTTTGCACCCAGGCCTCAGGCGTCCTTGGGGAGGGCTTAGGGGCTGGTGCCTAGCACACTGCTAAGCGCTCCAGCAGTCAGGGCTCTATTAGAGGGAAGGGGAGGGCAACTGCAGGGCTCCTCCAGCGGTTGCTTGGCCGCCCAGACTCAGCGCCGCACGGAGAGCACAAGGCTCACAGGGCCCCTGTCTGTGGTCTGCAGCCCCACACGCCCGGAGGCTGACTCCGTGGGCGCCCAGAAGTTACCTGACAGACGTCATTTCCCTAGCGCTCTCCTCCCCAGCAGAGACGTGTGCAAGTGGTTGGGGCCAGGCCCTGCGTGTCTGGGCTCCCGCTCCCATCCCCAGCTCAGGGGAAGCAGCCCCTGAGCCAAGACCTGCAGGAGGCGCGGGGCGCCCCCGCCTGGAAGCTTAGTGCACAGCATGCGGGAAGCGAGCCTCCTCGGGGGAAGAGGAGGCAGCCCAGCTGCGTGCAGCTGAAATCACTGCTTGGGTGGAGCCGAGTTCGCTTCCAGTACGGCAGAGCTCCAGCTCTGCTCAGAGGCCCGATCTGCCAGAGTTCCTGGCGTGAGGCTGCTCTGGCCTGGGCGAGCCTTGCCCAGACTTGCCTCGCAGTTCGGCTTCCTGACCAGGAAGGAGCAGACTGCGCGAGACTGGGAGACGCGACTGGCTCCTTCCTGGCCTCAGCTCCACTCCTGCCTTGCCTTTGCACCTAGTCCCCGGGCGTCCTTGCGGAGGGCTTAGTTGCCGATGGGTTGCACACTGCCAAGCGCTCCAGCAGTGAGGGCTCTATTAGTGGCAATGGGAGGGCAACTGCAGGGCTCCTCCAGCGGTTGCTTGACCGCCCAGACTCAGCACAGCACGGAGAGCACAAGGCTCACAGGGCCCCTGGCTGGGGTCTGCGGCCCCACACACCCGGAGGCTGACTCCGTGAGCGCCCAGAAGGTGCCTGACAGACGTCATTTCCCTAGTGCTCTCCTCCCCAGCAGAGACGTGTGCAGGTGGTTGGGGCCTGCCCCTGCGTGTCTGGGCTCCCGCCTACAGCCCCAGCTCAGTTGAAGCAGCCCCTGAGCCAAGACCTTCAGGAGGCGCGGGGCCTCCCTGTCGGGAAGCCATGTGCACAGTACGCGGGGATGCGAGCCTCCTTGGGAAGAGTCGAGGGAGCCAAGCCACTTGCACCTGCAATCCCTGCTTGGGCGGAGCTGAGTGCGCCTCCAGTACGGCAGAGCTCTAGCTCTGCTCAGAGGCTGGATCTAGTAAGGTTCCTTGCGCGAGGCAGCTCTGCCCAGTGCGAGACTTGCCCAGGCTTGCCGCGCTGCTAGCCTTCCTGCCCAGGAAGGAGCAGGCTGTGCGATGCTGGGAGAGGCCACTGGCGCCTTCCTGGCCTCAGCTCCGCTCCTGCCTTGCCTTTGCACCTAGTTCAAAGGCGTCCTTTTGGAAGGTTTAGGGGCCGGTGTGTTGCACACTGCCAAGAGGTCCAGCAGTGAGGGCTCTATTAGAGGCAATGGGAGGGCAACTGCAGGGCTCCTCCAGCGGTCGCTTGACCGCCCTGACTCAGCACAGCACGGAGAGCACAAGGCTCACAGTGCCCCTGGCTAGGGTCTGCAGCCCCACACACCGGGCGGCTGACTCCGTGAGCGCCCAGCAGGTGCCTGACAGACGTCATTTCCCTAGTGCTCTCCTCCCCAGCAGAGACGTGTGCAGGTGGTTGGGGCCTGCCCCTGCGTGTCTGGGCTCCGGTCCTCAGCCCCAGCTCAGGGAAGCAGCTCCTGAGTCAAGACCTGTAGGAGGCGCGGGGCGCCCCCGCCTGGAAGCCTAGTGCACAGCATGCGGGAAGCGAGCCTCCTCGGGGGAAGAGGAGGCAGCCCAGCTGCGTGCAGCTGAAATCACTTCTTGGGCGGAGCCGAGTGCGCCCCCAGTACGGCAGAGCTCCAGGTCTGCTCAGAGGCCTAATCTGGTAGAGTTGCTGTCGTGAGGCTGCTCTGCCCTGGGCGAGCCTTGCCCAGACTTGCCTCGCGGCTAGGCTTCCAGTCCAGGAAAGAGCAGGCTGCGCGAGACTGGGAGATGCTACTGGCGCCTTCCTGGCCTCAGCTCCACTCCTGCCTTGCCTTTGCACCTAGTCCCCAGGCCTTCTTGTGGAGGGCTTAGTTGCCGGTGGGTTGCACACTGCCAAGCGCTCCAGCAGTGAGGGCTCTATTAGAGGCAATGGGAGGGCAACTGCAGGGCTCCTCCAGCGGTTGCTTGACCGCCCAGACTCAGCACAGCACGGAGAGCACAAGGCTCACAGGGCCCCTGGCTGGGGTCTGCGGCCCCACACACCCGGAGGCTGACTCCGTGAGCGCCCAGAAGGTGCCTGACAGACGTCATTTCCCTAGTGCTCTCCTCCCCAGCAGAGACGTGTGCAGGTGGTTGGGGCCTGCCCCTGCGTGTCTGGGCTCCCGCCTACAGCCCCAGCTCAGTTGAAGCAGCCCCTGAGCCAAGACCTTCAGGAGGCGCGGGGCCTCCCTGTCGGGAAGCCATGTGCACAGTACGCGGGGATGCGAGCCTCCTTGGGAAGAGTCGAGGGAGCCAAGCCACTTGCACCTGCAATCCCTGCTTGGGCGGAGCTGAGTGCGCCTCCAGTACGGCAGAGCTCCAGCTCTGCTCAGAGGCCCGATCTGCCAGAGTTCCTGGCGTGAGGCTGCTCTGGCCTGGGCGAGCCTTGCCCAGACTTGCCTCGCAGTTCGGCTTCCTGACCAGGAAGGAGCAGACTGCGCGAGACTGGGAGACGCGACTGGCTCCTTCCTGGCCTCAGCTCCACTCCTGCCTTGCCTTTGCACCTAGTCCCCGGGCGTCCTTGCGGAGGGCTTAGTTGCCGGTGGGTTGCACACTGCCAAGCGCTCCAGCAGTGAGGGCTCTATTAGAGGCAATGGGAGGGCAACTGCAGGGCTCCTCCAGCGGTTGCTTGACCGCCCAGACTCAGCACAGCACGGAGAGCACAAGGCTCACAGGGCCCCTGGCTGGGGTCTGCGGCCCCACACACCCGGAGGCTGACTCCGTGAGCGCCCAGAAGGTGCCTGACAGACGTCATTTCCCTAGTGCTCTCCTCCCCAGCAGAGACGTGTGCAGGTGGTTGGGGCCTGCCCCTGCGTGTCTGGGCTCCCGCCTACAGCCCCAGCTCAGTTGAAGCAGCCCCTGAGCCAAGACCTTCAGGAGGCGCGGGGCCTCCCTGTCGGGAAGCCATGTGCACAGTACGCGGGGATGCGAGCCTCCTTGGGAAGAGTCGAGGGAGCCAAGCCACTTGCACCTGCAATCCCTGCTTGGGCGGAGCTGAGTGCGCCTCCAGTACGGCAGAGCTCTAGCTCTGCTCAGAGGCTGGATCTAGTAAGGTTCCTTGCGCGAGGCAGCTCTGCCCAGTGCGAGACTTGCCCAGGCTTGCCGCGCTGCTAGCCTTCCTGCCCAGGAAGGAGCAGGCTGTGCGATGCTGGGAGAGGCCACTGGCGCCTTCCTGGCCTCAGCTCCGCTCCTGCCTTGCCTTTGCACCCAGGCCTCAGGCGTCCTTGGGGAGGGCTTAGGGGCTGGTGCCTAGCACACTGCTAAGCGCTCCAGCAGTCAGGGCTCTATTAGAGGGAAGGGGAGGGCAACTGCAGGGCTCCTCCAGCGGTTGCTTGGCCGCCCAGACTCAGCGCCGCACGGAGAGCACAAGGCTCACAGGGCCCCTGTCTGTGGTCTGCAGCCCCACACACCCGGAGGCTGACTCCGTGGGCGCCCAGAAGTTACCTGACAGACGTCATTTCCCTAGCGCTCTCCTCCCCAGCAGAGACGTGTGCAAGTGGTTGGGGCCAGGCCCTGCGTGTCTGGGCTCCCGCTCCCATCCCCAGCTCAGGGGAAGCAGCCCCTGAGCCAAGACCTGCAGGAGGCGCGGGGCGCCCCCGCCTGGAAGCTTAGTGCACAGCATGCGGGAAGCGAGCCTCCTCGGGGGAAGAGGAGGCAGCCCAGCTTCGTGCAGCTGAAATCACTGCTTGGGTGGAGCCGAGTTCGCTTCCAGTACGGCAGAGCTCCAGCTCTGCTCAGAGGCCCGATCTGCCAGAGTTCCTGGCGTGAGGCTGCTCTGGCCTGGGCGAGCCTTGCCCAGACTTGCCTCGCAGTTCGGCTTCCTGACCAGGAAGGAGCAGACTGCGCGAGACTGGGAGACGCGACTGGCTCCTTCCTGGCCTCAGCTCCACTCCTGCCTTGCCTTTGCACCTAGTCCCCGGGCGTCCTTGCGGAGGGCTTAGTTGCCGATGGGTTGCACACTGCCAAGCGCTCCAGCAGTGAGGGCTCTATTAGTGGCAATGGGAGGGCAACTGCAGGGCTCCTCCAGCGGTTGCTTGACCGCCCAGACTCAGCACAGCACGGAGAGCACAAGGCTCACAGGGCCCCTGGCTGGGGTCTGCGGCCCCACACACCCGGAGGCTGACTCCGTGAGCGCCCAGAAGGTGCCTGACAGACGTCATTTCCCTAGTGCTCTCCTCCCCAGCAGAGACGTGTGCAGGTGGTTGGGGCCTGCCCCTGCGTGTCTGGGCTCCCGCCTACAGCCCCAGCTCAGTTGAAGCAGCCCCTGAGCCAAGACCTTCAGGAGGCGCGGGGCCTCCCTGTCGGGAAGCCATGTGCACAGTACGCGGGGATGCGAGCCTCCTTGGGAAGAGTCGAGGGAGCCAAGCCACTTGCACCTGCAATCCCTGCTTGGGCGGAGCTGAGTGCGCCTCCAGTACGGCAGAGCTCTAGCTCTGCTCAGAGGCTGGATCTAGTAAGGTTCCTTGCGCGAGGCAGCTCTGCCCAGTGCGAGACTTGCCCAGGCTTGCCGCGCTGCTAGCCTTCCTGCCCAGGAAGGAGCAGGCTGTGCGATGCTGGGAGAGGCCACTGGCGCCTTCCTGGCCTCAGCTCCGCTCCTGCCTTGCCTTTGCACCTAGTTCAAAGGCGTCCTTTTGGAAGGTTTAGGGGCCGGTGTGTTGCACACTGCCAAGAGGTCCAGCAGTGAGGGCTCTATTAGAGGCAATGGGAGGGCAACTGCAGGGCTCCTCCAGCGGTCGCTTGACCGCCCTGACTCAGCACAGCACGGAGAGCACAAGGCTCACAGTGCCCCTGGCTAGGGTCTGCAGCCCCACACACCGGGCGGCTGACTCCGTGAGCGCCCAGCAGGTGCCTGACAGACGTCATTTCCCTAGTGCTCTCCTCCCCAGCAGAGACGTGTGCAGGTGGTTGGGGCCTGCCCCTGCGTGTCTGGGCTCCGGTCCTCAGCCCCAGCTCAGGGAAGCAGCTCCTGAGTCAAGACCTGTAGGAGGCGCGGGGCGCCCCCGCCTGGAAGCCTAGTGCACAGCATGCGGGAAGCGAGCCTCCTCGGGGGAAGAGGAGGCAGCCCAGCTGCGTGCAGCTGAAATCACTTCTTGGGCGGAGCCGAGTGCGCCCCCAGTACGGCAGAGCTCCAGGTCTGCTCAGAGGCCTAATCTGGTAGAGTTGCTGGCGTGAGGCTGCTCTGCCCTGGGCGAGCCTTGCCCAGACTTGCCTCGCGGCTAGGCTTCCAGTCCAGGAAAGAGCAGGCTGCGCGAGACTGGGAGATGCTACTGGCGCCTTCCTGGCCTCAGCTCCACTCCTGCCTTGCCTTTGCACCTAGTCCCCAGGCCTTCTTGTGGAGGGCTTAGTTGCCGGTGGGTTGCACACTGCCAAGCGCTCCAGCAGTGAGGGCTCTATTAGAGGCAATGGGAGGGCAACTGCAGGGCTCCTCCAGCGGTTGCTTGACCGCCCAGACTCAGCACAGCACGGAGAGCACAAGGCTCACAGGGCCCCTGGCTGGGGTCTGCGGCCCCACACACCCGGAGGCTGACTCCGTGAGCGCCCAGAAGGTGCCTGACAGACGTCATTTCCCTAGTGCTCTCCTCCCCAGCAGAGACGTGTGCAGGTGGTTGGGGCCTGCCCCTGCGTGTCTGGGCTCCCGCCTACAGCCCCAGCTCAGTTGAAGCAGCCCCTGAGCCAAGACCTTCAGGAGGCGCGGGGCCTCCCTGTCGGGAAGCCATGTGCACAGTACGCGGGGATGCGAGCCTCCTTGGGAAGAGTCGAGGGAGCCAAGCCACTTGCACCTGCAATCCCTGCTTGGGCGGAGCTGAGTGCGCCTCCAGTACGGCAGAGCTCTAGCTCTGCTCAGAGGCTGGATCTAGTAAGGTTCCTTGCGCGAGGCAGCTCTGCCCAGTGCGAGACTTGCCCAGGCTTGCCGCGCTGCTAGCCTTCCTGCCCAGGAAGGAGCAGGCTGTGCGATGCTGGGAGAGGCCACTGGCGCCTTCCTGGCCTCAGCTCCGCTCCTGCCTTGCCTTTGCACCCAGGCCTCAGGCGTCCTTGGGGAGGGCTTAGGGGCTGGTGCCTAGCACACTGCTAAGCGCTCCAGCAGTCAGGGCTCTATTAGAGGGAAGGGGAGGGCAACTGCAGGGCTCCTCCAGCGGTTGCTTGGCCGCCCAGACTCAGCGCCGCACGGAGAGCACAAGGCTCACAGGGCCCCTGTCTGTGGTCTGCAGCCCCACACACCCGGAGGCTGACTCCGTGGGCGCCCAGAAGTTACCTGACAGACGTCATTTCCCTAGCGCTCTCCTCCCCAGCAGAGACGTGTGCAAGTGGTTGGGGCCAGGCCCTGCGTGTCTGGGCTCCCGCTCCCATCCCCAGCTCAGGGGAAGCAGCCCCTGAGCCAAGACCTGCAGGAGGCGTGGGGCGCCCCCGCCTGGAAGCTTAGTGCACAGCATGCGGGAAGCGAGCCTCCTCGGGGGAAGAGGAGGCAGCCCAGCTTCGTGCAGCTGAAATCACTGCTTGGGTGGAGCCGAGTTCGCTTCCAGTACGGCAGAGCTCCAGCTCTGCTCAGAGGCCCGATCTGCCAGAGTTCCTGGCGTGAGGCTGCTCTGGCCTGGGCGAGCCTTGCCCAGACTTGCCTCGCAGTTCGGCTTCCTGACCAGGAAGGAGCAGACTGCGCGAGACTGGGAGACGCGACTGGCTCCTTCCTGGCCTCAGCTCCACTCCTGCCTTGCCTTTGCACCTAGTCCCCGGGCGTCCTTGCGGAGGGCTTAGTTGCCGATGGGTTGCACACTGCCAAGCGCTCCAGCAGTGAGGGCTCTATTAGTGGCAATGGGAGGGCAACTGCAGGGCTCCTCCAGCGGTTGCTTGACCGCCCAGACTCAGCACAGCACGGAGAGCACAAGGCTCACAGGGCCCCTGGCTGGGGTCTGCGGCCCCACACACCCGGAGGCTGACTCCGTGAGCGCCCAGAAGGTGCCTGACAGACGTCATTTCCCTAGTGCTCTCCTCCCCAGCAGAGACGTGTGCAGGTGGTTGGGGCCTGCCCCTGCGTGTCTGGGCTCCCGCCTACAGCCCCAGCTCAGTTGAAGCAGCCCCTGAGCCAAGACCTTCAGGAGGCGCGGGGCCTCCCTGTCGGGAAGCCATGTGCACAGTACGCGGGGATGCGAGCCTCCTTGGGAAGAGTCGAGGGAGCCAAGCCACTTGCACCTGCAATCCCTGCTTGGGCGGAGCTGAGTGCGCCTCCAGTACGGCAGAGCTCTAGCTCTGCTCAGAGGCTGGATCTAGTAAGGTTCCTTGCGCGAGGCAGCTCTGCCCAGTGCGAGACTTGCCCAGGCTTGCCGCGCTGCTAGCCTTCCTGCCCAGGAAGGAGCAGGCTGTGCGATGCTGGGAGAGGCCACTGGCGCCTTCCTGGCCTCAGCTCCGCTCCTGCCTTGCCTTTGCACCCAGGCCTCAGGCGTCCTTGGGGAGGGCTTAGGGGCTGGTGCCTAGCACACTGCTAAGCGCTCCAGCAGTCAGGGCTCTATTAGAGGGAAGGGGAGGGCAACTGCAGGGCTCCTCCAGCGGTTGCTTGGCCGCCCAGACTCAGCGCCGCACGGAGAGCACAAGGCTCACAGGGCCCCTGTCTGTGGTCTGCAGCCCCACACGCCCGGAGGCTGACTCCGTGGGCGCCCAGAAGTTACCTGACAGACGTCATTTCCCTAGCGCTCTCCTCCCCAGCAGAGACGTGTGCAAGTGGTTGGGGCCAGGCCCTGCGTGTCTGGGCTCCCGCTCCCATCCCCAGCTCAGGGGAAGCAGCCCCTGAGCCAAGACCTGCAGGAGGCGCGGGGCGCCCCCGCCTGGAAGCTTAGTGCACAGCATGCGGGAAGCGAGCCTCCTCGGGGGAAGAGGAGGCAGCCCAGCTTCGTGCAGCTGAAATCACTGCTTGGGTGGAGCCGAGTTCGCTTCCAGTACGGCAGAGCTCCAGCTCTGCTCAGAGGCCCGATCTGCCAGAGTTCCTGGCGTGAGGCTGCTCTGGCCTGGGCGAGCCTTGCCCAGACTTGCCTCGCAGTTCGGCTTCCTGACCAGGAAGGAGCAGACTGCGCGAGACTGGGAGACGCGACTGGCTCCTTCCTGGCCTCAGCTCCACTCCTGCCTTGCCTTTGCACCTAGTCCCCGGGCGTCCTTGCGGAGGGCTTAGTTGCCGATGGGTTGCACACTGCCAAGCGCTCCAGCAGTGAGGGCTCTATTAGTGGCAATGGGAGGGCAACTGCAGGGCTCCTCCAGCGGTTGCTTGACCGCCCAGACTCAGCACAGCACGGAGAGCACAAGGCTCACAGGGCCCCTGGCTGGGGTCTGCGGCCCCACACACCCGGAGGCTGACTCCGTGAGCGCCCAGAAGGTGCCTGACAGACGTCATTTCCCTAGTGCTCTCCTCCCCAGCAGAGACGTGTGCAGGTGGTTGGGGCCTGCCCCTGCGTGTCTGGGCTCCCGCCTACAGCCCCAGCTCAGTTGAAGCAGCCCCTGAGCCAAGACCTTCAGGAGGCGCGGGGCCTCCCTGTCGGGAAGCCATGTGCACAGTACGCGGGGATGCGAGCCTCCTTGGGAAGAGTCGAGGGAGCCAAGCCACTTGCACCTGCAATCCCTGCTTGGGCGGAGCTGAGTGCGCCTCCAGTACGGCAGAGCTCTAGCTCTGCTCAGAGGCTGGATCTAGTAAGGTTCCTTGCGCGAGGCAGCTCTGCCCAGTGCGAGACTTGCCCAGGCTTGCCGCGCTGCTAGCCTTCCTGCCCAGGAAGGAGCAGGCTGTGCGATGCTGGGAGAGGCCACTGGCGCCTTCCTGGCCTCAGCTCCGCTCCTGCCTTGCCTTTGCACCTAGTTCAAAGGCGTCCTTTTGGAAGGCTTAGGGGCCGGTGTGTTGCACACTGCCAAGAGGTCCAGCAGTGAGGGCTCTATTAGAGGCAATGGGAGGGCAACTGCAGGGCTCCTCCAGCGGTCGCTTGACCGCCCTGACTCAGCACAGCACGGAGAGCACAAGGCTCACAGTGCCCCTGGCTAGGGTCTGCAGCCCCACACACCGGGCGGCTGACTCCGTGAGCGCCCAGCAGGTGCCTGACAGACGTCATTTCCCTAGTGCTCTCCTCCCCAGCAGAGACGTGTGCAGGTGGTTGGGGCCTGCCCCTGCGTGTCTGGGCTCCGGTCCTCAGCCCCAGCTCAGGGAAGCAGCTCCTGAGTCAAGACCTGTAGGAGGCGCGGGGCGCCCCCGCCTGGAAGCCTAGTGCACAGCATGCGGGAAGCGAGCCTCCTCGGGGGAAGAGGAGGCAGCCCAGCTGCGTGCAGCTGAAATCACTTCTTGGGCGGAGCCGAGTGCGCCCCCAGTACGGCAGAGCTCCAGGTCTGCTCAGAGGCCTAATCTGGTAGAGTTGCTGGCGTGAGGCTGCTCTGCCCTGGGCGAGCCTTGCCCAGACTTGCCTCGCGGCTAGGCTTCCAGTCCAGGAAAGAGCAGGCTGCGCGAGACTGGGAGATGCTACTGGCGCCTTCCTGGCCTCAGCTCCACTCCTGCCTTGCCTTTGCACCTAGTCCCCAGGCCTTCTTGTGGAGGGCTTAGTTGCCGGTGGGTTGCACACTGCCAAGCGCTCCAGCAGTGAGGGCTCTATTAGAGGCAATGGGAGGGCAACTGCAGGGCTCCTCCAGCGGTTGCTTGACCGCCCAGACTCAGCACAGCACGGAGAGCACAAGGCTCACAGGGCCCCTGGCTGGGGTCTGCGGCCCCACACACCCGGAGGCTGACTCCGTGAGCGCCCAGAAGGTGCCTGACAGACGTCATTTCCCTAGTGCTCTCCTCCCCAGCAGAGACGTGTGCAGGTGGTTGGGGCCTGCCCCTGCGTGTCTGGGCTCCCGCCTACAGCCCCAGCTCAGTTGAAGCAGCCCCTGAGCCAAGACCTTCAGGAGGCGCGGGGCCTCCCTGTCGGGAAGCCATGTGCACAGTACGCGGGGATGCGAGCCTCCTTGGGAAGAGTCGAGGGAGCCAAGCCACTTGCACCTGCAATCCCTGCTTGGGCGGAGCTGAGTGCGCCTCCAGTACGGCAGAGCTCTAGCTCTGCTCAGAGGCTGGATCTAGTAAGGTTCCTTGCGCGAGGCAGCTCTGCCCAGTGCGAGACTTGCCCAGGCTTGCCGCGCTGCTAGCCTTCCTGCCCAGGAAGGAGCAGGCTGTGCGATGCTGGGAGAGGCCACTGGCGCCTTCCTGGCCTCAGCTCCGCTCCTGCCTTGCCTTTGCACCCAGGCCTCAGGCGTCCTTGGGGAGGGCTTAGGGGCTGGTGCCTAGCACACTGCTAAGCGCTCCAGCAGTCAGGGCTCTATTAGAGGGAAGGGGAGGGCAACTGCAGGGCTCCTCCAGCGGTTGCTTGGCCGCCCAGACTCAGCGCCGCACGGAGAGCACAAGGCTCACAGGGCCCCTGTCTGTGGTCTGCAGCCCCACACACCCGGAGGCTGACTCCGTGGGCGCCCAGAAGTTACCTGACAGACGTCATTTCCCTAGCGCTCTCCTCCCCAGCAGAGACGTGTGCAAGTGGTTGGGGCCAGGCCCTGCGTGTCTGGGCTCCCGCTCCCATCCCCAGCTCAGGGGAAGCAGCCCCTGAGCCAAGACCTGCAGGAGGCGTGGGGCGCCCCCGCCTGGAAGCTTAGTGCACAGCATGCGGGAAGCGAGCCTCCTCGGGGGAAGAGGAGGCAGCCCAGCTTCGTGCAGCTGAAATCACTGCTTGGGTGGAGCCGAGTTCGCTTCCAGTACGGCAGAGCTCCAGCTCTGCTCAGAGGCCCGATCTGCCAGAGTTCCTGGCGTGAGGCTGCTCTGGCCTGGGCGAGCCTTGCCCAGACTTGCCTCGCAGTTCGGCTTCCTGACCAGGAAGGAGCAGACTGCGCGAGACTGGGAGACGCGACTGGCTCCTTCCTGGCCTCAGCTCCACTCCTGCCTTGCCTTTGCACCTAGTCCCCGGGCGTCCTTGCGGAGGGCTTAGTTGCCGATGGGTTGCACACTGCCAAGCGCTCCAGCAGTGAGGGCTCTATTAGTGGCAATGGGAGGGCAACTGCAGGGCTCCTCCAGCGGTTGCTTGACCGCCCAGACTCAGCACAGCACGGAGAGCACAAGGCTCACAGGGCCCCTGGCTGGGGTCTGCGGCCCCACACACCCGGAGGCTGACTCCGTGAGCGCCCAGAAGGTGCCTGACAGACGTCATTTCCCTAGTGCTCTCCTCCCCAGCAGAGACGTGTGCAGGTGGTTGGGGCCTGCCCCTGCGTGTCTGGGCTCCCGCCTACAGCCCCAGCTCAGTTGAAGCAGCCCCTGAGCCAAGACCTTCAGGAGGCGCGGGGCCTCCCTGTCGGGAAGCCATGTGCACAGTACGCGGGGATGCGAGCCTCCTTGGGAAGAGTCGAGGGAGCCAAGCCACTTGCACCTGCAATCCCTGCTTGGGCGGAGCTGAGTGCGCCTCCAGTACGGCAGAGCTCTAGCTCTGCTCAGAGGCTGGATCTAGTAAGGTTCCTTGCGCGAGGCAGCTCTGCCCAGTGCGAGACTTGCCCAGGCTTGCCGCGCTGCTAGCCTTCCTGCCCAGGAAGGAGCAGGCTGTGCGATGCTGGGAGAGGCCACTGGCGCCTTCCTGGCCTCAGCTCCGCTCCTGCCTTGCCTTTGCACCCAGGCCTCAGGCGTCCTTGGGGAGGGCTTAGGGGCTGGTGCCTAGCACACTGCTAAGCGCTCCAGCAGTCAGGGCTCTATTAGAGGGAAGGGGAGGGCAACTGCAGGGCTCCTCCAGCGGTTGCTTGGCCGCCCAGACTCAGCGCCGCACGGAGAGCACAAGGCTCACAGGGCCCCTGTCTGTGGTCTGCAGCCCCACACACCCGGAGGCTGACTCCGTGGGCGCCCAGAAGTTACCTGACAAGACGTCATTTCCCTAGCGCTCTCCTCCCCAGCAGAGACGTGTGCAAGTGGTTGGGGCCAGGCCCTGCGTGTCTGGGCTCCCGCTCCCATCCCCAGCTCAGGGGAAGCAGCCCCTGAGCCAAGACCTGCAGGAGGCGCGGGGCGCCCCCGCCTGGAAGCTTAGTGCACAGCATGCGGGAAGCGAGCCTCCTCGGGGGAAGAGGAGGCAGCCCAGCTTCGTGCAGCTGAAATCACTGCTTGGGTGGAGCCGAGTTCGCTTCCAGTACGGCAGAGCTCCAGCTCTGCTCAGAGGCCCGATCTGCCAGAGTTCCTGGCGTGAGGCTGCTCTGGCCTGGGCGAGCCTTGCCCAGACTTGCCTCGCAGTTCGGCTTCCTGACCAGGAAGGAGCAGACTGCGCGAGACTGGGAGACGCGACTGGCTCCTTCCTGGCCTCAGCTCCACTCCTGCCTTGCCTTTGCACCTAGTCCCCGGGCGTCCTTGCGGAGGGCTTAGTTGCCGGTGGGTTGCACACTGCCAAGCGCTCCAGCAGTGAGGGCTCTATTAGTGGCAATGGGAGGGCAACTGCAGGGCTCCTCCAGCGGTTGCTTGACCGCCCAGACTCAGCACAGCACGGAGAGCACAAGGCTCACAGGGCCCCTGGCTGGGGTCTGCGGCCCCACACACCCGGAGGCTGACTCCGTGAGCGCCCAGAAGGTGCCTGACAGACGTCATTTCCCTAGTGCTCTCCTCCCCAGCAGAGACGTGTGCAGGTGGTTGGGGCCTGCCCCTGCGTGTCTGGGCTCCCGCCTACAGCCCCAGCTCAGTTGAAGCAGCCCCTGAGCCAAGACCTTCAGGAGGCGCGGGGCCTCCCTGTCGGGAAGCCATGTGCACAGTACGCGGGGATGCGAGCCTCCTTGGGAAGAGTCGAGGGAGCCAAGCCACTTGCACCTGCAATCCCTGCTTGGGCGGAGCTGAGTGCGCCTCCAGTACGGCAGAGCTCTAGCTCTGCTCAGAGGCTGGATCTAGTAAGGTTCCTTGCGCGAGGCAGCTCTGCCCAGTGCGAGACTTGCCCAGGCTTGCCGCGCTGCTAGCCTTCCTGCCCAGGAAGGAGCAGGCTGTGCGATGCTGGGAGAGGCCACTGGCGCCTTCCTGGCCTCAGCTCCGCTCCTGCCTTGCCTTTGCACCTAGTTCAAAGGCGTCCTTTTGGAAGGCTTAGGGGCCGGTGTGTTGCACACTGCCAAGAGGTCCAGCAGTGAGGGCTCTATTAGAGGCAATGGGAGGGCAACTGCAGGGCTCCTCCAGCGGTCGCTTGACCGCCCTGACTCAGCACAGCACGGAGAGCACAAGGCTCACAGTGCCCCTGGCTAGGGTCTGCAGCCCCACACACCGGGCGGCTGACTCCGTGAGCGCCCAGCAGGTGCCTGACAGACGTCATTTCCCTAGTGCTCTCCTCCCCAGCAGAGACGTGTGCAGGTGGTTGGGGCCTGCCCCTGCGTGTCTGGGCTCCGGTCCTCAGCCCCAGCTCAGGGAAGCAGCTCCTGAGTCAAGACCTGTAGGAGGCGCGGGGCGCCCCCGCCTGGAAGCCTAGTGCACAGCATGCGGGAAGCGAGCCTCCTCGGGGGAAGAGGAGGCAGCCCAGCTGCGTGCAGCTGAAATCACTTCTTGGGCGGAGCCGAGTGCGCCCCCAGTACGGCAGAGCTCCAGGTCTGCTCAGAGGCCTAATCTGGTAGAGTTGCTGGCGTGAGGCTGCTCTGCCCTGGGCGAGCCTTGCCCAGACTTGCCTCGCGGCTAGGCTTCCAGTCCAGGAAAGAGCAGGCTGCGCGAGACTGGGAGATGCTACTGGCGCCTTCCTGGCCTCAGCTCCACTCCTGCCTTGCCTTTGCACCTAGTCCCCAGGCCTTCTTGTGGAGGGCTTAGTTGCCGGTGGGTTGCACACTGCCAAGCGCTCCAGCAGTGAGGGCTCTATTAGAGGCAATGGGAGGGCAACTGCAGGGCTCCTCCAGCGGTTGCTTGACCGCCCAGACTCAGCACAGCACGGAGAGCACAAGGCTCACAGGGCCCCTGGCTGGGGTCTGCGGCCCCACACACCCGGAGGCTGACTCCGTGAGCGCCCAGAAGGTGCCTGACAGACGTCATTTCCCTAGTGCTCTCCTCCCCAGCTGAGACGTGTGCAGGTGGTTGGGGCCTGCCCCTGCGTGTCTGGGCTCCCGCCTACAGCCCCAGCTCAGTTGAAGCAGCCCCTGAGCCAAGACCTTCAGGAGGCGCGGGGCCTCCCTGTCGGGAAGCCATGTGCACAGTACGCGGGGATGCGAGCCTCCTTGGGAAGAGTCGAGGGAGCCAAGCCACTTGCACCTGCAATCCCTGCTTGGGCGGAGCTGAGTGCGCCTCCAGTACGGCAGAGCTCTAGCTCTGCTCAGAGGCTGGATCTAGTAAGGTTCCTTGCGCGAGGCAGCTCTGCCCAGTGCGAGACTTGCCCAGGCTTGCCGCGCTGCTAGCCTTCCTGCCCAGGAAGGAGCAGGCTGTGCGATGCTGGGAGAGGCCACTGGCGCCTTCCTGGCCTCAGCTCCGCTCCTGCCTTGCCTTTGCACCCAGGCCTCAGGCGTCCTTGGGGAGGGCTTAGGGGCTGGTGCCTAGCACACTGCTAAGCGCTCCAGCAGTCAGGGCTCTATTAGAGGGAAGGGGAGGGCAACTGCAGGGCTCCTCCAGCGGTTGCTTGGCCGCCCAGACTCAGCGCCGCACGGAGAGCACAAGGCTCACAGGGCCCCTGTCTGTGGTCTGCAGCCCCACACACCCGGAGGCTGACTCCGTGGGCGCCCAGAAGTTACCTGACAGACGTCATTTCCCTAGCGCTCTCCTCCCCAGCAGAGACGTGTGCAAGTGGTTGGGGCCAGGCCCTGCGTGTCTGGGCTCCCGCTCCCATCCCCAGCTCAGGGGAAGCAGCCCCTGAGCCAAGACCTGCAGGAGGCGCGGGGCGCCCCCGCCTGGAAGCTTAGTGCACAGCATGCGGGAAGCGAGCCTCCTCGGGGGAAGAGGAGGCAGCCCAGCTTCGTGCAGCTGAAATCACTGCTTGGGTGGAGCCGAGTTCGCTTCCAGTACGGCAGAGCTCCAGCTCTGCTCAGAGGCCCGATCTGCCAGAGTTCCTGGCGTGAGGCTGCTCTGGCCTGGGCGAGCCTTGCCCAGACTTGCCTCGCAGTTCGGCTTCCTGACCAGGAAGGAGCAGACTGCGCGAGACTGGGAGACGCGACTGGCTCCTTCCTGGCCTCAGCTCCACTCCTGCCTTGCCTTTGCACCTAGTCCCCGGGCGTCCTTGCGGAGGGCTTAGTTGCCGATGGGTTGCACACTGCCAAGCGCTCCAGCAGTGAGGGCTCTATTAGTGGCAATGGGAGGGCAACTGCAGGGCTCCTCCAGCGGTTGCTTGACCGCCCAGACTCAGCACAGCACGGAGAGCACAAGGCTCACAGGGCCCCTGGCTGGGGTCTGCGGCCCCACACACCCGGAGGCTGACTCCGTGAGCGCCCAGAAGGTGCCTGACAGACGTCATTTCCCTAGTGCTCTCCTCCCCAGCAGAGACGTGTGCAGGTGGTTGGGGCCTGCCCCTGCGTGTCTGGGCTCCCGCCTACAGCCCCAGCTCAGTTGAAGCAGCCCCTGAGCCAAGACCTTCAGGAGGCGCGGGGCCTCCCTGTCGGGAAGCCATGTGCACAGTACGCGGGGATGCGAGCCTCCTTGGGAAGAGTCGAGGGAGCCAAGCCACTTGCACCTGCAATCCCTGCTTGGGCGGAGCTGAGTGCGCCTCCAGTACGGCAGAGCTCTAGCTCTGCTCAGAGGCTGGATCTAGTAAGGTTCCTTGCGCGAGGCAGCTCTGCCCAGTGCGAGACTTGCCCAGGCTTGCCGCGCTGCTAGCCTTCCTGCCCAGGAAGGAGCAGGCTGTGCGATGCTGGGAGAGGCCACTGGCGCCTTCCTGGCCTCAGCTCCGCTCCTGCCTTGCCTTTGCACCTAGTTCAAAGGCGTCCTTTTGGAAGGTTTAGGGGCCGGTGTGTTGCACACTGCCAAGAGGTCCAGCAGTGAGGGCTCTATTAGAGGCAATGGGAGGGCAACTGCAGGGCTCCTCCAGCGGTCGCTTGACCGCCCTGACTCAGCACAGCACGGAGAGCACAAGGCTCACAGTGCCCCTGGCTAGGGTCTGCAGCCCCACACACCGGGCGGCTGACTCCGTGAGCGCCCAGCAGGTGCCTGACAGACGTCATTTCCCTAGTGCTCTCCTCCCCAGCAGAGACGTGTGCAGGTGGTTGGGGCCTGCCCCTGCGTGTCTGGGCTCCGGTCCTCAGCCCCAGCTCAGGGAAGCAGCTCCTGAGTCAAGACCTGTAGGAGGCGCGGGGCGCCCCCGCCTGGAAGCCTAGTGCACAGCATGCGGGAAGCGAGCCTCCTCGGGGGAAGAGGAGGCAGCCCAGCTGCGTGCAGCTGAAATCACTTCTTGGGCGGAGCCGAGTGCGCCCCCAGTACGGCAGAGCTCCAGGTCTGCTCAGAGGCCTAATCTGGTAGAGTTGCTGGCGTGAGGCTGCTCTGCCCTGGGCGAGCCTTGCCCAGACTTGCCTCGCGGCTAGGCTTCCAGTCCAGGAAAGAGCAGGCTGCGCGAGACTGGGAGATGCTACTGGCGCCTTCCTGGCCTCAGCTCCACTCCTGCCTTGCCTTTGCACCTAGTCCCCAGGCCTTCTTGTGGAGGGCTTAGTTGCCGGTGGGTTGCACACTGCCAAGCGCTCCAGCAGTGAGGGCTCTATTAGAGGCAATGGGAGGGCAACTGCAGGGCTCCTCCAGCGGTTGCTTGACCGCCCAGACTCAGCACAGCACGGAGAGCACAAGGCTCACAGGGCCCCTGGCTGGGGTCTGCGGCCCCACACACCCGGAGGCTGACTCCGTGAGCGCCCAGAAGGTGCCTGACAGACGTCATTTCCCTAGTGCTCTCCTCCCCAGCAGAGACGTGTGCAGGTGGTTGGGGCCTGCCCCTGCGTGTCTGGGCTCCCGCCTACAGCCCCAGCTCAGTTGAAGCAGCCCCTGAGCCAAGACCTTCAGGAGGCGCGGGGCCTCCCTGTCGGGAAGCCATGTGCACAGTACGCGGGGATGCGAGCCTCCTTGGGAAGAGTCGAGGGAGCCAAGCCACTTGCACCTGCAATCCCTGCTTGGGCGGAGCTGAGTGCGCCTCCAGTACGGCAGAGCTCTAGCTCTGCTCAGAGGCTGGATCTAGTAAGGTTCCTTGCGCGAGGCAGCTCTGCCCAGTGCGAGACTTGCCCAGGCTTGCCGCGCTGCTAGCCTTCCTGCCCAGGAAGGAGCAGGCTGTGCGATGCTGGGAGAGGCCACTGGCGCCTTCCTGGCCTCAGCTCCGCTCCTGCCTTGCCTTTGCACCCAGGCCTCAGGCGTCCTTGGGGAGGGCTTAGGGGCTGGTGCCTAGCACACTGCTAAGCGCTCCAGCAGTCAGGGCTCTATTAGAGGGAAGGGGAGGGCAACTGCAGGGCTCCTCCAGCGGTTGCTTGGCCGCCCAGACTCAGCGCCGCACGGAGAGCACAAGGCTCACAGGGCCCCTGTCTGTGGTCTGCAGCCCCACACACCCGGAGGCTGACTCCGTGGGCGCCCAGAAGTTACCTGACAGACGTCATTTCCCTAGCGCTCTCCTCCCCAGCAGAGACGTGTGCAAGTGGTTGGGGCCAGGCCCTGCGTGTCTGGGCTCCCGCTCCCATCCCCAGCTCAGGGGAAGCAGCCCCTGAGCCAAGACCTGCAGGAGGCGTGGGGCGCCCCCGCCTGGAAGCTTAGTGCACAGCATGCGGGAAGCGAGCCTCCTCGGGGGAAGAGGAGGCAGCCCAGCTTCGTGCAGCTGAAATCACTGCTTGGGTGGAGCCGAGTTCGCTTCCAGTACGGCAGAGCTCCAGCTCTGCTCAGAGGCCCGATCTGCCAGAGTTCCTGGCGTGAGGCTGCTCTGGCCTGGGCGAGCCTTGCCCAGACTTGCCTCGCAGTTCGGCTTCCTGACCAGGAAGGAGCAGACTGCGCGAGACTGGGAGACGCGACTGGCTCCTTCCTGGCCTCAGCTCCACTCCTGCCTTGCCTTTGCACCTAGTCCCCGGGCGTCCTTGCGGAGGGCTTAGTTGCCGATGGGTTGCACACTGCCAAGCGCTCCAGCAGTGAGGGCTCTATTAGTGGCAATGGGAGGGCAACTGCAGGGCTCCTCCAGCGGTTGCTTGACCGCCCAGACTCAGCACAGCACGGAGAGCACAAGGCTCACAGGGCCCCTGGCTGGGGTCTGCGGCCCCACACACCCGGAGGCTGACTCCGTGAGCGCCCAGAAGGTGCCTGACAGACGTCATTTCCCTAGTGCTCTCCTCCCCAGCAGAGACGTGTGCAGGTGGTTGGGGCCTGCCCCTGCGTGTCTGGGCTCCCGCCTACAGCCCCAGCTCAGTTGAAGCAGCCCCTGAGCCAAGACCTTCAGGAGGCGCGGGGCCTCCCTGTCGGGAAGCCATGTGCACAGTACGCGGGGATGCGAGCCTCCTTGGGAAGAGTCGAGGGAGCCAAGCCACTTGCACCTGCAATCCCTGCTTGGGCGGAGCTGAGTGCGCCTCCAGTACGGCAGAGCTCTAGCTCTGCTCAGAGGCTGGATCTAGTAAGGTTCCTTGCGCGAGGCAGCTCTGCCCAGTGCGAGACTTGCCCAGGCTTGCCGCGCTGCTAGCCTTCCTGCCCAGGAAGGAGCAGGCTGTGCGATGCTGGGAGAGGCCACTGGCGCCTTCCTGGCCTCAGCTCCGCTCCTGCCTTGCCTTTGCACCCAGGCCTCAGGCGTCCTTGGGGAGGGCTTAGGGGCTGGTGCCTAGCACACTGCTAAGCGCTCCAGCAGTCAGGGCTCTATTAGAGGGAAGGGGAGGGCAACTGCAGGGCTCCTCCAGCGGTTGCTTGGCCGCCCAGACTCAGCGCCGCACGGAGAGCACAAGGCTCACAGGGCCCCTGTCTGTGGTCTGCAGCCCCACACACCCGGAGGCTGACTCCGTGGGCGCCCAGAAGTTACCTGACAGACGTCATTTCCCTAGCGCTCTCCTCCCCAGCAGAGACGTGTGCAAGTGGTTGGGGCCAGGCCCTGCGTGTCTGGGCTCCCGCTCCCATCCCCAGCTCAGGGGAAGCAGCCCCTGAGCCAAGACCTGCAGGAGGCGCGGGGCGCCCCCGCCTGGAAGCTTAGTGCACAGCATGCGGGAAGCGAGCCTCCTCGGGGGAAGAGGAGGCAGCCCAGCTTCGTGCAGCTGAAATCACTGCTTGGGTGGAGCCGAGTTCGCTTCCAGTACGGCAGAGCTCCAGCTCTGCTCAGAGGCCCGATCTGCCAGAGTTCCTGGCGTGAGGCTGCTCTGGCCTGGGCGAGCCTTGCCCAGACTTGCCTCGCAGTTCGGCTTCCTGACCAGGAAGGAGCAGACTGCGCGAGACTGGGAGACGCGACTGGCTCCTTCCTGGCCTCAGCTCCACTCCTGCCTTGCCTTTGCACCTAGTCCCCGGGCGTCCTTGCGGAGGGCTTAGTTGCCGATGGGTTGCACACTGCCAAGCGCTCCAGCAGTGAGGGCTCTATTAGTGGCAATGGGAGGGCAACTGCAGGGCTCCTCCAGCGGTTGCTTGACCGCCCAGACTCAGCACAGCACGGAGAGCACAAGGCTCACAGGGCCCCTGGCTGGGGTCTGCGGCCCCACACACCCGGAGGCTGACTCCGTGAGCGCCCAGAAGGTGCCTGACAGACGTCATTTCCCTAGTGCTCTCCTCCCCAGCAGAGACGTGTGCAGGTGGTTGGGGCCTGCCCCTGCGTGTCTGGGCTCCCGCCTACAGCCCCAGCTCAGTTGAAGCAGCCCCTGAGCCAAGACCTTCAGGAGGCGCGGGGCCTCCCTGTCGGGAAGCCATGTGCACAGTACGCGGGGATGCGAGCCTCCTTGGGAAGAGTCGAGGGAGCCAAGCCACTTGCACCTGCAATCCCTGCTTGGGCGGAGCTGAGTGCGCCTCCAGTACGGCAGAGCTCTAGCTCTGCTCAGAGGCTGGATCTAGTAAGGTTCCTTGCGCGAGGCAGCTCTGCCCAGTGCGAGACTTGCCCAGGCTTGCCGCGCTGCTAGCCTTCCTGCCCAGGAAGGAGCAGGCTGTGCGATGCTGGGAGAGGCCACTGGCGCCTTCCTGGCCTCAGCTCCGCTCCTGCCTTGCCTTTGCACCTAGTTCAAAGGCGTCCTTTTGGAAGGTTTAGGGGCCGGTGTGTTGCACACTGCCAAGAGGTCCAGCAGTGAGGGCTCTATTAGAGGCAATGGGAGGGCAACTGCAGGGCTCCTCCAGCGGTCGCTTGACCGCCCTGACTCAGCACAGCACGGAGAGCACAAGGCTCACAGTGCCCCTGGCTAGGGTCTGCAGCCCCACACACCGGGCGGCTGACTCCGTGAGCGCCCAGCAGGTGCCTGACAGACGTCATTTCCCTAGTGCTCTCCTCCCCAGCAGAGACGTGTGCAAGTGGTTGGGGCCAGGCCCTGCGTGTCTGGGCTCCCGCTCCCATCCCCAGCTCAGGGGAAGCAGCCCCTGAGCCAAGACCTGCAGGAGGCGCGGGGCGCCCCCGCCTGGAAGCTTAGTGCACAGCATGCGGGAAGCGAGCCTCCTCGGGGGAAGAGGAGGCAGCCCAGCTTCGTGCAGCTGAAATCACTGCTTGGGTGGAGCCGAGTTCGCTTCCAGTACGGCAGAGCTCCAGCTCTGCTCAGAGGCCCGATCTGCCAGAGTTCCTGGCGTGAGGCTGCTCTGGCCTGGGCGAGCCTTGCCCAGACTTGCCTCGCAGTTCGGCTTCCTGACCAGGAAGGAGCAGACTGCGCGAGACTGGGAGACGCGACTGGCTCCTTCCTGGCCTCAGCTCCACTCCTGCCTTGCCTTTGCACCTAGTCCCCGGGCGTCCTTGCGGAGGGCTTAGTTGCCGATGGGTTGCACACTGCCAAGCGCTCCAGCAGTGAGGGCTCTATTAGTGGCAATGGGAGGGCAACTGCAGGGCTCCTCCAGCGGTTGCTTGACCGCCCAGACTCAGCACAGCACGGAGAGCACAAGGCTCACAGGGCCCCTGGCTGGGGTCTGCGGCCCCACACACCCGGAGGCTGACTCCGTGAGCGCCCAGAAGGTGCCTGACAGACGTCATTTCCCTAGTGCTCTCCTCCCCAGCAGAGACGTGTGCAGGTGGTTGGGGCCTGCCCCTGCGTGTCTGGGCTCCCGCCTACAGCCCCAGCTCAGTTGAAGCAGCCCCTGAGCCAAGACCTTCAGGAGGCGCGGGGCCTCCCTGTCGGGAAGCCATGTGCACAGTACGCGGGGATGCGAGCCTCCTTGGGAAGAGTCGAGGGAGCCAAGCCACTTGCACCTGCAATCCCTGCTTGGGCGGAGCTGAGTGCGCCTCCAGTACGGCAGAGCTCTAGCTCTGCTCAGAGGCTGGATCTAGTAAGGTTCCTTGCGCGAGGCAGCTCTGCCCAGTGCGAGACTTGCCCAGGCTTGCCGCGCTGCTAGCCTTCCTGCCCAGGAAGGAGCAGGCTGTGCGATGCTGGGAGAGGCCACTGGCGCCTTCCTGGCCTCAGCTCCGCTCCTGCCTTGCCTTTGCACCTAGTTCAAAGGCGTCCTTTTGGAAGGTTTAGGGGCCGGTGTGTTGCACACTGCCAAGAGGTCCAGCAGTGAGGGCTCTATTAGAGGCAATGGGAGGGCAACTGCAGGGCTCCTCCAGCGGTCGCTTGACCGCCCTGACTCAGCACAGCACGGAGAGCACAAGGCTCACAGTGCCCCTGGCTAGGGTCTGCAGCCCCACACACCGGGCGGCTGACTCCGTGAGCGCCCAGCAGGTGCCTGACAGACGTCATTTCCCTAGTGCTCTCCTCCCCAGCAGAGACGTGTGCAGGTGGTTGGGGCCTGCCCCTGCGTGTCTGGGCTCCGGTCCTCAGCCCCAGCTCAGGGAAGCAGCTCCTGAGTCAAGACCTGTAGGAGGCGCGGGGCGCCCCCGCCTGGAAGCCTAGTGCACAGCATGCGGGAAGCGAGCCTCCTCGGGGGAAGAGGAGGCAGCCCAGCTGCGTGCAGCTGAAATCACTTCTTGGGCGGAGCCGAGTGCGCCCCCAGTACGGCAGAGCTCCAGGTCTGCTCAGAGGCCTAATCTGGTAGAGTTGCTGGCGTGAGGCTGCTCTGCCCTGGGCGAGCCTTGCCCAGACTTGCCTCGCGGCTAGGCTTCCAGTCCAGGAAAGAGCAGGCTGCGCGAGACTGGGAGATGCTACTGGCGCCTTCCTGGCCTCAGCTCCACTCCTGCCTTGCCTTTGCACCTAGTCCCCAGGCCTTCTTGTGGAGGGCTTAGTTGCCGGTGGGTTGCACACTGCCAAGCGCTCCAGCAGTGAGGGCTCTATTAGAGGCAATGGGAGGGCAACTGCAGGGCTCCTCCAGCGGTTGCTTGACCGCCCAGACTCAGCACAGCACGGAGAGCACAAGGCTCACAGGGCCCCTGGCTGGGGTCTGCGGCCCCACACACCCGCAGGCTGACTCCGTGAGCGCCCAGAAGGTGCCTGACAGACGTCATTTCCCTAGTGCTCTCCTCCCCAGCAGAGACGTGTGCAGGTGGTTGGGGCCTGCCCCTGCGTGTCTGGGCTCCCGCCTACAGCCCCAGCTCAGTTGAAGCAGCCCCTGAGCCAAGACCTTCAGGAGGCGCGGGGCCTCCCTGTCGGGAAGCCATGTGCACAGTACGCGGGGATGCGAGCCTCCTTGGGAAGAGTCGAGGGAGCCAAGCCACTTGCACCTGCAATCCCTGCTTGGGCGGAGCTGAGTGCGCCTCCAGTACGGCAGAGCTCTAGCTCTGCTCAGAGGCTGGATCTAGTAAGGTTCCTTGCGCGAGGCAGCTCTGCCCAGTGCGAGACTTGCCCAGGCTTGCCGCGCTGCTAGCCTTCCTGCCCAGGAAGGAGCAGGCTGTGCGATGCTGGGAGAGGCCACTGGCGCCTTCCTGGCCTCAGCTCCGCTCCTGCCTTGCCTTTGCACCCAGGCCTCAGGCGTCCTTGGGGAGGGCTTAGGGGCTGGTGCCTAGCACACTGCTAAGCGCTCCAGCAGTCAGGGCTCTATTAGAGGGAAGGGGAGGGCAACTGCAGGGCTCCTCCAGCGGTTGCTTGGCCGCCCAGACTCAGCGCCGCACGGAGAGCACAAGGCTCACAGGGCCCCTGTCTGTGGTCTGCAGCCCCACACACCCGGAGGCTGACTCCGTGGGCGCCCAGAAGTTACCTGACAGACGTCATTTCCCTAGCGCTCTCCTCCCCAGCAGAGACGTGTGCAAGTGGTTGGGGCCAGGCCCTGCGTGTCTGGGCTCCCGCTCCCATCCCCAGCTCAGGGGAAGCAGCCCCTGAGCCAAGACCTGCAGGAGGCGCGGGGCGCCCCCGCCTGGAAGCTTAGTGCACAGCATGCGGGAAGCGAGCCTCCTCGGGGGAAGAGGAGGCAGCCCAGCTTCGTGCAGCTGAAATCACTGCTTGGGTGGAGCCGAGTTCGCTTCCAGTACGGCAGAGCTCCAGCTCTGCTCAGAGGCCCGATCTGCCAGAGTTCCTGGCGTGAGGCTGCTCTGGCCTGGGCGAGCCTTGCCCAGACTTGCCTCGCAGTTCGGCTTCCTGACCAGGAAGGAGCAGACTGCGCGAGACTGGGAGACGCGACTGGCTCCTTCCTGGCCTCAGCTCCACTCCTGCCTTGCCTTTGCACCTAGTCCCCGGGCGTCCTTGCGGAGGGCTTAGTTGCCGATGGGTTGCACACTGCCAAGCGCTCCAGCAGTGAGGGCTCTATTAGTGGCAATGGGAGGGCAACTGCAGGGCTCCTCCAGCGGTTGCTTGACCGCCCAGACTCAGCACAGCACGGAGAGCACAAGGCTCACAGGGCCCCTGGCTGGGGTCTGCGGCCCCACACACCCGGAGGCTGACTCCGTGAGCGCCCAGAAGGTGCCTGACAGACGTCATTTCCCTAGTGCTCTCCTCCCCAGCAGAGACGTGTGCAGGTGGTTGGGGCCTGCCCCTGCGTGTCTGGGCTCCCGCCTACAGCCCCAGCTCAGTTGAAGCAGCCCCTGAGCCAAGACCTTCAGGAGGCGCGGGGCCTCCCTGTCGGGAAGCCATGTGCACAGTACGCGGGGATGCGAGCCTCCTTGGGAAGAGTCGAGGGAGCCAAGCCACTTGCACCTGCAATCCCTGCTTGGGCGGAGCTGAGTGCGCCTCCAGTACGGCAGAGCTCTAGCTCTGCTCAGAGGCTGGATCTAGTAAGGTTCCTTGCGCGAGGCAGCTCTGCCCAGTGCGAGACTTGCCCAGGCTTGCCGCGCTGCTAGCCTTCCTGCCCAGGAAGGAGCAGGCTGTGCGATGCTGGGAGAGGCCACTGGCGCCTTCCTGGCCTCAGCTCCGCTCCTGCCTTGCCTTTGCACCTAGTTCAAAGGCGTCCTTTTGGAAGGTTTAGGGGCCGGTGTGTTGCACACTGCCAAGAGGTCCAGCAGTGAGGGCTCTATTAGAGGCAATGGGAGGGCAACTGCAGGGCTCCTCCAGCGGTCGCTTGACCGCCCTGACTCAGCACAGCACGGAGAGCACAAGGCTCACAGTGCCCCTGGCTAGGGTCTGCAGCCCCACACACCGGGCGGCTGACTCCGTGAGCGCCCAGCAGGTGCCTGACAGACGTCATTTCCCTAGTGCTCTCCTCCCCAGCAGAGACGTGTGCAGGTGGTTGGGGCCTGCCCCTGCGTGTCTGGGCTCCGGTCCTCAGCCCCAGCTCAGGGAAGCAGCTCCTGAGTCAAGACCTGTAGGAGGCGCGGGGCGCCCCCGCCTGGAAGCCTAGTGCACAGCATGCGGGAAGCGAGCCTCCTCGGGGGAAGAGGAGGCAGCCCAGCTGCGTGCAGCTGAAATCACTTCTTGGGCGGAGCCGAGTGCGCCCCCAGTACGGCAGAGCTCCAGGTCTGCTCAGAGGCCTAATCTGGTAGAGTTGCTGGCGTGAGGCTGCTCTGCCCTGGGCGAGCCTTGCCCAGACTTGCCTCGCGGCTAGGCTTCCAGTCCAGGAAAGAGCAGGCTGCGCGAGACTGGGAGATGCTACTGGCGCCTTCCTGGCCTCAGCTCCACTCCTGCCTTGCCTTTGCACCTAGTCCCCAGGCCTTCTTGTGGAGGGCTTAGTTGCCGGTGGGTTGCACACTGCCAAGCGCTCCAGCAGTGAGGGCTCTATTAGAGGCAATGGGAGGGCAACTGCAGGGCTCCTCCAGCGGTTGCTTGACCGCCCAGACTCAGCACAGCACGGAGAGCACAAGGCTCACAGGGCCCCTGGCTGGGGTCTGCGGCCCCACACACCCGCAGGCTGACTCCGTGAGCGCCCAGAAGGTGCCTGACAGACGTCATTTCCCTAGTGCTCTCCTCCCCAGCAGAGACGTGTGCAGGTGGTTGGGGCCTGCCCCTGCGTGTCTGGGCTCCCGCCTACAGCCCCAGCTCAGTTGAAGCAGCCCCTGAGCCAAGACCTTCAGGAGGCGCGGGGCCTCCCTGTCGGGAAGCCATGTGCACAGTACGCGGGGATGCGAGCCTCCTTGGGAAGAGTCGAGGGAGCCAAGCCACTTGCACCTGCAATCCCTGCTTGGGCGGAGCTGAGTGCGCCTCCAGTACGGCAGAGCTCTAGCTCTGCTCAGAGGCTGGATCTAGTAAGGTTCCTTGCGCGAGGCAGCTCTGCCCAGTGCGAGACTTGCCCAGGCTTGCCGCGCTGCTAGCCTTCCTGCCCAGGAAGGAGCAGGCTGTGCGATGCTGGGAGAGGCCACTGGCGCCTTCCTGGCCTCAGCTCCGCTCCTGCCTTGCCTTTGCACCCAGGCCTCAGGCGTCCTTGGGGAGGGCTTAGGGGCTGGTGCCTAGCACACTGCTAAGCGCTCCAGCAGTCAGGGCTCTATTAGAGGGAAGGGGAGGGCAACTGCAGGGCTCCTCCAGCGGTTGCTTGGCCGCCCAGACTCAGCGCCGCACGGAGAGCACAAGGCTCACAGGGCCCCTGTCTGTGGTCTGCAGCCCCACACACCCGGAGGCTGACTCCGTGGGCGCCCAGAAGTTACCTGACAGACGTCATTTCCCTAGCGCTCTCCTCCCCAGCAGAGACGTGTGCAAGTGGTTGGGGCCAGGCCCTGCGTGTCTGGGCTCCCGCTCCCATCCCCAGCTCAGGGGAAGCAGCCCCTGAGCCAAGACCTGCAGGAGGCGTGGGGCGCCCCCGCCTGGAAGCTTAGTGCACAGCATGCGGGAAGCGAGCCTCCTCGGGGGAAGAGGAGGCAGCCCAGCTTCGTGCAGCTGAAATCACTGCTTGGGTGGAGCCGAGTTCGCTTCCAGTACGGCAGAGCTCCAGCTCTGCTCAGAGGCCCGATCTGCCAGAGTTCCTGGCGTGAGGCTGCTCTGGCCTGGGCGAGCCTTGCCCAGACTTGCCTCGCAGTTCGGCTTCCTGACCAGGAAGGAGCAGACTGCGCGAGACTGGGAGACGCGACTGGCTCCTTCCTGGCCTCAGCTCCACTCCTGCCTTGCCTTTGCACCTAGTCCCCGGGCGTCCTTGCGGAGGGCTTAGTTGCCGATGGGTTGCACACTGCCAAGCGCTCCAGCAGTGAGGGCTCTATTAGTGGCAATGGGAGGGCAACTGCAGGGCTCCTCCAGCGGTTGCTTGACCGCCCAGACTCAGCACAGCACGGAGAGCACAAGGCTCACAGGGCCCCTGGCTGGGGTCTGCGGCCCCACACACCCGGAGGCTGACTCCGTGAGCGCCCAGAAGGTGCCTGACAGACGTCATTTCCCTAGTGCTCTCCTCCCCAGCAGAGACGTGTGCAGGTGGTTGGGGCCTGCCCCTGCGTGTCTGGGCTCCCGCCTACAGCCCCAGCTCAGTTGAAGCAGCCCCTGAGCCAAGACCTTCAGGAGGCGCGGGGCCTCCCTGTCGGGAAGCCATGTGCACAGTACGCGGGGATGCGAGCCTCCTTGGGAAGAGTCGAGGGAGCCAAGCCACTTGCACCTGCAATCCCTGCTTGGGCGGAGCTGAGTGCGCCTCCAGTACGGCAGAGCTCTAGCTCTGCTCAGAGGCTGGATCTAGTAAGGTTCCTTGCGCGAGGCAGCTCTGCCCAGTGCGAGACTTGCCCAGGCTTGCCGCGCTGCTAGCCTTCCTGCCCAGGAAGGAGCAGGCTGTGCGATGCTGGGAGAGGCCACTGGCGCCTTCCTGGCCTCAGCTCCGCTCCTGCCTTGCCTTTGCACCCAGGCCTCAGGCGTCCTTGGGGAGGGCTTAGGGGCTGGTGCCTAGCACACTGCTAAGCGCTCCAGCAGTCAGGGCTCTATTAGAGGGAAGGGGAGGGCAACTGCAGGGCTCCTCCAGCGGTTGCTTGGCCGCCCAGACTCAGCGCCGCACGGAGAGCACAAGGCTCACAGGGCCCCTGTCTGTGGTCTGCAGCCCCACACACCCGGAGGCTGACTCCGTGGGCGCCCAGAAGTTACCTGACAGACGTCATTTCCCTAGCGCTCTCCTCCCCAGCAGAGACGTGTGCAAGTGGTTGGGGCCAGGCCCTGCGTGTCTGGGCTCCCGCTCCCATCCCCAGCTCAGGGGAAGCAGCCCCTGAGCCAAGACCTGCAGGAGGCGCGGGGCGCCCCCGCCTGGAAGCTTAGTGCACAGCATGCGGGAAGCGAGCCTCCTCGGGGGAAGAGGAGGCAGCCCAGCTTCGTGCAGCTGAAATCACTGCTTGGGTGGAGCCGAGTTCGCTTCCAGTACGGCAGAGCTCCAGCTCTGCTCAGAGGCCCGATCTGCCAGAGTTCCTGGCGTGAGGCTGCTCTGGCCTGGGCGAGCCTTGCCCAGACTTGCCTCGCAGTTCGGCTTCCTGACCAGGAAGGAGCAGACTGCGCGAGACTGGGAGACGCGACTGGCTCCTTCCTGGCCTCAGCTCCACTCCTGCCTTGCCTTTGCACCTAGTCCCCGGGCGTCCTTGCGGAGGGCTTAGTTGCCGATGGGTTGCACACTGCCAAGCGCTCCAGCAGTGAGGGCTCTATTAGTGGCAATGGGAGGGCAACTGCAGGGCTCCTCCAGCGGTTGCTTGACCGCCCAGACTCAGCACAGCACGGAGAGCACAAGGCTCACAGGGCCCCTGGCTGGGGTCTGCGGCCCCACACACCCGGAGGCTGACTCCGTGAGCGCCCAGAAGGTGCCTGACAGACGTCATTTCCCTAGTGCTCTCCTCCCCAGCAGAGACGTGTGCAGGTGGTTGGGGCCTGCCCCTGCGTGTCTGGGCTCCCGCCTACAGCCCCAGCTCAGTTGAAGCAGCCCCTGAGCCAAGACCTTCAGGAGGCGCGGGGCCTCCCTGTCGGGAAGCCATGTGCACAGTACGCGGGGATGCGAGCCTCCTTGGGAAGAGTCGAGGGAGCCAAGCCACTTGCACCTGCAATCCCTGCTTGGGCGGAGCTGAGTGCGCCTCCAGTACGGCAGAGCTCTAGCTCTGCTCAGAGGCTGGATCTAGTAAGGTTCCTTGCGCGAGGCAGCTCTGCCCAGTGCGAGACTTGCCCAGGCTTGCCGCGCTGCTAGCCTTCCTGCCCAGGAAGGAGCAGGCTGTGCGATGCTGGGAGAGGCCACTGGCGCCTTCCTGGCCTCAGCTCCGCTCCTGCCTTGCCTTTGCACCTAGTTCAAAGGCGTCCTTTTGGAAGGTTTAGGGGCCGGTGTGTTGCACACTGCCAAGAGGTCCAGCAGTGAGGGCTCTATTAGAGGCAATGGGAGGGCAACTGCAGGGCTCCTCCAGCGGTCGCTTGACCGCCCTGACTCAGCACAGCACGGAGAGCACAAGGCTCACAGTGCCCCTGGCTAGGGTCTGCAGCCCCACACACCGGGCGGCTGACTCCGTGAGCGCCCAGCAGGTGCCTGACAGACGTCATTTCCCTAGTGCTCTCCTCCCCAGCAGAGACGTGTGCAAGTGGTTGGGGCCAGGCCCTGCGTGTCTGGGCTCCCGCTCCCATCCCCAGCTCAGGGGAAGCAGCCCCTGAGCCAAGACCTGCAGGAGGCGCGGGGCGCCCCCGCCTGGAAGCTTAGTGCACAGCATGCGGGAAGCGAGCCTCCTCGGGGGAAGAGGAGGCAGCCCAGCTTCGTGCAGCTGAAATCACTGCTTGGGTGGAGCCGAGTTCGCTTCCAGTACGGCAGAGCTCCAGCTCTGCTCAGAGGCCCGATCTGCCAGAGTTCCTGGCGTGAGGCTGCTCTGGCCTGGGCGAGCCTTGCCCAGACTTGCCTCGCAGTTCGGCTTCCTGACCAGGAAGGAGCAGACTGCGCGAGACTGGGAGACGCGACTGGCTCCTTCCTGGCCTCAGCTCCACTCCTGCCTTGCCTTTGCACCTAGTCCCCGGGCGTCCTTGCGGAGGGCTTAGTTGCCGATGGGTTGCACACTGCCAAGCGCTCCAGCAGTGAGGGCTCTATTAGTGGCAATGGGAGGGCAACTGCAGGGCTCCTCCAGCGGTTGCTTGACCGCCCAGACTCAGCACAGCACGGAGAGCACAAGGCTCACAGGGCCCCTGGCTGGGGTCTGCGGCCCCACACACCCGGAGGCTGACTCCGTGAGCGCCCAGAAGGTGCCTGACAGACGTCATTTCCCTAGTGCTCTCCTCCCCAGCAGAGATGTGTGCAGGTGGTTGGGGCCTGCCCCTGCGTGTCTGGGCTCCCGCCTACAGCCCCAGCTCAGTTGAAGCAGCCCCTGAGCCAAGACCTTCAGGAGGCGCGGGGCCTCCCTGTCGGGAAGCCATGTGCACAGTACGCGGGGATGCGAGCCTCCTTGGGAAGAGTCGAGGGAGCCAAGCCACTTGCACCTGCAATCCCTGCTTGGGCGGAGCTGAGTGCGCCTCCAGTACGGCAGAGCTCTAGCTCTGCTCAGAGGCTGGATCTAGTAAGGTTCCTTGCGCGAGGCAGCTCTGCCCAGTGCGAGACTTGCCCAGGCTTGCCGCGCTGCTAGCCTTCCTGCCCAGGAAGGAGCAGGCTGTGCGATGCTGGGAGAGGCCACTGGCGCCTTCCTGGCCTCAGCTCCGCTCCTGCCTTGCCTTTGCACCTAGTTCAAAGGCGTCCTTTTGGAAGGTTTAGGGGCCGGTGTGTTGCACACTGCCAAGAGGTCCAGCAGTGAGGGCTCTATTAGAGGCAATGGGAGGGCAACTGCAGGGCTCCTCCAGCGGTCGCTTGACCGCCCTGACTCAGCACAGCACGGAGAGCACAAGGCTCACAGTGCCCCTGGCTAGGGTCTGCAGCCCCACACACCGGGCGGCTGACTCCGTGAGCGCCCAGCAGGTGCCTGACAGACGTCATTTCCCTAGTGCTCTCCTCCCCAGCAGAGACGTGTGCAGGTGGTTGGGGCCTGCCCCTGCGTGTCTGGGCTCCGGTCCTCAGCCCCAGCTCAGGGAAGCAGCTCCTGAGTCAAGACCTGTAGGAGGCGCGGGGCGCCCCCGCCTGGAAGCCTAGTGCACAGCATGCGGGAAGCGAGCCTCCTCGGGGGAAGAGGAGGCAGCCCAGCTGCGTGCAGCTGAAATCACTTCTTGGGCGGAGCCGAGTGCGCCCCCAGTACGGCAGAGCTCCAGGTCTGCTCAGAGGCCTAATCTGGTAGAGTTGCTGGCGTGAGGCTGCTCTGCCCTGGGCGAGCCTTGCCCAGACTTGCCTCGCGGCTAGGCTTCCAGTCCAGGAAAGAGCAGGCTGCGCGAGACTGGGAGATGCTACTGGCGCCTTCCTGGCCTCAGCTCCACTCCTGCCTTGCCTTTGCACCTAGTCCCCAGGCCTTCTTGTGGAGGGCTTAGTTGCCGGTGGGTTGCACACTGCCAAGCGCTCCAGCAGTGAGGGCTCTATTAGAGGCAATGGGAGGGCAACTGCAGGGCTCCTCCAGCGGTTGCTTGACCGCCCAGACTCAGCACAGCACGGAGAGCACAAGGCTCACAGGGCCCCTGGCTGGGGTCTGCGGCCCCACACACCCGGAGGCTGACTCCGTGAGCGCCCAGAAGGTGCCTGACAGACGTCATTTCCCTAGTGCTCTCCTCCCCAGCAGAGACGTGTGCAGGTGGTTGGGGCCTGCCCCTGCGTGTCTGGGCTCCCGCCTACAGCCCCAGCTCAGTTGAAGCAGCCCCTGAGCCAAGACCTTCAGGAGGCGCGGGGCCTCCCTGTCGGGAAGCCATGTGCACAGTACGCGGGGATGCGAGCCTCCTTGGGAAGAGTCGAGGGAGCCAAGCCACTTGCACCTGCAATCCCTGCTTGGGCGGAGCTGAGTGCGCCTCCAGTACGGCAGAGCTCTAGCTCTGCTCAGAGGCTGGATCTAGTAAGGTTCCTTGCGCGAGGTAGCTCTGCCCAGTGCGAGACTTGCCCAGGCTTGCCGCGCTGCTAGCCTTCCTGCCCAGGAAGGAGCAGGCTGTGCGATGCTGGGAGAGGCCACTGGCGCCTTCCTGGCCTCAGCTCCGCTCCTGCCTTGCCTTTGCACCCAGGCCTCAGGCGTCCTTGGGGAGGGCTTAGGGGCTGGTGCCTAGCACACTGCTAAGCGCTCCAGCAGTCAGGGCTCTATTAGAGGGAAGGGGAGGGCAACTGCAGGGCTCCTCCAGCGGTTGCTTGGCCGCCCAGACTCAGCGCCGCACGGAGAGCACAAGGCTCACAGGGCCCCTGTCTGTGGTCTGCAGCCCCACACACCCGGAGGCTGACTCCGTGGGCGCCCAGAAGTTACCTGACAGACGTCATTTCCCTAGCGCTCTCCTCCCCAGCAGAGACGTGTGCAAGTGGTTGGGGCCAGGCCCTGCGTGTCTGGGCTCCCGCTCCCATCCCCAGCTCAGGGGAAGCAGCCCCTGAGCCAAGACCTGCAGGAGGCGCGGGGCGCCCCCGCCTGGAAGCTTAGTGCACAGCATGCGGGAAGCGAGCCTCCTCGGGGGAAGAGGAGGCAGCCCAGCTTCGTGCAGCTGAAATCACTGCTTGGGTGGAGCCGAGTTCGCTTCCAGTACGGCAGAGCTCCAGCTCTGCTCAGAGGCCCGATCTGCCAGAGTTCCTGGCGTGAGGCTGCTCTGGCCTGGGCGAGCCTTGCCCAGACTTGCCTCGCAGTTCGGCTTCCTGACCAGGAAGGAGCAGACTGCGCGAGACTGGGAGACGCGACTGGCTCCTTCCTGGCCTCAGCTCCACTCCTGCCTTGCCTTTGCACCTAGTCCCCGGGCGTCCTTGCGGAGGGCTTAGTTGCCGATGGGTTGCACACTGCCAAGCGCTCCAGCAGTGAGGGCTCTATTAGTGGCAATGGGAGGGCAACTGCAGGGCTCCTCCAGCGGTTGCTTGACCGCCCAGACTCAGCACAGCACGGAGAGCACAAGGCTCACAGGGCCCCTGGCTGGGGTCTGCGGCCCCACACACCCGGAGGCTGACTCCGTGAGCGCCCAGAAGGTGCCTGACAGACGTCATTTCCCTAGTGCTCTCCTCCCCAGCAGAGACGTGTGCAGGTGGTTGGGGCCTGCCCCTGCGTGTCTGGGCTCCCGCCTACAGCCCCAGCTCAGTTGAAGCAGCCCCTGAGCCAAGACCTTCAGGAGGCGCGGGGCCTCCCTGTCGGGAAGCCATGTGCACAGTACGCGGGGATGCGAGCCTCCTTGGGAAGAGTCGAGGGAGCCAAGCCACTTGCACCTGCAATCCCTGCTTGGGCGGAGCTGAGTGCGCCTCCAGTACGGCAGAGCTCTAGCTCTGCTCAGAGGCTGGATCTAGTAAGGTTCCTTGCGCGAGGCAGCTCTGCCCAGTGCGAGACTTGCCCAGGCTTGCCGCGCTGCTAGCCTTCCTGCCCAGGAAGGAGCAGGCTGTGCGATGCTGGGAGAGGCCACTGGCGCCTTCCTGGCCTCAGCTCCGCTCCTGCCTTGCCTTTGCACCCAGGCCTCAGGCGTCCTTGGGGAGGGCTTAGGGGCTGGTGCCTAGCACACTGCTAAGCGCTCCAGCAGTCAGGGCTCTATTAGAGGGAAGGGGAGGGCAACTGCAGGGCTCCTCCAGCGGTTGCTTGGCCGCCCAGACTCAGCGCCGCACGGAGAGCACAAGGCTCACAGGGCCCCTGTCTGTGGTCTGCAGCCCCACACACCCGGAGGCTGACTCCGTGGGCGCCCAGAAGTTACCTGACAGACGTCATTTCCCTAGCGCTCTCCTCCCCAGCAGAGACGTGTGCAAGTGGTTGGGGCCAGGCCCTGCGTGTCTGGGCTCCCGCTCCCATCCCCAGCTCAGGGGAAGCAGCCCCTGAGCCAAGACCTGCAGGAGGCGCGGGGCGCCCCCGCCTGGAAGCTTAGTGCACAGCATGCGGGAAGCGAGCCTCCTCGGGGGAAGAGGAGGCAGCCCAGCTTCGTGCAGCTGAAATCACTGCTTGGGTGGAGCCGAGTTCGCTTCCAGTACGGCAGAGCTCCAGCTCTGCTCAGAGGCCCGATCTGCCAGAGTTCCTGGCGTGAGGCTGCTCTGGCCTGGGCGAGCCTTGCCCAGACTTGCCTCGCAGTTCGGCTTCCTGACCAGGAAGGAGCAGACTGCGCGAGACTGGGAGACGCGACTGGCTCCTTCCTGGCCTCAGCTCCACTCCTGCCTTGCCTTTGCACCTAGTCCCCGGGCGTCCTTGCGGAGGGCTTAGTTGCCGATGGGTTGCACACTGCCAAGCGCTCCAGCAGTGAGGGCTCTATTAGTGGCAATGGGAGGGCAACTGCAGGGCTCCTCCAGCGGTTGCTTGACCGCCCAGACTCAGCACAGCACGGAGAGCACAAGGCTCACAGGGCCCCTGGCTGGGGTCTGCGGCCCCACACACCCGGAGGCTGACTCCGTGAGCGCCCAGAAGGTGCCTGACAGACGTCATTTCCCTAGTGCTCTCCTCCCCAGCAGAGACGTGTGCAGGTGGTTGGGGCCTGCCCCTGCGTGTCTGGGCTCCCGCCTACAGCCCCAGCTCAGTTGAAGCAGCCCCTGAGCCAAGACCTTCAGGAGGCGCGGGGCCTCCCTGTCGGGAAGCCATGTGCACAGTACGCGGGGATGCGAGCCTCCTTGGGAAGAGTCGAGGGAGCCAAGCCACTTGCACCTGCAATCCCTGCTTGGGCGGAGCTGAGTGCGCCTCCAGTACGGCAGAGCTCTAGCTCTGCTCAGAGGCTGGATCTAGTAAGGTTCCTTGCGCGAGGCAGCTCTGCCCAGTGCGAGACTTGCCCAGGCTTGCCGCGCTGCTAGCCTTCCTGCCCAGGAAGGAGCAGGCTGTGCGATGCTGGGAGAGGCCACTGGCGCCTTCCTGGCCTCAGCTCCGCTCCTGCCTTGCCTTTGCACCTAGTTCAAAGGCGTCCTTTTGGAAGGTTTAGGGGCCGGTGTGTTGCACACTGCCAAGAGGTCCAGCAGTGAGGGCTCTATTAGAGGCAATGGGAGGGCAACTGCAGGGCTCCTCCAGCGGTCGCTTGACCGCCCTGACTCAGCACAGCACGGAGAGCACAAGGCTCACAGTGCCCCTGGCTAGGGTCTGCAGCCCCACACACCGGGCGGCTGACTCCGTGAGCGCCCAGCAGGTGCCTGACAGACGTCATTTCCCTAGTGCTCTCCTCCCCAGCAGAGACGTGTGCAGGTGGTTGGGGCCTGCCCCTGCGTGTCTGGGCTCCGGTCCTCAGCCCCAGCTCAGGGAAGCAGCTCCTGAGTCAAGACCTGTAGGAGGCGCGGGGCGCCCCCGCCTGGAAGCCTAGTGCACAGCATGCGGGAAGCGAGCCTCCTCGGGGGAAGAGGAGGCAGCCCAGCTGCGTGCAGCTGAAATCACTTCTTGGGCGGAGCCGAGTGCGCCCCCAGTACGGCAGAGCTCCAGGTCTGCTCAGAGGCCTAATCTGGTAGAGTTGCTGGCGTGAGGCTGCTCTGCCCTGGGCGAGCCTTGCCCAGACTTGCCTCGCGGCTAGGCTTCCAGTCCAGGAAAGAGCAGGCTGCGCGAGACTGGGAGATGCTACTGGCGCCTTCCTGGCCTCAGCTCCACTCCTGCCTTGCCTTTGCACCTAGTCCCCAGGCCTTCTTGTGGAGGGCTTAGTTGCCGGTGGGTTGCACACTGCCAAGCGCTCCAGCAGTGAGGGCTCTATTAGAGGCAATGGGAGGGCAACTGCAGGGCTCCTCCAGCGGTTGCTTGACCGCCCAGACTCAGCACAGCACGGAGAGCACAAGGCTCACAGGGCCCCTGGCTGGGGTCTGCGGCCCCACACACCCGGAGGCTGACTCCGTGAGCGCCCAGAAGGTGCCTGACAGACGTCATTTCCCTAGTGCTCTCCTCCCCAGCAGAGACGTGTGCAGGTGGTTGGGGCCTGCCCCTGCGTGTCTGGGCTCCCGCCTACAGCCCCAGCTCAGTTGAAGCAGCCCCTGAGCCAAGACCTTCAGGAGGCGCGGGGCCTCCCTGTCGGGAAGCCATGTGCACAGTACGCGGGGATGCGAGCCTCCTTGGGAAGAGTCGAGGGAGCCAAGCCACTTGCACCTGCAATCCCTGCTTGGGCGGAGCTGAGTGCGCCTCCAGTACGGCAGAGCTCTAGCTCTGCTCAGAGGCTGGATCTAGTAAGGTTCCTTGCGCGAGGCAGCTCTGCCCAGTGCGAGACTTGCCCAGGCTTGCCGCGCTGCTAGCCTTCCTGCCCAGGAAGGAGCAGGCTGTGCGATGCTGGGAGAGGCCACTGGCGCCTTCCTGGCCTCAGCTCCGCTCCTGCCTTGCCTTTGCACCCAGGCTTCAGGCGTCCTTGGGGAGGGCTTAGGGGCTGGTGCCTAGCACACTGCTAAGCGCTCCAGCAGTCAGGGCTCTATTAGAGGGAAGGGGAGGGCAACTGCAGGGCTCCTCCAGCGGTTGCTTGGCCGCCCAGACTCAGCGCCACACGGAGAGCACAAGGCTCACAGGGCCCCTGTCTGTGGTCTGCAGCCCCACACACCCGGAGGCTGACTCCGTGGGCGCCCAGAAGTTACCTGACAGACGTCATTTCCCTAGCGCTCTCCTCCCCAGCAGAGACGTGTGCAAGTGGTTGGGGCCAGGCCCTGCGTGTCTGGGCTCCCGCTCCCATCCCCAGCTCAGGGGAAGCAGCCCCTGAGCCAAGACCTGCAGGAGGCGCGGGGCGCCCCCGCCTGGAAGCTTAGTGCACAGCATGCGGGAAGCGAGCCTCCTCGGGGGAAGAGGAGGCAGCCCAGCTGCGTGCAGCTGAAATCACTGCTTGGGTGGAGCCGAGTTCGCTTCCAGTACGGCAGAGCTCCAGCTCTGCTCAGAGGCCCGATCTGCCAGAGTTCCTGGCGTGAGGCTGCTCTGGCCTGGGCGAGCCTTGCCCCGACTTGCCTCGCAGTTCGGCTTCCTGACCAGGAAGGAGCAGACTGCGCGAGACTGGGAGACGCGACTGGCTCCTTCCTGGCCTCAGCTCCACTCCTGCCTTGCCTTTGCACCTAGTCCCCGGGCGTCCTTGCGGAGGGCTTAGTTGCCGATGGGTTGCACACTGCCAAGCGCTCCAGCAGTGAGGGCTCTATTAGTGGCAATGGGAGGGCAACTGCAGGGCTCCTCCAGCGGTTGCTTGACCGCCCAGACTCAGCACAGCACGGAGAGCACAAGGCTCACAGGGCCCCTGGCTGGGGTCTGCGGCCCCACACACCCGGAGGCTGACTCCGTGAGAGCCCAGAAGGTGCCTGACAGACGTCATTTCCCTAGTGCTCTCCTCCCCAGCAGAGACGTGTGCAGGTGGTTGGGGCCTGCCCCTGCGTGTCTGGGCTCCCGCCTACAGCCCCAGCTCAGTTGAAGCAGCCCCTGAGCCAAGACCTTCAGGAGGCGCGGGGCCTCCCTGTCGGGAAGCCATGTGCACAGTACGCGGGGATGCGAGCCTCCTTGGGAAGAGTCGAGGGAGCCAAGCCACTTGCACCTGCAATCCCTGCTTGGGCGGAGCTGAGTGCGCCTCCAGTACGGCAGAGCTCTAGCTCTGCTCAGAGGCTGGATCTAGTAAGGTTCCTTGCGCGAGGCAGCTCTGCCCAGTGCGAGACTTGCCCAGGCTTGCCGCGCTGCTAGCCTTCCTGCCCAGGAAGGAGCAGGCTGTGCGATGCTGGGAGAGGCCACTGGCGCCTTCCTGGCCTCAGCTCCGCTCCTGCCTTGCCTTTGCACCTAGTTCAAAGGCGTCCTTTTGGAAGGCTTAGGGGCCGGTGTGTTGCACACTGCCAAGAGGTCCAGCAGTGAGGGCTCTATTAGAGGCAATGGGAGGGCAACTGCAGGGCTCCTCCAGCGGTCGCTTGACCGCCCTGACTCAGCACAGCACGGAGAGCACAAGGCTCACAGTGCCCCTGGCTAGGGTCTGCAGCCCCACACACCGGGCGGCTGACTCCGTGAGCGCCCAGCAGGTGCCTGACAGACGTCATTTCCCTAGTGCTCTCCTCCCCAGCAGAGACGTGTGCAGGTGGTTGGGGCCTGCCCCTGCGTGTCTGGGCTCCGGTCCTCAGCCCCAGCTCAGGGAAGCAGCTCCTGAGTCAAGACCTGTAGGAGGCGCGGGGCGCCCCCGCCTGGAAGCCTAGTGCACAGCATGCGGGAAGCGAGCCTCCTCGGGGGAAGAGGAGGCAGCCCAGCTGCGTGCAGCTGAAATCACTTCTTGGGCGGAGCCGAGTGCGCCCCCAGTACGGCAGAGCTCCAGGTCTGCTCAGAGGCCTAATCTGGTAGAGTTGCTGGCGTGAGGCTGCTCTGCCCTGGGCGAGCCTTGCCCAGACTTGCCTCGCGGCTAGGCTTCCAGTCCAGGAAAGAGCAGGCTGCGCGAGACTGGGAGATGCTACTGGCGCCTTCCTGGCCTCAGCTCCACTCCTGCCTTGCCTTTGCACCTAGTCCCCAGGCCTTCTTGTGGAGGGCTTAGTTGCCGGTGGGTTGCACACTGCCAAGCGCTCCAGCAGTGAGGGCTCTATTAGAGGCAATGGGAGGGCAACTGCAGGGCTCCTCCAGCGGTTGCTTGACCGCCCAGACTCAGCACAGCACGGAGAGCACAAGGCTCACAGGGCCCCTGGCTGGGGTCTGCGGCCCCACACACCCGGAGGCTGACTCCGTGAGCGCCCAGAAGGTGCCTGACAGACGTCATTTCCCTAGTGCTCTCCTCCCCAGCAGAGACGTGTGCAGGTGGTTGGGGCCTGCCCCTGCGTGTCTGGGCTCCCGCCTACAGCCCCAGCTCAGTTGAAGCAGCCCCTGAGCCAAGACCTTCAGGAGGCGCGGGGCCTCCCTGTCGGGAAGCCATGTGCACAGTACGCGGGGATGCGAGCCTCCTTGGGAAGAGTCGAGGGAGCCAAGCCACTTGCACCTGCAATCCCTGCTTGGGCGGAGCTGAGTGCGCCTCCAGTACGGCAGAGCTCTAGCTCTGCTCAGAGGCTGGATCTAGTAAGGTTCCTTGCGCGAGGCAGCTCTGCCCAGTGCGAGACTTGCCCAGGCTTGCCGCGCTGCTAGCCTTCCTGCCCAGGAAGGAGCAGGCTGTGCGATGCTGGGAGAGGCCACTGGCGCCTTCCTGGCCTCAGCTCCGCTCCTGCCTTGCCTTTGCACCCAGGCTTCAGGCGTCCTTGGGGAGGGCTTAGGGGCTGGTGCCTAGCACACTGCTAAGCGCTCCAGCAGTCAGGGCTCTATTAGAGGGAAGGGGAGGGCAACTGCAGGGCTCCTCCAGCGGTTGCTTGGCCGCCCAGACTCAGCGCCACACGGAGAGCACAAGGCTCACAGGGCCCCTGTCTGTGGTCTGCAGCCCCACACACCCGGAGGCTGACTCCGTGGGCGCCCAGAAGTTACCTGACAGACGTCATTTCCCTAGCGCTCTCCTCCCCAGCAGAGACGTGTGCAAGTGGTTGGGGCCAGGCCCTGCGTGTCTGGGCTCCCGCTCCCATCCCCAGCTCAGGGGAAGCAGCCCCTGAGCCAAGACCTGCAGGAGGCGCGGGGCGCCCCCGCCTGGAAGCTTAGTGCACAGCATGCGGGAAGCGAGCCTCCTCGGGGGAAGAGGAGGCAGCCCAGCTGCGTGCAGCTGAAATCACTGCTTGGGTGGAGCCGAGTTCGCTTCCAGTACGGCAGAGCTCCAGCTCTGCTCAGAGGCCCGATCTGCCAGAGTTCCTGGCGTGAGGCTGCTCTGGCCTGGGCGAGCCTTGCCCCGACTTGCCTCGCAGTTCGGCTTCCTGACCAGGAAGGAGCAGACTGCGCGAGACTGGGAGACGCGACTGGCTCCTTCCTGGCCTCAGCTCCACTCCTGCCTTGCCTTTGCACCTAGTCCCCGGGCGTCCTTGCGGAGGGCTTAGTTGCCGATGGGTTGCACACTGCCAAGCGCTCCAGCAGTGAGGGCTCTATTAGTGGCAATGGGAGGGCAACTGCAGGGCTCCTCCAGCGGTTGCTTGACCGCCCAGACTCAGCACAGCACGGAGAGCACAAGGCTCACAGGGCCCCTGGCTGGGGTCTGCGGCCCCACACACCCGGAGGCTGACTCCGTGAGAGCCCAGAAGGTGCCTGACAGACGTCATTTCCCTAGTGCTCTCCTCCCCAGCAGAGACGTGTGCAGGTGGTTGGGGCCTGCCCCTGCGTGTCTGGGCTCCCGCCTACAGCCCCAGCTCAGTTGAAGCAGCCCCTGAGCCAAGACCTTCAGGAGGCGCGGGGCCTCCCTGTCGGGAAGCCATGTGCACAGTACGCGGGGATGCGAGCCTCCTTGGGAAGAGTCGAGGGAGCCAAGCCACTTGCACCTGCAATCCCTGCTTGGGCGGAGCTGAGTGCGCCTCCAGTACGGCAGAGCTCTAGCTCTGCTCAGAGGCTGGATCTAGTAAGGTTCCTTGCGCGAGGCAGCTCTGCCCAGTGCGAGACTTGCCCAGGCTTGCCGCGCTGCTAGCCTTCCTGCCCAGGAAGGAGCAGGCTGTGCGATGCTGGGAGAGGCCACTGGCGCCTTCCTGGCCTCAGCTCCGCTCCTGCCTTGCCTTTGCACCCAGGCCTCAGGCGTCCTTGGGGAGGGCTTAGGGGCTGGTGCCTAGCACACTGCTAAGCGCTCCAGCAGTCAGGGCTCTATTAGAGGGAAGGGGAGGGCAACTGCAGGGCTCCTCCAGCGGTTGCTTGGCCGCCCAGACTCAGCGCCGCACGGAGAGCACAAGGCTCACAGGGCCCCTGTCTGTGGTCTGCAGCCCCACACACCCGGAGGCTGACTCCGTGGGCGCCCAGAAGTTACCTGACAGACGTCATTTCCCTAGCGCTCTCCTCCCCAGCAGAGACGTGTGCAAGTGGTTGGGGCCAGGCCCTGCGTGTCTGGGCTCCCGCTCCCATCCCCAGCTCAGGGGAAGCAGCCCCTGAGCCAAGACCTGCAGGAGGCGCGGGGCGCCCCCGCCTGGAAGCTTAGTGCACAGCATGCGGGAAGCGAGCCTCCTCGGGGGAAGAGGAGGCAGCCCAGCTTCGTGCAGCTGAAATCACTGCTTGGGTGGAGCCGAGTTCGCTTCCAGTACGGCAGAGCTCCAGCTCTGCTCAGAGGCCCGATCTGCCAGAGTTCCTGGCGTGAGGCTGCTCTGGCCTGGGCGAGCCTTGCCCAGACTTGCCTCGCAGTTCGGCTTCCTGACCAGGAAGGAGCAGACTGCGCGAGACTGGGAGACGCGACTGGCTCCTTCCTGGCCTCAGCTCCACTCCTGCCTTGCCTTTGCACCTAGTCCCCGGGCGTCCTTGCGGAGGGCTTAGTTGCCGATGGGTTGCACACTGCCAAGCGCTCCAGCAGTGAGGGCTCTATTAGTGGCAATGGGAGGGCAACTGCAGGGCTCCTCCAGCGGTTGCTTGACCGCCCAGACTCAGCACAGCACGGAGAGCACAAGGCTCACAGGGCCCCTGGCTGGGGTCTGCGGCCCCACACACCCGGAGGCTGACTCCGTGAGCGCCCAGAAGGTGCCTGACAGACGTCATTTCCCTAGTGCTCTCCTCCCCAGCAGAGACGTGTGCAGGTGGTTGGGGCCTGCCCCTGCGTGTCTGGGCTCCCGCCTACAGCCCCAGCTCAGTTGAAGCAGCCCCTGAGCCAAGACCTTCAGGAGGCGCGGGGCCTCCCTGTCGGGAAGCCATGTGCACAGTACGCGGGGATGCGAGCCTCCTTGGGAAGAGTCGAGGGAGCCAAGCCACTTGCACCTGCAATCCCTGCTTGGGCGGAGCTGAGTGCGCCTCCAGTACGGCAGAGCTCTAGCTCTGCTCAGAGGCTGGATCTAGTAAGGTTCCTTGCGCGAGGCAGCTCTGCCCAGTGCGAGACTTGCCCAGGCTTGCCGCGCTGCTAGCCTTCCTGCCCAGGAAGGAGCAGGCTGTGCGATGCTGGGAGAGGCCACTGGCGCCTTCCTGGCCTCAGCTCCGCTCCTGCCTTGCCTTTGCACCTAGTTCAAAGGCGTCCTTTTGGAAGGTTTAGGGGCCGGTGTGTTGCACACTGCCAAGAGGTCCAGCAGTGAGGGCTCTATTAGAGGCAATGGGAGGGCAACTGCAGGGCTCCTCCAGCGGTCGCTTGACCGCCCTGACTCAGCACAGCACGGAGAGCACAAGGCTCACAGTGCCCCTGGCTAGGGTCTGCAGCCCCACACACCGGGCGGCTGACTCCGTGAGCGCCCAGCAGGTGCCTGACAGACGTCATTTCCCTAGTGCTCTCCTCCCCAGCAGAGACGTGTGCAGGTGGTTGGGGCCTGCCCCTGCGTGTCTGGGCTCCGGTCCTCAGCCCCAGCTCAGGGAAGCAGCTCCTGAGTCAAGACCTGTAGGAGGCGCGGGGCGCCCCCGCCTGGAAGCCTAGTGCACAGCATGCGGGAAGCGAGCCTCCTCGGGGGAAGAGGAGGCAGCCCAGCTGCGTGCAGCTGAAATCACTTCTTGGGCGGAGCCGAGTGCGCCCCCAGTACGGCAGAGCTCCAGGTCTGCTCAGAGGCCTAATCTGGTAGAGTTGCTGGCGTGAGGCTGCTCTGCCCTGGGCGAGCCTTGCCCAGACTTGCCTCGCGGCTAGGCTTCCAGTCCAGGAAAGAGCAGGCTGCGCGAGACTGGGAGATGCTACTGGCGCCTTCCTGGCCTCAGCTCCACTCCTGCCTTGCCTTTGCACCTAGTCCCCAGGCCTTCTTGTGGAGGGCTTAGTTGCCGGTGGGTTGCACACTGCCAAGCGCTCCAGCAGTGAGGGCTCTATTAGAGGCAATGGGAGGGCAACTGCAGGGCTCCTCCAGCGGTTGCTTGACCGCCCAGACTCAGCACAGCACGGAGAGCACAAGGCTCACAGGGCCCCTGGCTGGGGTCTGCGGCCCCACACACCCGGAGGCTGACTCCGTGAGCGCCCAGAAGGTGCCTGACAGACGTCATTTCCCTAGTGCTCTCCTCCCCAGCAGAGACGTGTGCAGGTGGTTGGGGCCTGCCCCTGCGTGTCTGGGCTCCCGCCTACAGCCCCAGCTCAGTTGAAGCAGCCCCTGAGCCAAGACCTTCAGGAGGCGCGGGGCCTCCCTGTCGGGAAGCCATGTGCACAGTACGCGGGGATGCGAGCCTCCTTGGGAAGAGTCGAGGGAGCCAAGCCACTTGCACCTGCAATCCCTGCTTGGGCGGAGCTGAGTGCGCCTCCAGTACGGCAGAGCTCTAGCTCTGCTCAGAGGCTGGATCTAGTAAGGTTCCTTGCGCGAGGCAGCTCTGCCCAGTGCGAGACTTGCCCAGGCTTGCCGCGCTGCTAGCCTTCCTGCCCAGGAAGGAGCAGGCTGTGCGATGCTGGGAGAGGCCACTGGCGCCTTCCTGGCCTCAGCTCCGCTCCTGCCTTGCCTTTGCACCCAGGCTTCAGGCGTCCTTGGGGAGGGCTTAGGGGCTGGTGCCTAGCACACTGCTAAGCGCTCCAGCAGTCAGGGCTCTATTAGAGGGAAGGGGAGGGCAACTGCAGGGCTCCTCCAGCGGTTGCTTGGCCGCCCAGACTCAGCGCCACACGGAGAGCACAAGGCTCACAGGGCCCCTGTCTGTGGTCTGCAGCCCCACACACCCGGAGGCTGACTCCGTGGGCGCCCAGAAGTTACCTGACAGACGTCATTTCCCTAGCGCTCTCCTCCCCAGCAGAGACGTGTGCAAGTGGTTGGGGCCAGGCCCTGCGTGTCTGGGCTCCCGCTCCCATCCCCAGCTCAGGGGAAGCAGCCCCTGAGCCAAGACCTGCAGGAGGCGCGGGGCGCCCCCGCCTGGAAGCTTAGTGCACAGCATGCGGGAAGCGAGCCTCCTCGGGGGAAGAGGAGGCAGCCCAGCTGCGTGCAGCTGAAATCACTGCTTGGGTGGAGCCGAGTTCGCTTCCAGTACGGCAGAGCTCCAGCTCTGCTCAGAGGCCCGATCTGCCAGAGTTCCTGGCGTGAGGCTGCTCTGGCCTGGGCGAGCCTTGCCCCGACTTGCCTCGCAGTTCGGCTTCCTGACCAGGAAGGAGCAGACTGCGCGAGACTGGGAGACGCGACTGGCTCCTTCCTGGCCTCAGCTCCACTCCTGCCTTGCCTTTGCACCTAGTCCCCGGGCGTCCTTGCGGAGGGCTTAGTTGCCGATGGGTTGCACACTGCCAAGCGCTCCAGCAGTGAGGGCTCTATTAGTGGCAATGGGAGGGCAACTGCAGGGCTCCTCCAGCGGTTGCTTGACCGCCCAGACTCAGCACAGCACGGGGAGCACAAGGCTCACAGGGCCCCTGGCTGGGGTCTGCGGCCCCACACACCCGGAGGCTGACTCCGTGAGAGCCCAGAAGGTGCCTGACAGACGTCATTTCCCTAGTGCTCTCCTCCCCAGCAGAGACGTGTGCAGGTGGTTGGGGCCTGCCCCTGCGTGTCTGGGCTCCCGCCTACAGCCCCAGCTCAGTTGAAGCAGCCCCTGAGCCAAGACCTTCAGGAGGCGCGGGGCCTCCCTGTCGGGAAGCCATGTGCACAGTACGCGGGGATGCGAGCCTCCTTGGGAAGAGTCGAGGGAGCCAAGCCACTTGCACCTGCAATCCCTGCTTGGGCGGAGCTGAGTGCGCCTCCAGTACGGCAGAGCTCTAGCTCTGCTCAGAGGCTGGATCTAGTAAGGTTCCTTGCGCGAGGCAGCTCTGCCCAGTGCGAGACTTGCCCAGGCTTGCCGCGCTGCTAGCCTTCCTGCCCAGGAAGGAGCAGGCTGTGCGATGCTGGGAGAGGCCACTGGCGCCTTCCTGGCCTCAGCTCCGCTCCTGCCTTGCCTTTGCACCCAGGCCTCAGGCGTCCTTGGGGAGGGCTTAGGGGCTGGTGCCTAGCACACTGCTAAGCGCTCCAGCAGTCAGGGCTCTATTAGAGGGAAGGGGAGGGCAACTGCAGGGCTCCTCCAGCGGTTGCTTGGCCGCCCAGACTCAGCGCCGCACGGAGAGCACAAGGCTCACAGGGCCCCTGTCTGTGGTCTGCAGCCCCACACACCCGGAGGCTGACTCCGTGGGCGCCCAGAAGTTACCTGACAGACGTCATTTCCCTAGCGCTCTCCTCCCCAGCAGAGACGTGTGCAAGTGGTTGGGGCCAGGCCCTGCGTGTCTGGGCTCCCGCTCCCATCCCCAGCTCAGGGGAAGCAGCCCCTGAGCCAAGACCTGCAGGAGGCGCGGGGCGCCCCCGCCTGGAAGCTTAGTGCACAGCATGCGGGAAGCGAGCCTCCTCGGGGGAAGAGGAGGCAGCCCAGCTTCGTGCAGCTGAAATCACTGCTTGGGTGGAGCCGAGTTCGCTTCCAGTACGGCAGAGCTCCAGCTCTGCTCAGAGGCCCGATCTGCCAGAGTTCCTGGCGTGAGGCTGCTCTGGCCTGGGCGAGCCTTGCCCAGACTTGCCTCGCAGTTCGGCTTCCTGACCAGGAAGGAGCAGACTGCGCGAGACTGGGAGACGCGACTGGCTCCTTCCTGGCCTCAGCTCCACTCCTGCCTTGCCTTTGCACCTAGTCCCCGGGCGTCCTTGCGGAGGGCTTAGTTGCCGATGGGTTGCACACTGCCAAGCGCTCCAGCAGTGAGGGCTCTATTAGTGGCAATGGGAGGGCAACTGCAGGGCTCCTCCAGCGGTTGCTTGACCGCCCAGACTCAGCACAGCACGGAGAGCACAAGGCTCACAGGGCCCCTGGCTGGGGTCTGCGGCCCCACACACCCGGAGGCTGACTCCGTGAGCGCCCAGAAGGTGCCTGACAGACGTCATTTCCCTAGTGCTCTCCTCCCCAGCAGAGACGTGTGCAGGTGGTTGGGGCCTGCCCCTGCGTGTCTGGGCTCCCGCCTACAGCCCCAGCTCAGTTGAAGCAGCCCCTGAGCCAAGACCTTCAGGAGGCGCGGGGCCTCCCTGTCGGGAAGCCATGTGCACAGTACGCGGGGATGCGAGCCTCCTTGGGAAGAGTCGAGGGAGCCAAGCCACTTGCACCTGCAATCCCTGCTTGGGCGGAGCTGAGTGCGCCTCCAGTACGGCAGAGCTCTAGCTCTGCTCAGAGGCTGGATCTAGTAAGGTTCCTTGCGCGAGGCAGCTCTGCCCAGTGCGAGACTTGCCCAGGCTTGCCGCGCTGCTAGCCTTCCTGCCCAGGAAGGAGCAGGCTGTGCGATGCTGGGAGAGGCCACTGGCGCCTTCCTGGCCTCAGCTCCGCTCCTGCCTTGCCTTTGCACCTAGTTCAAAGGCGTCCTTTTGGAAGGTTTAGGGGCCGGTGTGTTGCACACTGCCAAGAGGTCCAGCAGTGAGGGCTCTATTAGAGGCAATGGGAGGGCAACTGCAGGGCTCCTCCAGCGGTCGCTTGACCGCCCTGACTCAGCACAGCACGGAGAGCACAAGGCTCACAGTGCCCCTGGCTAGGGTCTGCAGCCCCACACACCGGGCGGCTGACTCCGTGAGCGCCCAGCAGGTGCCTGACAGACGTCATTTCCCTAGTGCTCTCCTCCCCAGCAGAGACGTGTGCAGGTGGTTGGGGCCTGCCCCTGCGTGTCTGGGCTCCGGTCCTCAGCCCCAGCTCAGGGAAGCAGCTCCTGAGTCAAGACCTGTAGGAGGCGCGGGGCGCCCCCGCCTGGAAGCCTAGTGCACAGCATGCGGGAAGCGAGCCTCCTCGGGGGAAGAGGAGGCAGCCCAGCTGCGTGCAGCTGAAATCACTTCTTGGGCGGAGCCGAGTGCGCCCCCAGTACGGCAGAGCTCCCGGTCTGCTCAGAGGCCTAATCTGGTAGAGTTGCTGGCGTGAGGCTGCTCTGCCCTGGGCGAGCCTTGCCCAGACTTGCCTCGCGGCTAGGCTTCCAGTCCAGGAAAGAGCAGGCTGCGCGAGACTGGGAGATGCTACTGGCGCCTTCCTGGCCTCAGCTCCACTCCTGCCTTGCCTTTGCACCTAGTCCCCAGGCCTTCTTGTGGAGGGCTTAGTTGCCGGTGGGTTGCACACTGCCAAGCGCTCCAGCAGTGAGGGCTCTATTAGAGGCAATGGGAGGGCAACTGCAGGGCTCCTCCAGCGGTTGCTTGACCGCCCAGACTCAGCACAGCACGGAGAGCACAAGGCTCACAGGGCCCCTGGCTGGGGTCTGCGGCCCCACACACCCGCAGGCTGACTCCGTGAGCGCCCAGAAGGTGCCTGACAGACGTCATTTCCCTAGTGCTCTCCTCCCCAGCAGAGACGTGTGCAGGTGGTTGGGGCCTGCCCCTGCGTGTCTGGGCTCCCGCCTACAGCCCCAGCTCAGTTGAAGCAGCCCCTGAGCCAAGACCTTCAGGAGGCGCGGGGCCTCCCTGTCGGGAAGCCATGTGCACAGTACGCGGGGATGCGAGCCTCCTTGGGAAGAGTCGAGGGAGCCAAGCCACTTGCACCTGCAATCCCTGCTTGGGCGGAGCTGAGTGCGCCTCCAGTACGGCAGAGCTCTAGCTCTGCTCAGAGGCTGGATCTAGTAAGGTTCCTTGCGCGAGGCAGCTCTGCCCAGTGCGAGACTTGCCCAGGCTTGCCGCGCTGCTAGCCTTCCTGCCCAGGAAGGAGCAGGCTGTGCGATGCTGGGAGAGGCCACTGGCGCCTTCCTGGCCTCAGCTCCGCTCCTGCCTTGCCTTTGCACCCAGGCTTCAGGCGTCCTTGGGGAGGGCTTAGGGGCTGGTGCCTAGCACACTGCTAAGCGCTCCAGCAGTCAGGGCTCTATTAGAGGGAAGGGGAGGGCAACTGCAGGGCTCCTCCAGCGGTTGCTTGGCCGCCCAGACTCAGCGCCACACGGAGAGCACAAGGCTCACAGGGCCCCTGTCTGTGGTCTGCAGCCCCACACACCCGGAGGCTGACTCCGTGGGCGCCCAGAAGTTACCTGACAGACGTCATTTCCCTAGCGCTCTCCTCCCCAGCAGAGACGTGTGCAAGTGGTTGGGGCCAGGCCCTGCGTGTCTGGGCTCCCGCTCCCATCCCCAGCTCAGGGGAAGCAGCCCCTGAGCCAAGACCTGCAGGAGGCGCGGGGCGCCCCCGCCTGGAAGCTTAGTGCACAGCATGCGGGAAGCGAGCCTCCTCGGGGGAAGAGGAGGCAGCCCAGCTGCGTGCAGCTGAAATCACTGCTTGGGTGGAGCCGAGTTCGCTTCCAGTACGGCAGAGCTCCAGCTCTGCTCAGAGGCCCGATCTGCCAGAGTTCCTGGCGTGAGGCTGCTCTGGCCTGGGCGAGCCTTGCCCCGACTTGCCTCGCAGTTCGGCTTCCTGACCAGGAAGGAGCAGACTGCGCGAGACTGGGAGACGCGACTGGCTCCTTCCTGGCCTCAGCTCCACTCCTGCCTTGCCTTTGCACCTAGTCCCCGGGCGTCCTTGCGGAGGGCTTAGTTGCCGATGGGTTGCACACTGCCAAGCGCTCCAGCAGTGAGGGCTCTATTAGTGGCAATGGGAGGGCAACTGCAGGGCTCCTCCAGCGGTTGCTTGACCGCCCAGACTCAGCACAGCACGGAGAGCACAAGGCTCACAGGGCCCCTGGCTGGGGTCTGCGGCCCCACACACCCGGAGGCTGACTCCGTGAGAGCCCAGAAGGTGCCTGACAGACGTCATTTCCCTAGTGCTCTCCTCCCCAGCAGAGACGTGTGCAGGTGGTTGGGGCCTGCCCCTGCGTGTCTGGGCTCCCGCCTACAGCCCCAGCTCAGTTGAAGCAGCCCCTGAGCCAAGACCTTCAGGAGGCGCGGGGCCTCCCTGTCGGGAAGCCATGTGCACAGTACGCGGGGATGCGAGCCTCCTTGGGAAGAGTCGAGGGAGCCAAGCCACTTGCACCTGCAATCCCTGCTTGGGCGGAGCTGAGTGCGCCTCCAGTACGGCAGAGCTCTAGCTCTGCTCAGAGGCTGGATCTAGTAAGGTTCCTTGCGCGAGGCAGCTCTGCCCAGTGCGAGACTTGCCCAGGCTTGCCGCGCTGCTAGCCTTCCTGCCCAGGAAGGAGCAGGCTGTGCGATGCTGGGAGAGGCCACTGGCGCCTTCCTGGCCTCAGCTCCGCTCCTGCCTTGCCTTTGCACCTAGTTCAAAGGCGTCCTTTTGGAAGGTTTAGGGGCCAGTGTGTTGCACACTGCCAAGAGGTCCAGCAGTGAGGGCTCTATTAGAGGCAATGGGAGGGCAACTGCAGGGCTCCTCCAGCGGTCGCTTGACCGCCCTGACTCAGCACAGCACGGAGAGCACAAGGCTCACAGTGCCCCTGGCTAGGGTCTGCAGCCCCACACACCGGGCGGCTGACTCCGTGAGCTCCCAGCAGGTGCCTGACAGACGTCATTTCCCTAGTGCTCTCCTCCCCAGCAGAGACGTGTGCAGGTGGTTGGGGCCTGCCCCTGCGTGTCTGGGCTCCGGTCCTAAGCCCCAGCTCAGGGAAGCAGCTCCTGAGTCAAGACCTGTAGGAGGCGCGGGGCGCCCCCGCCTGGAAGCCTAGTGCACAGCATGCGGGAAGCGAGCCTCCTCGGGGGAAGAGGAGGCAGCCCAGCTGCGTGCAGCTGAAATCACTTCTTGGGCGGAGCCGAGTGCGCCCCCAGTACGGCAGAGCTCCAGGTCTGCTCAGAGGCCTAATCTGGTAGAGTTGCTGGCGTGAGGCTGCTCTGCCCTGGGCGAGCCTTGCCCAGACTTGCCTCGCGGCTAGGCTTCCAGTCCAGGAAAGAGCAGGCTGCGCGAGACTGGGAGAGGCTACTGGCGCCTTCCTGGCCTCAGCTCCACTCCTGCCTTGCCTTTGCACCTAGTCCCCAGGCCTTCTTGTGGAGGGCTTAGTTGCCGGTGGGTTGCACACTGCCAAGCGCTCCAGCAGTGAGGGCTCTATTAGAGGCAATGGGAGGGCAACTCCAGGGCTCCTCCAGCGGTTGCTTGACCGCCCAGACTCAGCACAGCACGGAGAGCACAAGGCTCACAGGGCCCCTGGCTGGGGTCTGCGGCCCCACACACCCGGAGGCTGACTCCGTGAGCGCCCAGAAGGTGCCTGACAGACGTCATTTCCCTAGTGCTCTCCTCCCCAGCAGAGACGTGTGCAGGTGGTTGGGGCCTGCCCCTGCGTGTCTGGGCTCCCGCCTACAGCCCCAGCTCAGTTGAAGCAGCCCCTGAGCCAAGACCTTCAGGAGGCGCGGGGCCTCCCTGTCGGGAAGCCATGTGCACAGTACGCGGGGATGCGAGCCTCCTTGGGAAGAGTCGAGGGAGCCAAGCCACTTGCACCTGCAATCCCTGCTTGGGCGGAGCTGAGTGCGCCTCCAGTACGGCAGAGCTCTAGCTCTGCTCAGAGGCTGGATCTAGTAAGGTTCCTTGCGCGAGGCAGCTCTGCCCAGTGCGAGACTTGCCCAGGCTTGCTGCGCTGCTAGCCTTCCTGCCCAGGAAGGAGCAGGCTGTGCGATGCTGGGAGAGGCCACTGGCGCCTTCCTGGCCTCAGCTCCGCTCCTGCCTTGCCTTTGCACCCAGGCTTCAGGCGTCCTTGAGGAGGGCTTAGGGGCTGGTGCCTAGCACACTGCTAAGCGCTCCAGCAGTCAGGGCTCTATTAGAGGGAAGGGGAGGGCAACTGCAGGGCTCCTCCAGCGGTTGCTTGGCCGCCCAGACTCAGCGCCACACGGAGAGCACAAGGCTCACAGGGCCCCTGTCTGTGGTCTGCAGCCCCACACACCCGGAGGCTGACTCCGTGGGCGCCCAGAAGTTACCTGACAGACGTCATTTCCCTAGCGCTCTCCTCCCCAGCAGAGACGTGTGCAAGTGGTTGGGGCCAGGCCCTGCGTGTCTGGGCTCCCGCTCCCATCCCCAGCTCAGGGGAAGCAGCCCCTGAGCCAAGACCTGCAGGAGGCGCGGGGCGCCCCCGCCTGGAAGCTTAGTGCACAGCATGCGGGAAGCGAGCCTCCTCGGGGGAAGAGGAGGCAGCCCAGCTGCGTGCGGCTGAAATCACTGCTTGGGTGGAGCCGAGTTTGCTTCCAGTACGGCAGAGCTCCAGCTCTGCTCAGAGGCCCGATCTGCCAGAGTTCCTGGCGTGAGGCTGCTCTGGCCTGGGCGAGCCTTGCCCAGACTTGCCTCGCAGTTCGGCTTCCTGACCAGGAAGGAGCAGACTGCGCGAGACTGGGAGACGCGACTGGCTCCTTCCTGGCCTCAGCTCCACTCCTGCCTTGCCTTTGCACCTAGTCCCCGGGCGTCCTTGCGGAGGGCTTAGTTGCCGGTGGGTTGCACACTGCCAAGCGCTCCAGCAGTGAGGGCTCTATTAGTGACAATGGGAAGGCAACTGCAGGGCTCCTCCAGCGGTTGCTTGACCGCCCAGACTCAGCACAGCACGGAGAGCACAAGGCTCACAGGGCCCCTGGCTGGGGTCTGCGGCCCCACACACCCGGAGGCTGACTCCGTGAGCGCCCAGAAGGTGCCTGACAGACGTCATTTCCCTAGTGCTCTCCTCCCCAGCAGAGACGTGTGCAGGTGGTTGGGGCCTGCCCCTGCGTGTCTGGGCTCCCGCCTACAGCCCCAGCTCAGTTGAAGCAGCCCCTGAGCCAAGACCTTCAGGAGGCGCGGGGCCTCCCTGTCGGGAAGCCATGTGCACAGTACGCGGGGATGCGAGCCTCCTTGGGAAGAGTCGAGGGAGCCAAGCCACTTGCACCTGCAATCCCTGCTTGGGCGGAGCTGAGTGCGCCTCCAGTACGGCAGAGCTCTAGCTCTGCTCAGAGGCTGGATCTAGTAAGGTTCCTTGCGCGAGGCAGCTCTGCCCAGTGCGAGACTTGCCCAGGCTTGCCGCGCTGCTAGCCTTCCTGCCCAGGAAGGAGCAGGCTGTGCGATGCTGGGAGAGGCCACTGGCGCCTTCCTGGCCTCAGCTCCGCTCCTGCCTTGCCTTTGCACCTAGTTCAAAGGCGTCCTTTTGGAAGGCTTAGGGGCCGGTGTGTTGCACACTGCCAAGAGGTCCAGCAGTGAGGGCTCTATTAGAGGCAATGGGAGGGCAACTGCAGGGCTCCTCCAGCGGTCGCTTGACCGCCCTGACTCAGCACAGCACGGAGAGCACAAGGCTCACAGTGCCCCTGGCTAGGGTCTGCAGCCCCACACACCGGGCGGCTGACTCCGTGAGCGCCCAGCAGGTGCCTGACAGACGTCATTTCCCTAGTGCTCTCCTCCCCAGCAGAGACGTGTGCAGGTGGTTGGGGCCTGCCCCTGCGTGTCTGGGCTCCGGTCCTCAGCCCCAGCTCAGGGAAGCAGCTCCTGAGTCAAGACCTGTAGGAGGCGCGGGGCGCCCCCGCCTGGAAGCCTAGTGCACAGCATGCGGGAAGCGAGCCTCCTCGGGGGAAGAGGAGGCAGCCCAGCTGCGTGCAGCTGAAATCACTTCTTGGGCGGAGCCGAGTGCGCCCCCAGTACGGCAGAGCTCCAGGTCTGCTCAGAGGCCTAATCTGGTAGAGTTGCTGGCGTGAGGCTGCTCTGCCCTGGGCGAGCCTTGCCCAGACTTGCCTCGCGGCTAGGCTTCCAGTCCAGGAAAGAGCAGGCTGCGCGAGACTGGGAGATGCTACTGGCGCCTTCCTGGCCTCAGCTCCACTCCTGCCTTGCCTTTGCACCTAGTCCCCAGGCCTTCTTGTGGAGGGCTTAGTTGCCGGTGGGTTGCACACTGCCAAGCGCTCCAGCAGTGAGGGCTCTATTAGAGGCAATGGGAGGGCAACTGCAGGGCTCCTCCAGCGGTTGCTTGACCGCCCAGACTCAGCACAGCACGGAGAGCACAAGGCTCACAGGGCCCCTGGCTGGGGTCTGCGGCCCCACACACCCGGAGGCTGACTCCGTGAGCGCCCAGAAGGTGCCTGACAGACGTCATTTCCCTAGTGCTCTCCTCCCCAGCAGAGACGTGTGCAGGTGGTTGGGGCCTGCCCCTGCGTGTCTGGGCTCCCGCCTACAGCCCCAGCTCAGTTGAAGCAGCCCCTGAGCCAAGACCTTCAGGAGGCGCGGGGCCTCCCTGTCGGGAAGCCATGTGCACAGTACGCGGGGATGCGAGCCTCCTTGGGAAGAGTCGAGGGAGCCAAGCCACTTGCACCTGCAATCCCTGCTTGGGCGGAGCTGAGTGCGCCTCCAGTACGGCAGAGCTCTAGCTCTGCTCAGAGGCTGGATCTAGTAAGGTTCCTTGCGCGAGGCAGCTCTGCCCAGTGCGAGACTTGCCCAGGCTTGCCGCGCTGCTAGCCTTCCTGCCCAGGAAGGAGCAGGCTGTGCGATGCTGGGAGAGGCCACTGGCGCCTTCCTGGCCTCAGCTCCGCTCCTGCCTTGCCTTTGCACCCAGGCCTCAGGCGTCCTTGGGGAGGGCTTAGGGGCTGGTGCCTAGCACACTGCTAAGCGCTCCAGCAGTCAGGGCTCTATTAGAGGGAAGGGGAGGGCAACTGCAGGGCTCCTCCAGCGGTTGCTTGGCCGCCCAGACTCAGCGCCGCACGGAGAGCACAAGGCTCACAGGGCCCCTGTCTGTGGTCTGCAGCCCCACACACCCGGAGGCTGACTCCGTGGGCGCCCAGAAGTTACCTGACAGACGTCATTTCCCTAGCGCTCTCCTCCCCAGCAGAGACGTGTGCAAGTGGTTGGGGCCAGGCCCTGCGTGTCTGGGCTCCCGCTCCCATCCCCAGCTCAGGGGAAGCAGCCCCTGAGCCAAGACCTGCAGGAGGCGCGGGGCGCCCCCGCCTGGAAGCTTAGTGCACAGCATGCGGGAAGCGAGCCTCCTCGGGGGAAGAGGAGGCAGCCCAGCTGCGTGCAGCTGAAATCACTGCTTGGGTGGAGCCGAGTTCGCTTCCAGTACGGCAGAGCTCCAGCTCTGCTCAGAGGCCCGATCTGCCAGAGTTCCTGGCGTGAGGCTGCTCTGGCCTGGGCGAGCCTTGCCCAGACTTGCCTCGCAGTTCGGCTTCCTGACCAGGAAGGAGCAGACTGCGCGAGACTGGGAGACGCGACTGGCTCCTTCCTGGCCTCAGCTCCACTCCTGCCTTGCCTTTGCACCTAGTCCCCGGGCGTCCTTGCGGAGGGCTTAGTTGCCGATGGGTTGCACACTGCCAAGCGCTCCAGCAGTGAGGGCTCTATTAGTGGCAATGGGAGGGCAACTGCAGGGCTCCTCCAGCGGTTGCTTGACCGCCCAGACTCAGCACAGCACGGAGAGCACAAGGCTCACAGGGCCCCTGGCTGGGGTCTGCGGCCCCACACACCCGCAGGCTGACTCCGTGAGCGCCCAGAAGGTGCCTGACAGACGTCATTTCCCTAGTGCTCTCCTCCCCAGCAGAGACGTGTGCAGGTGGTTGGGGCCTGCCCCTGCGTGTCTGGGCTCCCGCCTACAGCCCCAGCTCAGTTGAAGCAGCCCCTGAGCCAAGACCTTCAGGAGGCGCGGGGCCTCCCTGTCGGGAAGCCATGTGCACAGTACGCGGGGATGCGAGCCTCCTTGGGAAGAGTCGAGGGAGCCAAGCCACTTGCACCTGCAATCCCTGCTTGGGCGGAGCTGAGTGCGCCTCCAGTACGGCAGAGCTCTAGCTCTGCTCAGAGGCTGGATCTAGTAAGGTTCCTTGCGCGAGGCAGCTCTGCCCAGTGCGAGACTTGCCCAGGCTTGCCGCGCTGCTAGCCTTCCTGCCCAGGAAGGAGCAGGCTGTGCGATGCTGGGAGAGGCCACTGGCGCCTTCCTGGCCTCAGCTTCGCTCCTGCCTTGCCTTTGCACCTAGTTCAAACGCGTCCTTTTGGAAGGCTTAGGGGCCGGTGTGTTGCACACTGCCAAGAGGTCCAGCAGTGAGGGCTCTATTAGAGGCAATGGGAGGGCAACTGCAGGGCTCCTCCAGCGGTCGCTTGATCGCCCTGACTCAGCACAGCACGGAGAGCACAAGGCTCACAGTGCCCCTGGCTAGGGTCTGCAGCCCCACACACCGGGCGGCTGACTCCGTGAGCGCCCAGCAGGTGCCTGACAGACGTCATTTCCCTAGTGCTCTCCTCCCCAGCAGAGACGTGTGCAGGTGGTTGGGGCCTGCCCCTGCGTGTCTGGGCTCCGGTCCTCAGCCCCAGCTCAGGGAAGCAGCTCCTGAGTCAAGACCTGTAGGAGGCGCGGGGCGCCCCCGCCTGGAAGCCTAGTGCACAGCATGCGGGAAGCGAGCCTCCTCGGGGGAAGAGGAGGCAGCCCAGCTGCGTGCAGCTGAAATCACTTCTTGGGCGGAGCCGAGTGCGCCCCCAGTACGGCAGAGCTCCAGGTCTGCTCAGAGGCCTAATCTGGTAGAGTTGCTGGCGTGAGGCTGCTCTGCCCTGGGCGAGCCTTGCCCAGACTTTCCTCGCGGCTAGGCTTCCAGTCCAGGAAAGAGCAGGCTGCGCGAGACTGGGAGATGCTACTGGCGCCTTCCTGGCCTCAGCTCCACTCCTGCCTTGCCTTTGCACCTAGTCCCCAGGCCTTCTTGTGGAGGGCTTAGTTGCCGGTGGGTTGCACACTGCCAAGCGCTCCAGCAGTGAGGGCTCTATTAGAGGCAATGGGAGGGCAACTGCAGGGCTCCTCCAGCGGTTGCTTGACCGCCCAGACTCAGCACAGCACGGAGAGCACAAGGCTCACAGGGCCCCTGGCTGGGGTCTGCGGCCCCACACACCCGGAGGCTGACTCCGTGAGCGCCCAGAAGGTGCCTGACAGACGTCATTTCCCTAGTGCTCTCCTCCCCAGCTGAGACGTGTGCAGGTGGTTGGGGCCTGCCCCTGCGTGTCTGGGCTCCCGCCTACAGCCCCAGCTCAGTTGAAGCAGCCCCTGAGCCAAGACCTTCAGGAGGCGCGGGGCCTCCCTGTCGGGAAGCCATGTGCACAGTACGCGGGGATGCGAGCCTCCTTGGGAAGAGTCGAGGGAGCCAAGCCACTTGCACCTGCAATCCCTGCTTGGGCGGAGCTGAGTGCGCCTCCAGTACGGCAGAGCTCTAGCTCTGCTCAGAGGCTGGATCTAGTAAGGTTCCTTGCGCGAGGCAGCTCTGCCCAGTGCGAGACTTGCCCAGGCTTGCCGCGCTGCTAGCCTTCCTGCCCAGGAAGGAGCAGGCTGTGCGATGCTGGGAGAGGCCACTGGCGCCTTCCTGGCCTCAGCTCCGCTCCTGCCTTGCCTTTGCACCTAGTTCAAAGGCGTCCTTTTGGAAGGCTTAGGGGCCGGTGTGTTGCACACTGCCAAGAGGTCCAGCAGTGAGGGCTCTATTAGAGGCAATGGGAGGGCAACTGCAGGGCTCCTCCAGCGGTCGCTTGACCGCCCTGACTCAGCACAGCACGGAGAGCACAAGGCTCACAGTGCCCCTGGCTAGGGTCTGCAGCCCCACACACCGGGCGGCTGACTCCGTGAGCGCCCAGCAGGTGCCTGACAGACGTCATTTCCCTAGTGCTCTCCTCCCCAGCAGAGACGTGTGCAGGTGGTTGGGGCCTGCCCCTGCGTGTCTGGGCTCCGGTCCTCAGCCCCAGCTCAGGGAAGCAGCTCCTGAGTCAAGACCTGTAGGAGGCGCGGGGCGCCCCCGCCTGGAAGCCTAGTGCACAGCATGCGGGAAGCGAGCCTCCTCGGGGGAAGAGGAGGCAGCCCAGCTGCGTGCAGCTGAAATCACTTCTTGGGCGGAGCCGAGTGCGCCCCCAGTACGGCAGAGCTCCAGGTCTGCTCAGAGGCCTAATCTGGTAGAGTTGCTGGCGTGAGGCTGCTCTGCCCTGGGCGAGCCTTGCCCAGACTTGCCTCGCGGCTAGGCTTCCAGTCCAGGAAAGAGCAGGCTGCGCGAGACTGGGAGATGCTACTGGCGCCTTCCTGGCCTCAGCTCCACTCCTGCCTTGCCTTTGCACCTAGTCCCCAGGCCTTCTTGTGGAGGGCTTAGTTGCCGGTGGGTTGCACACTGCCAAGCGCTCCAGCAGTGAGGGCTCTATTAGAGGCAATGGGAGGGCAACTGCAGGGCTCCTCCAGCGGTTGCTTGACCGCCCAGACTCAGCACAGCACGGAGAGCACAAGGCTCACAGGGCCCCTGGCTGGGGTCTGCGGCCCCACACACCCGGAGGCTGACTCCGTGAGCGCCCAGAAGGTGCCTGACAGACGTCATTTCCCTAGTGCTCTCCTCCCCAGCAGAGACGTGTGCAGGTGGTTGGGGCCTGCCCCTGCGTGTCTGGGCTCCCGCCTACAGCCCCAGCTCAGTTGAAGCAGCCCCTGAGCCAAGACCTTCAGGAGGCGCGGGGCCTCCCTGTCGGGAAGCCATGTGCACAGTACGCGGGGATGCGAGCCTCCTTGGGAAGAGTCGAGGGAGCCAAGCCACTTGCACCTGCAATCCCTGCTTGGGCGGAGCTGAGTGCGCCTCCAGTACGGCAGAGCTCTAGCTCTGCTCAGAGGCTGGATCTAGTAAGGTTCCTTGCGCGAGGCAGCTCTGCCCAGTGCGAGACTTGCCCAGGCTTGCCGCGCTGCTAGCCTTCCTGCCCAGGAAGGAGCAGGCTGTGCGATGCTGGGAGAGGCCACTGGCGCCTTCCTGGCCTCAGCTCCGCTCCTGCCTTGCCTTTGCACCCAGGCTTCAGGCGTCCTTGGGGAGGGCTTAGGGGCTGGTGCCTAGCACACTGCTAAGCGCTCCAGCAGTCAGGGCTCTATTAGAGGGAAGGGGAGGGCAACTGCAGGGCTCCTCCAGCGGTTGCTTGGCCGCCCAGACTCAGCGCCACACGGAGAGCACAAGGCTCACAGGGCCCCTGGCTGGGGTCTGCGGCCCCACACACCCGCAGGCTGACTCCGTGAGCACCCAGAAGGTGCCTGACAGACGTCATTTCCCTAGTGCTCTCCTCCCCAGCAGAGACGTGTGCAGGTGGTTGGGGCCTGCCCCTGCGTGTCTGGGCTCCCGCCTACAGCCCCAGCTCAGTTGAAGCAGCCCCTGAGCCAAGACCTTCAAGAGGCGCGGGGCCTCCCTGTCGGGAAGCCATGTGCACAGTACGCGGGGATGCGAGCCTCCTTGGGAAGAGTCGAGGGAGCCAAGCCACTTGCACCTGCAATCCCTGCTTGGGCGGAGCTGAGTGCGCCTCCAGTACAGCAGAGCTCTAGCTCTGCTCAGAGGCTGGATCTAGTAAGGTTCCTTGCGCGAGGCAGCTCTGCCCAGTGCGAGACTTGCCCAGGCTTGCCGCGCTGCTAGCCTTCCTGCCCAGGAAGGAGCAGGCTGTGCGATGCTGGGAGAGGCCACTGGCGCCTTCCTGGCCTCAGCTCCGCTCCTGCCTTGCCTTTGCACCTAGTTCAAAGGCGTCCTTTTGGAAGGCTTAGGGGCCGGTGTGTTGCACACTGCCAAGAGGTCCAGCAGTGAGGGCTCTATTAGAGGCAATGGGAGGGCAACTGCAGGGCTCCTCCAGCGGTCGCTTGACCGCCCTGACTCAGCACAGCACGGAGAGCACAAGGCTCACAGTGCCCCTGGCTAGGGTCTGCAGCCCCACACACCGGGCGGCTGACTCCGTGAGCGCCCAGCAGGTGCCTGACAGACGTCATTTCCCTAGTGCTCTCCTCCCCAGCAGAGACGTGTGCAGGTGGTTGGGGCCTGCCCCTGCGTGTCTGGGCTCCCGCCTACAGCCCCAGCTCAGTTGAAGCAGCCCCTGAGCCAAGACCTTCAGGAGGCGCGGGGCCTCCCTGTCGGGAAGCCATGTGCACAGTACGCGGGGATGCGAGCCTCCTTGGGAAGAGTCGAGGGAGCCAAGCCACTTGCACCTGCAATCCCTGCTTGGGCGGAGCTGAGTGCGCCTCCAGTACGGCAGAGCTCTAGCTCTGCTCAGAGGCTGGATCTAGTAAGGTTCCTTGCGCGAGGCAGCTCTGCCCAGTGCGAGACTTGCCCAGGCTTGCTGCGCTGCTAGCCTTCCTGCCCAGGAAGGAGCAGGCTGTGCGATGCTGGGAGAGGCCACTGGCGCCTTCCTGGCCTCAGCTCCGCTCCTGCCTTGCCTTTGCACCCAGGCCTCAGGCGTCCTTGAGGAGGGCTTAGGGGCTGGTGCCTAGCACACTGCTAAGCGCTCCAGCAGTCAGGGCTCTATTAGAGGGAAGGGGAGGGCAACTGCAGGGCTCCTCCAGCGGTTGCTTGGCCGCCCAGACTCAGCGCCACACGGAGAGCACAAGGCTCACAGGGCCCCTGTCTGTGGTCTGCAGCCCCACACACCCGGAGGCTGACTCCGTGGGCGCCCAGAAGTTACCTGACAGACGTCATTTCCCTAGCGCTCTCCTCCCCAGCAGAGACGTGTGCAAGTGGTTGGGGCCAGGCCCTGCGTGTCTGGGCTCCCGCTCCCATCCCCAGCTCAGGGGAAGCAGCCCCTGAGCCAAGACCTGCAGGAGGCGCGGGGCGCCCCCGCCTGGAAGCTTAGTGCACAGCATGCGGGAAGCGAGCCTCCTCGGGGGAAGAGGAGGCAGCCCAGCTGCGTGCGGCTGAAATCACTGCTTGGGTGGAGCCGAGTTTGCTTCCAGTACGGCAGAGCTCCAGCTCTGCTCAGAGGCCCGATCTGCCAGAGTTCCTGGCGTGAGGCTGCTCTGGCCTGGGCGAGCCTTGCCCAGACTTGCCTCGCAGTTCGGCTTCCTGACCAGGAAGGAGCAGACTGCGCGAGACTGGGAGACGCGACTGGCTCCTTCCTGGCCTCAGCTCCACTCCTGCCTTGCCTTTGCACCTAGTCCCCGGGCGTCCTTGCGGAGGGCTTAGTTGCCGGTGGGTTGCACACTGCCAAGCGCTCCAGCAGTGAGGGCTCTATTAGTGACAATGGGAAGGCAACTGCAGGGCTCCTCCAGCGGTTGCTTGACCGCCCAGACTCAGCACAGCACGGAGAGCACAAGGCTCACAGGGCCCCTGGCTGGGGTCTGCGGCCCCACACACCCGGAGGCTGACTCCGTGAGCGCCCAGAAGGTGCCTGACAGACGTCATTTCCCTAGTGCTCTCCTCCCCAGCAGAGACGTGTGCAGGTGGTTGGGGCCTGCCCCTGCGTGTCTGGGCTCCCGCCTACAGCCCCAGCTCAGTTGAAGCAGCCCCTGAGCCAAGACCTTCAGGAGGCGCGGGGCCTCCCTGTCGGGAAGCCATGTGCACAGTACGCGGGGATGCGAGCCTCCTTGGGAAGAGTCGAGGGAGCCAAGCCACTTGCACCTGCAATCCCTGCTTGGGCGGAGCTGAGTGCGCCTCCAGTACGGCAGAGCTCTAGCTCTGCTCAGAGGCTGGATCTAGTAAGGTTCCTTGCGCGAGGCAGCTCTGCCCAGTGCGAGACTTGCCCAGGCTTGCCGCGCTGCTAGCCTTCCTGCCCAGGAAGGAGCAGGCTGTGCGATGCTGGGAGAGGCCACTGGCGCCTTCCTGGCCTCAGCTCCGCTCCTGCCTTGCCTTTGCACCTAGTTCAAAGGCGTCCTTTTGGAAGGCTTAGGGGCCGGTGTGTTGCACACTGCCAAGAGGTCCAGCAGTGAGGGCTCTATTAGAGGCAATGGGAGGGCAACTGCAGGGCTCCTCCAGCGGTCGCTTGACCGCCCTGACTCAGCACAGCACGGAGAGCACAAGGCTCACAGTGCCCCTGGCTAGGGTCTGCAGCCCCACACACCGGGCGGCTGACTCCGTGAGCGCCCAGCAGGTGCCTGACAGACGTCATTTCCCTAGTGCTCTCCTCCCCAGCAGAGACGTGTGCAGGTGGTTGGGGCCTGCCCCTGCGTGTCTGGGCTCCGGTCCTCAGCCCCAGCTCAGGGAAGCAGCTCCTGAGTCAAGACCTGTAGGAGGCGCGGGGCGCCCCCGCCTGGAAGCCTAGTGCACAGCATGCGGGAAGCGAGCCTCCTCGGGGGAAGAGGAGGCAGCCCAGCTGCGTGCAGCTGAAATCACTTCTTGGGCGGAGCCGAGTGCGCCCCCAGTACGGCAGAGCTCCAGGTCTGCTCAGAGGCCTAATCTGGTAGAGTTGCTGGCGTGAGGCTGCTCTGCCCTGGGCGAGCCTTGCCCAGACTTGCCTCGCGGCTAGGCTTCCAGTCCAGGAAAGAGCAGGCTGCGCGAGACTGGGAGATGCTACTGGCGCCTTCCTGGCCTCAGCTCCACTCCTGCCTTGCCTTTGCACCTAGTCCCCAGGCCTTCTTGTGGAGGGCTTAGTTGCCGGTGGGTTGCACACTGCCAAGCGCTCCAGCAGTGAGGGCTCTATTAGAGGCAATGGGAGGGCAACTGCAGGGCTCCTCCAGCGGTTGCTTGACCGCCCAGACTCAGCACAGCACGGAGAGCACAAGGCTCACAGGGCCCCTGGCTGGGGTCTGCGGCCCCACACACCCGGAGGCTGACTCCGTGAGCGCCCAGAAGGTGCCTGACAGACGTCATTTCCCTAGTGCTCTCCTCCCCAGCAGAGACGTGTGCAGGTGGTTGGGGCCTGCCCCTGCGTGTCTGGGCTCCCGCCTACAGCCCCAGCTCAGTTGAAGCAGCCCCTGAGCCAAGACCTTCAGGAGGCGCGGGGCCTCCCTGTCGGGAAGCCATGTGCACAGTACGCGGGGATGCGAGCCTCCTTGGGAAGAGTCGAGGGAGCCAAGCCACTTGCACCTGCAATCCCTGCTTGGGCGGAGCTGAGTGCGCCTCCAGTACGGCAGAGCTCTAGCTCTGCTCAGAGGCTGGATCTAGTAAGGTTCCTTGCGCGAGGCAGCTCTGCCCAGTGCGAGACTTGCCCAGGCTTGCCGCGCTGCTAGCCTTCCTGCCCAGGAAGGAGCAGGCTGTGCGATGCTGGGAGAGGCCACTGGCGCCTTCCTGGCCTCAGCTCCGCTCCTGCCTTGCCTTTGCACCCAGGCCTCAGGCGTCCTTGGGGAGGGCTTAGGGGCTGGTGCCTAGCACACTGCTAAGCGCTCCAGCAGTCAGGGCTCTATTAGAGGGAAGGGGAGGGCAACTGCAGGGCTCCTCCAGCGGTTGCTTGGCCGCCCAGACTCAGCGCCGCACGGAGAGCACAAGGCTCACAGGGCCCCTGTCTGTGGTCTGCAGCCCCACACACCCGGAGGCTGACTCCGTGGGCGCCCAGAAGTTACCTGACAGACGTCATTTCCCTAGCGCTCTCCTCCCCAGCAGAGACGTGTGCAAGTGGTTGGGGCCAGGCCCTGCGTGTCTGGGCTCCCGCTCCCATCCCCAGCTCAGGGGAAGCAGCCCCTGAGCCAAGACCTGCAGGAGGCGCGGGGCGCCCCCGCCTGGAAGCTTAGTGCACAGCATGCGGGAAGCGAGCCTCCTCGGGGGAAGAGGAGGCAGCCCAGCTGCGTGCAGCTGAAATCACTGCTTGGGTGGAGCCGAGTTCGCTTCCAGTACGGCAGAGCTCCAGCTCTGCTCAGAGGCCCGATCTGCCAGAGTTCCTGGCGTGAGGCTGCTCTGGCCTGGGCGAGCCTTGCCCAGACTTGCCTCGCAGTTCGGCTTCCTGACCAGGAAGGAGCAGACTGCGCGAGACTGGGAGACGCGACTGGCTCCTTCCTGGCCTCAGCTCCACTCCTGCCTTGCCTTTGCACCTAGTCCCCGGGCGTCCTTGCGGAGGGCTTAGTTGCCGATGGGTTGCACACTGCCAAGCGCTCCAGCAGTGAGGGCTCTATTAGTGGCAATGGGAGGGCAACTGCAGGGCTCCTCCAGCGGTTGCTTGACCGCCCAGACTCAGCACAGCACGGAGAGCACAAGGCTCACAGGGCCCCTGGCTGGGGTCTGCGGCCCCACACACCCGCAGGCTGACTCCGTGAGCGCCCAGAAGGTGCCTGACAGACGTCATTTCCCTAGTGCTCTCCTCCCCAGCAGAGACGTGTGCAGGTGGTTGGGGCCTGCCCCTGGGTGTCTGGGCTCCCGCCTACAGCCCCAGCTCAGTTGAAGCAGCCCCTGAGCCAAGACCTTCAGGAGGCGCGGGGCCTCCCTGTCGGGAAGCCATGTGCACAGTACGCGGGGATGCGAGCCTCCTTGGGAAGAGTCGAGGGAGCCAAGCCACTTGCACCTGCAATCCCTGCTTGGGCGGAGCTGAGTGCGCCTCCAGTACGGCAGAGCTCTAGCTCTGCTCAGAGGCTGGATCTAGTAAGGTTCCTTGCGCGAGGCAGCTCTGCCCAGTGCGAGACTTGCCCAGGCTTGCCGCGCTGCTAGCCTTCCTGCCCAGGAAGGAGCAGGCTGTGCGATGCTGGGAGAGGCCACTGGCGCCTTCCTGGCCTCAGCTTCGCTCCTGCCTTGCCTTTGCACCTAGTTCAAACGCGTCCTTTTGGAAGGCTTAGGGGCCGGTGTGTTGCACACTGCCAAGAGGTCCAGCAGTGAGGGCTCTATTAGAGGCAATGGGAGGGCAACTGCAGGGCTCCTCCAGCGGTCGCTTGATCGCCCTGACTCAGCACAGCACGGAGAGCACAAGGCTCACAGTGCCCCTGGCTAGGGTCTGCAGCCCCACACACCGGGCGGCTGACTCCGTGAGCGCCCAGCAGGTGCCTGACAGACGTCATTTCCCTAGTGCTCTCCTCCCCAGCAGAGACGTGTGCAGGTGGTTGGGGCCTGCCCCTGCGTGTCTGGGCTCCGGTCCTCAGCCCCAGCTCAGGGAAGCAGCTCCTGAGTCAAGACCTGTAGGAGGCGCGGGGCGCCCCCGCCTGGAAGCCTAGTGCACAGCATGCGGGAAGCGAGCCTCCTCGGGGGAAGAGGAGGCAGCCCAGCTGCGTGCAGCTGAAATCACTTCTTGGGCGGAGCCGAGTGCGCCCCCAGTACGGCAGAGCTCCAGGTCTGCTCAGAGGCCTAATCTGGTAGAGTTGCTGGCGTGAGGCTGCTCTGCCCTGGGCGAGCCTTGCCCAGACTTTCCTCGCGGCTAGGCTTCCAGTCCAGGAAAGAGCAGGCTGCGCGAGACTGGGAGATGCTACTGGCGCCTTCCTGGCCTCAGCTCCACTCCTGCCTTGCCTTTGCACCTAGTCCCCAGGCCTTCTTGTGGAGGGCTTAGTTGCCGGTGGGTTGCACACTGCCAAGCGCTCCAGCAGTGAGGGCTCTATTAGAGGCAATGGGAGGGCAACTGCAGGGCTCCTCCAGCGGTTGCTTGACCGCCCAGACTCAGCACAGCACGGAGAGCACAAGGCTCACAGGGCCCCTGGCTGGGGTCTGCGGCCCCACACACCCGGAGGCTGACTCCGTGAGCGCCCAGAAGGTGCCTGACAGACGTCATTTCCCTAGTGCTCTCCTCCCCAGCTGAGACGTGTGCAGGTGGTTGGGGCCTGCCCCTGCGTGTCTGGGCTCCCGCCTACAGCCCCAGCTCAGTTGAAGCAGCCCCTGAGCCAAGACCTTCAGGAGGCGCGGGGCCTCCCTGTCGGGAAGCCATGTGCACAGTACGCGGGGATGCGAGCCTCCTTGGGAAGAGTCGAGGGAGCCAAGCCACTTGCACCTGCAATCCCTGCTTGGGCGGAGCTGAGTGCGCCTCCAGTACGGCAGAGCTCTAGCTCTGCTCAGAGGCTGGATCTAGTAAGGTTCCTTGCGCGAGGCAGCTCTGCCCAGTGCGAGACTTGCCCAGGCTTGCCGCGCTGCTAGCCTTCCTGCCCAGGAAGGAGCAGGCTGTGCGATGCTGGGAGAGGCCACTGGCGCCTTCCTGGCCTCAGCTCCGCTCCTGCCTTGCCTTTGCACCTAGTTCAAAGGCGTCCTTTTGGAAGGCTTAGGGGCCGGTGTGTTGCACACTGCCAAGAGGTCCAGCAGTGAGGGCTCTATTAGAGGCAATGGGAGGGCAACTGCAGGGCTCCTCCAGCGGTCGCTTGACCGCCCTGACTCAGCACAGCACGGAGAGCACAAGGCTCACAGTGCCCCTGGCTAGGGTCTGCAGCCCCACACACCGGGCGGCTGACTCCGTGAGCGCCCAGCAGGTGCCTGACAGACGTCATTTCCCTAGTGCTCTCCTCCCCAGCAGAGACGTGTGCAGGTGGTTGGGGCCTGCCCCTGCGTGTCTGGGCTCCGGTCCTCAGCCCCAGCTCAGGGAAGCAGCTCCTGAGTCAAGACCTGTAGGAGGCGCGGGGCGCCCCCGCCTGGAAGCCTAGTGCACAGCATGCGGGAAGCGAGCCTCCTCGGGGGAAGAGGAGGCAGCCCAGCTGCGTGCAGCTGAAATCACTTCTTGGGCGGAGCCGAGTGCGCCCCCAGTACGGCAGAGCTCCAGGTCTGCTCAGAGGCCTAATCTGGTAGAGTTGCTGGCGTGAGGCTGCTCTGCCCTGGGCGAGCCTTGCCCAGACTTGCCTCGCGGCTAGGCTTCCAGTCCAGGAAAGAGCAGGCTGCGCGAGACTGGGAGATGCTACTGGCGCCTTCCTGGCCTCAGCTCCACTCCTGCCTTGCCTTTGCACCTAGTCCCCAGGCCTTCTTGTGGAGGGCTTAGTTGCCGGTGGGTTGCACACTGCCAAGCGCTCCAGCAGTGAGGGCTCTATTAGAGGCAATGGGAGGGCAACTGCAGGGCTCCTCCAGCGGTTGCTTGACCGCCCAGACTCAGCACAGCACGGAGAGCACAAGGCTCACAGGGCCCCTGGCTGGGGTCTGCGGCCCCACACACCCGGAGGCTGACTCCGTGAGCGCCCAGAAGGTGCCTGACAGACGTCATTTCCCTAGTGCTCTCCTCCCCAGCAGAGACGTGTGCAGGTGGTTGGGGCCTGCCCCTGCGTGTCTGGGCTCCCGCCTACAGCCCCAGCTCAGTTGAAGCAGCCCCTGAGCCAAGACCTTCAGGAGGCGCGGGGCCTCCCTGTCGGGAAGCCATGTGCACAGTACGCGGGGATGCGAGCCTCCTTGGGAAGAGTCGAGGGAGCCAAGCCACTTGCACCTGCAATCCCTGCTTGGGCGGAGCTGAGTGCGCCTCCAGTACGGCAGAGCTCTAGCTCTGCTCAGAGGCTGGATCTAGTAAGGTTCCTTGCGCGAGGCAGCTCTGCCCAGTGCGAGACTTGCCCAGGCTTGCCGCGCTGCTAGCCTTCCTGCCCAGGAAGGAGCAGGCTGTGCGATGCTGGGAGAGGCCACTGGCGCCTTCCTGGCCTCAGCTCCGCTCCTGCCTTGCCTTTGCACCCAGGCTTCAGGCGTCCTTGGGGAGGGCTTAGGGGCTGGTGCCTAGCACACTGCTAAGCGCTCCAGCAGTCAGGGCTCTATTAGAGGGAAGGGGAGGGCAACTGCAGGGCTCCTCCAGCGGTTGCTTGGCCGCCCAGACTCAGCGCCACACGGAGAGCACAAGGCTCACAGGGCCCCTGGCTGGGGTCTGCGGCCCCACACACCCGCAGGCTGACTCCGTGAGCGCCCAGAAGGTGCCTGACAGACGTCATTTCCCTAGTGCTCTCCTCCCCAGCAGAGACGTGTGCAGGTGGTTGGGGCCTGCCCCTGCGTGTCTGGGCTCCCGCCTACAGCCCCAGCTCAGTTGAAGCAGCCCCTGAGCCAAGACCTTCAAGAGGCGCGGGGCCTCCCTGTCGGGAAGCCATGTGCACAGTACGCGGGGATGCGAGCCTCCTTGGGAAGAGTCGAGGGAGCCAAGCCACTTGCACCTGCAATCCCTGCTTGGGCGGAGCTGAGTGCGCCTCCAGTACAGCAGAGCTCTAGCTCTGCTCAGAGGCTGGATCTAGTAAGGTTCCTTGCGCGAGGCAGCTCTGCCCAGTGCGAGACTTGCCCAGGCTTGCCGCGCTGCTAGCCTTCCTGCCCAGGAAGGAGCAGGCTGTGCGATGCTGGGAGAGGCCACTGGCGCCTTCCTGGCCTCAGCTCCGCTCCTGCCTTGCCTTTGCACCTAGTTCAAAGGCGTCCTTTTGGAAGGCTTAGGGGCCGGTGTGTTGCACACTGCCAAGAGGTCCAGCAGTGAGGGCTCTATTAGAGGCAATGGGAGGGCAACTGCAGGGCTCCTCCAGCGGTCGCTTGACCGCCCTGACTCAGCACAGCACGGAGAGCACAAGGCTCACAGTGCCCCTGGCTAGGGTCTGCAGCCCCACACACCGGGCGGCTGACTCCGTGAGCGCCCAGCAGGTGCCTGACAGACGTCATTTCCCTAGTGCTCTCCTCCCCAGCAGAGACGTGTGCAGGTGGTTGGGGCCTGCCCCTGCGTGTCTGGGCTCCGGTCCTCAGCCCCAGCTCAGGGAAGCAGCTCCTGAGTCAAGACCTGTAGGAGGCGCGGGGCGCCCCCGCCTGGAAGCCTAGTGCACAGCATGCGGGAAGCGAGCCTCCTCGGGGGAAGAGGAGGCAGCCCAGCTGCGTGCAGCTGAAATCACTTCTTGGGCGGAGCCGAGTGCGCCCCCAGTACGGCAGAGCTCCAGGTCTGCTCAGAGGCCTAATCTGGTAGAGTTGCTGGCGTGAGGCTGCTCTGCCCTGGGCGAGCCTTGCCCAGACTTGCCTCGCGGCTAGGCTTCCAGTCCAGGAAAGAGCAGGCTGCGCGAGACTGGGAGATGCTACTGGCGCCTTCCTGGCCTCAGCTCCACTCCTGCCTTGCCTTTGCACCTAGTCCCCAGGCCTTCTTGTGGAGGGCTTAGTTGCCGGTGGGTTGCACACTGCCAAGCGCTCCAGCAGTGAGGGCTCTATTAGAGGCAATGGGAGGGCAACTGCAGGGCTCCTCCAGCGGTTGCTTGACCGCCCAGACTCAGCACAGCACGGAGAGCACAAGGCTCACAGGGCCCCTGGCTGGGGTCTGCGGCCCCACACACCCGGAGGCTGACTCCGTGAGCGCCCAGAAGGTGCCTGACAGACGTCATTTCCCTAGTGCTCTCCTCCCCAGCAGAGACGTGTGCAGGTGGTTGGGGCCTGCCCCTGCGTGTCTGGGCTCCCGCCTACAGCCCCAGCTCAGTTGAAGCAGCCCCTGAGCCAAGACCTTCAGGAGGCGCGGGGCCTCCCTGTCGGGAAGCCATGTGCACAGTACGCGGGGATGCGAGCCTCCTTGGGAAGAGTCGAGGGAGCCAAGCCACTTGCACCTGCAATCCCTGCTTGGGCGGAGCTGAGTGCGCCTCCAGTACGGCAGAGCTCTAGCTCTGCTCAGAGGCTGGATCTAGTAAGGTTCCTTGCGCGAGGCAGCTCTGCCCAGTGCGAGACTTGCCCAGGCTTGCCGCGCTGCTAGCCTTCCTGCCCAGGAAGGAGCAGGCTGTGCGATGCTGGGAGAGGCCACTGGCGCCTTCCTGGCCTCAGCTCCGCTCCTGCCTTGCCTTTGCACCCAGGCCTCAGGCGTCCTTGGGGAGGGCTTAGGGGCTGGTGCCTAGCACACTGCTAAGCGCTCCAGCAGTCAGGGCTCTATTAGAGGGAAGGGGAGGGCAACTGCAGGGCTCCTCCAGCGGTTGCTTGGCCGCCCAGACTCAGCGCCGCACGGAGAGCACAAGGCTCACAGGGCCCCTGTCTGTGGTCTGCAGCCCCACACACCCGGAGGCTGACTCCGTGGGCGCCCAGAAGTTACCTGACAGACGTCATTTCCCTAGCGCTCTCCTCCCCAGCAGAGACGTGTGCAAGTGGTTGGGGCCAGGCCCTGCGTGTCTGGGCTCCCGCTCCCATCCCCAGCTCAGGGGAAGCAGCCCCTGAGCCAAGACCTGCAGGAGGCGCGGGGCGCCCCCGCCTGGAAGCTTAGTGCACAGCATGCGGGAAGCGAGCCTCCTCGGGGGAAGAGGAGGCAGCCCAGCTGCGTGCAGCTGAAATCACTGCTTGGGTGGAGCCGAGTTCGCTTCCAGTACGGCAGAGCTCCAGCTCTGCTCAGAGGCCCGATCTGCCAGAGTTCCTGGCGTGAGGCTGCTCTGGCCTGGGCGAGCCTTGCCCAGACTTGCCTCGCAGTTCGGCTTCCTGACCAGGAAGGAGCAGACTGCGCGAGACTGGGAGACGCGACTGGCTCCTTCCTGGCCTCAGCTCCACTCCTGCCTTGCCTTTGCACCTAGTCCCCGGGCGTCCTTGCGGAGGGCTTAGTTGCCGATGGGTTGCACACTGCCAAGCGCTCCAGCAGTGAGGGCTCTATTAGTGGCAATGGGAGGGCAACTGCAGGGCTCCTCCAGCGGTTGCTTGACCGCCCAGACTCAGCACAGCACGGAGAGCACAAGGCTCACAGGGCCCCTGGCTGGGGTCTGCGGCCCCACACACCCGGAGGCTGACTCCGTGAGCGCCCAGAAGGTGCCTGACAGACGTCATTTCCCTAGTGCTCTCCTCCCCAGCAGAGACGTGTGCAGGTGGTTGGGGCCTGCCCCTGCGTGTCTGGGCTCCCGCCTACAGCCCCAGCTCAGTTGAAGCAGCCCCTGAGCCAAGACCTTCAGGAGGCGCGGGGCCTCCCTGTCGGGAAGCCATGTGCACAGTACGCGGGGATGCGAGCCTCCTTGGGAAGAGTCGAGGGAGCCAAGCCACTTGCACCTGCAATCCCTGCTTGGGCGGAGCTGAGTGCGCCTCCAGTACGGCAGAGCTCTAGCTCTGCTCAGAGGCTGGATCTAGTAAGGTTCCTTGCGCGAGGCAGCTCTGCCCAGTGCGAGACTTGCCCAGGCTTGCCGCGCTGCTAGCCTTCCTGCCCAGGAAGGAGCAGGCTGTGCGATGCTGGGAGAGGCCACTGGCGCCTTCCTGGCCTCAGCTCCGCTCCTGCCTTGCCTTTGCACCTAGTTCAAACGCGTCCTTTTGGAAGGCTTAGGGGCCGGTGTGTTGCACACTGCCAAGAGGTCCAGCAGTGAGGGCTCTATTAGAGGCAATGGGAGGGCAACTGCAGGGCTCCTCCAGCGGTCGCTTGATCGCCCTGACTCAGCACAGCACGGAGAGCACAAGGCTCACAGTGCCCCTGGCTAGGGTCTGCAGCCCCACACACCGGGCGGCTGACTCCGTGAGCGCCCAGCAGGTGCCTGACAGACGTCATTTCCCTAGTGCTCTCCTCCCCAGCAGAGACGTGTGCAGGTGGTTGGGGCCTGCCCCTGCGTGTCTGGGCTCCGGTCCTCAGCCCCAGCTCAGGGAAGCAGCTCCTGAGTCAAGACCTGTAGGAGGCGCGGGGCGCCCCCGCCTGGAAGCCTAGTGCACAGCATGCGGGAAGCGAGCCTCCTCGGGGGAAGAGGAGGCAGCCCAGCTGCGTGCAGCTGAAATCACTTCTTGGGCGGAGCCGAGTGCGCCCCCAGTACGGCAGAGCTCCAGGTCTGCTCAGAGGCCTAATCTGGTAGAGTTGCTGGCGTGAGGCTGCTCTGCCCTGGGCGAGCCTTGCCCAGACTTTCCTCGCGGCTAGGCTTCCAGTCCAGGAAAGAGCAGGCTGCGCGAGACTGGGAGATGCTACTGGCGCCTTCCTGGCCTCAGCTCCACTCCTGCCTTGCCTTTGCACCTAGTCCCCAGGCCTTCTTGTGGAGGGCTTAGTTGCCGGTGGGTTGCACACTGCCAAGCGCTCCAGCAGTGAGGGCTCTATTAGAGGCAATGGGAGGGCAACTGCAGGGCTCCTCCAGCGGTTGCTTGACCGCCCAGACTCAGCACAGCACGGAGAGCACAAGGCTCACAGGGCCCCTGGCTGGGGTCTGCGGCCCCACACACCCGGAGGCTGACTCCGTGAGCGCCCAGAAGGTGCCTGACAGACGTCATTTCCCTAGTGCTCTCCTCCCCAGCTGAGACGTGTGCAGGTGGTTGGGGCCTGCCCCTGCGTGTCTGGGCTCCCGCCTACAGCCCCAGCTCAGTTGAAGCAGCCCCTGAGCCAAGACCTTCAGGAGGCGCGGGGCCTCCCTGTCGGGAAGCCATGTGCACAGTACGCGGGGATGCGAGCCTCCTTGGGAAGAGTCGAGGGAGCCAAGCCACTTGCACCTGCAATCCCTGCTTTGGCGGAGCTGAGTGCGCCTCCAGTACGGCAGAGCTCTAGCTCTGCTCAGAGGCTGGATCTAGTAAGGTTCCTTGCGCGAGGCAGCTCTGCCCAGTGCGAGACTTGCCCAGGCTTGCCGCGCTGCTAGCCTTCCTGCCCAGGAAGGAGCAGGCTGTGCGATGCTGGGAGAGGCCACTGGCGCCTTCCTGGCCTCAGCTCCGCTCCTGCCTTGCCTTTGCACCTAGTTCAAAGGCGTCCTTTTGGAAGGCTTAGGGGCCGGTGTGTTGCACACTGCCAAGAGGTCCAGCAGTGAGGGCTCTATTAGAGGCAATGGGAGGGCAACTGCAGGGCTCCTCCAGCGGTCGCTTGACCGCCCTGACTCAGCACAGCACGGAGAGCACAAGGCTCACAGTGCCCCTGGCTAGGGTCTGCAGCCCCACACACCGGGCGGCTGACTCCGTGAGCGCCCAGCAGGTGCCTGACAGACGTCATTTCCCTAGTGCTCTCCTCCCCAGCAGAGACGTGTGCAGGTGGTTGGGGCCTGCCCCTGCGTGTCTGGGCTCCGGTCCTCAGCCCCAGCTCAGGGAAGCAGCTCCTGAGTCAAGACCTGTAGGAGGCGCGGGGCGCCCCCGCCTGGAAGCCTAGTGCACAGCATGCGGGAAGCGAGCCTCCTCGGGGGAAGAGGAGGCAGCCCAGCTGCGTGCAGCTGAAATCACTTCTTGGGCGGAGCCGAGTGCGCCCCCAGTACGGCAGAGCTCCAGGTCTGCTCAGAGGCCTAATCTGGTAGAGTTGCTGGCGTGAGGCTGCTCTGCCCTGGGCGAGCCTTGCCCAGACTTGCCTCGCGGCTAGGCTTCCAGTCCAGGAAAGAGCAGGCTGCGCGAGACTGGGAGATGCTACTGGCGCCTTCCTGGCCTCAGCTCCACTCCTGCCTTGCCTTTGCACCTAGTCCCCAGGCCTTCTTGTGGAGGGCTTAGTTGCCGGTGGGTTGCACACTGCCAAGCGCTCCAGCAGTGAGGGCTCTATTAGAGGCAATGGGAGGGCAACTGCAGGGCTCCTCCAGCGGTTGCTTGACCGCCCAGACTCAGCACAGCACGGAGAGCACAAGGCTCACAGGGCCCCTGGCTGGGGTCTGCGGCCCCACACACCCGCAGGCTGACTCCGTGAGCGCCCAGAAGGTGCCTGACAGACGTCATTTCCCTAGTGCTCTCCTCCCCAGCAGAGACGTGTGCAGGTGGTTGGGGCCTGCCCCTGCGTGTCTGGGCTCCCGCCTACAGCCCCAGCTCAGTTGAAGCAGCCCCTGAGCCAAGACCTTCAGGAGGCGCGGGGCCTCCCTGTCGGGAAGCCATGTGCACAGTACGCGGGGATGCGAGCCTCCTTGGGAAGAGTCGAGGGAGCCAAGCCACTTGCACCTGCAATCCCTGCTTGGGCGGAGCTGAGTGCGCCTCCAGTACAGCAGAGCTCTAGCTCTGCTCAGAGGCTGGATCTAGTAAGGTTCCTTGCGCGAGGCAGCTCTGCCCAGTGCGAGACTTGCCCAGGCTTGCCGCGCTGCTAGCCTTCCTGCCCAGGAAGGAGCAGGCTGTGCGATGCTGGGAGAGGCCACTGGCGCCTTCCTGGCCTCAGCTCCGCTCCTGCCTTGCCTTTGCACCTAGTTCAAAGGCGTCCTTTTGGAAGGCTTAGGGGCCGGTGTGTTGCACACTGCCAAGAGGTCCAGCAGTGAGGGCTCTATTAGAGGCAATGGGAGGGCAACTGCAGGGCTCCTCCAGCGGTCGCTTGACCGCCCTGACTCAGCACAGCACGGAGAGCACAAGGCTCACAGTGCCCCTGGCTAGGGTCTGCAGCCCCACACACCGGGCGGCTGACTCCGTGAGCGCCCAGCAGGTGCCTGACAGACGTCATTTCCCTAGTGCTCTCCTCCCCAGCAGAGACGTGTGCAGGTGGTTGGGGCCTGCCCCTGCGTGTCTGGGCTCCGGTCCTCAGCCCCAGCTCAGGGAAGCAGCTCCTGAGTCAAGACCTGTAGGAGGCGCGGGGCGCCCCCGCCTGGAAGCCTAGTGCACAGCATGCGGGAAGCGAGCCTCCTCAGGGGAAGAGGAGGCAGCCCAGCTGCGTGCAGCTGAAATCACTTCTTGGGCGGAGCCGAGTGCGCCCCCAGTACGGCAGAGCTCCAGGTCTGCTCAGAGGCCTAATCTGGTAGAGTTGCTGGCGTGAGGCTGCTCTGCCCTGGGCGAGCCTTGCCCAGACTTGCCTCGCGGCTAGGCTTCCAGTCCAGGAAAGAGCAGGCTGCGCGAGACTGGGAGATGCTACTGGCGCCTTCCTGGCCTCAGCTCCACTCCTGCCTTGCCTTTGCACCTAGTCCCCAGGCCTTCTTGTGGAGGGCTTAGTTGCCGGTGGGTTGCACACTGCCAAGCGCTCCAGCAGTGAGGGCTCAATTAGTGGCAATGGGAGGGCAACTGCAGGGCTCCTCCAGCGGTTGCTTGACCGCCCAGACTCGGCACAGCACGGAGAGCACAAGGCTCACAGGGCCCCTGGCTGGGGTCTGCGGCCCCACACACCCGGAGGCTGACTCCGTGAGCGCCCAGAAGGTGCCTGACAGACGTCATTTCCCTAGTGCTCTCCTCCCCAGCTGAGACGTGTGCAGGTGGTTGGGGCCTGCCCCTGCGTGTCTGGGCTCCCGCCTACAGCCCCAGCTCAGTTGAAGCAGCCCCTGAGCCAAGACCTTCAGGAGGCGCGGGGCCTCCCTGTCGGGAAGCCATGTGCACAGTACGCGGGGATGCGAGCCTCCTTGGGAAGAGTCGAGGGAGCCAAGCCACTTGCACCTGCAATCCCTGCTTTGGCGGAGCTGAGTGCGCCTCCAGTACGGCAGAGCTCTAGCTCTGCTCAGAGGCTGGATCTAGTAAGGTTCCTTGCGCGAGGCAGCTCTGCCCAGTGCGAGACTTGCCCAGGCTTGCCGCGCTGCTAGCCTTCCTGCCCAGGAAGGAGCAGGCTGTGCGATGCTGGGAGAGGCCACTGGCGCCTTCCTGGCCTCAGCTCCGCTCCTGCCTTGCCTTTGCACCTAGTTCAAAGGCGTCCTTTTGGAAGGCTTAGGGGCCGGTGTGTTGCACACTGCCAAGAGGTCCAGCAGTGAGGGCTCTATTAGAGGCAATGGGAGGGCAACTGCAGGGCTCCTCCAGCGGTCGCTTGACCGCCCTGACTCAGCACAGCACGGAGAGCACAAGGCTCACAGTGCCCCTGGCTAGGGTCTGCAGCCCCACACACCGGGCGGCTGACTCCGTGAGCGCCCAGCAGGTGCCTGACAGACGTCATTTCCCTAGTGCTCTCCTCCCCAGCAGAGACGTGTGCAGGTGGTTGGGGCCTGCCCCTGCGTGTCTGGGCTCCGGTCCTCAGCCCCAGCTCAGGGAAGCAGCTCCTGAGTCAAGACCTGTAGGAGGCGCGGGGCGCCCCCGCCTGGAAGCCTAGTGCACAGCATGCGGGAAGCGAGCCTCCTCGGGGGAAGAGGAGGCAGCCCAGCTGCGTGCAGCTGAAATCACTTCTTGGGCGGAGCCGAGTGCGCCCCCAGTACGGCAGAGCTCCAGGTCTGCTCAGAGGCCTAATCTGGTAGAGTTGCTGGCGTGAGGCTGCTCTGCCCTGGGCGAGCCTTGCCCAGACTTGCCTCGCGGCTAGGCTTCCAGTCCAGGAAAGAGCAGGCTGCGCGAGACTGGGAGATGCTACTGGCGCCTTCCTGGCCTCAGCTCCACTCCTGCCTTGCCTTTGCACCTAGTCCCCAGGCCTTCTTGTGGAGGGCTTAGTTGCCGGTGGGTTGCACACTGCCAAGCGCTCCAGCAGTGAGGGCTCTATTAGAGGCAATGGGAGGGCAACTGCAGGGCTCCTCCAGCGGTTGCTTGACCGCCCAGACTCAGCACAGCACGGAGAGCACAAGGCTCACAGGGCCCCTGGCTGGGGTCTGCGGCCCCACACACCCGCAGGCTGACTCCGTGAGCGCCCAGAAGGTGCCTGACAGACGTCATTTCCCTAGTGCTCTCCTCCCCAGCAGAGACGTGTGCAGGTGGTTGGGGCCTGCCCCTGCGTGTCTGGGCTCCCGCCTACAGCCCCAGCTCAGTTGAAGCAGCCCCTGAGCCAAGACCTTCAGGAGGCGCGGGGCCTCCCTGTCGGGAAGCCATGTGCACAGTACGCGGGGATGCGAGCCTCCTTGGGAAGAGTCGAGGGAGCCAAGCCACTTGCACCTGCAATCCCTGCTTGGGCGGAGCTGAGTGCGCCTCCAGTACAGCAGAGCTCTAGCTCTGCTCAGAGGCTGGATCTAGTAAGGTTCCTTGCGCGAGGCAGCTCTGCCCAGTGCGAGACTTGCCCAGGCTTGCCGCGCTGCTAGCCTTCCTGCCCAGGAAGGAGCAGGCTGTGCGATGCTGGGAGAGGCCACTGGCGCCTTCCTGGCCTCAGCTCCGCTCCTGCCTTGCCTTTGCACCTAGTTCAAAGGCGTCCTTTTGGAAGGCTTAGGGGCCGGTGTGTTGCACACTGCCAAGAGGTCCAGCAGTGAGGGCTCTATTAGAGGCAATGGGAGGGCAACTGCAGGGCTCCTCCAGCGGTCGCTTGACCGCCCTGACTCAGCACAGCACGGAGAGCACAAGGCTCACAGTGCCCCTGGCTAGGGTCTGCAGCCCCACACACCGGGCGGCTGACTCCGTGAGCGCCCAGCAGGTGCCTGACAGACGTCATTTCCCTAGTGCTCTCCTCCCCAGCAGAGACGTGTGCAGGTGGTTGGGGCCTGCCCCTGCGTGTCTGGGCTCCGGTCCTCAGCCCCAGCTCAGGGAAGCAGCTCCTGAGTCAAGACCTGTAGGAGGCGCGGGGCGCCCCCGCCTGGAAGCCTAGTGCACAGCATGCGGGAAGCGAGCCTCCTCAGGGGAAGAGGAGGCAGCCCAGCTGCGTGCAGCTGAAATCACTTCTTGGGCGGAGCCGAGTGCGCCCCCAGTACGGCAGAGCTCCAGGTCTGCTCAGAGGCCTAATCTGGTAGAGTTGCTGGCGTGAGGCTGCTCTGCCCTGGGCGAGCCTTGCCCAGACTTGCCTCGCGGCTAGGCTTCCAGTCCAGGAAAGAGCAGGCTGCGCGAGACTGGGAGATGCTACTGGCGCCTTCCTGGCCTCAGCTCCACTCCTGCCTTGCCTTTGCACCTAGTCCCCAGGCCTTCTTGTGGAGGGCTTAGTTGCCGGTGGGTTGCACACTGCCAAGCGCTCCAGCAGTGAGGGCTCAATTAGTGGCAATGGGAGGGCAACTGCAGGGCTCCTCCAGCGGTTGCTTGACCGCCCAGACTCGGCACAGCACGGAGAGCACAAGGCTCACAGGGCCCCTGGCTGGGGTCTGCGGCCCCACACACCCGGAGGCTGACTCCGTGAGCGCCCAGAAGGTGCCTGACAGACGTCATTTCCCTAGTGCTCTCCTCCCCAGCAGAGACGTGTGCAGGTGGTTGGGGCCTGCCCCTGCGTGTCTGGGCTCCCGCCTACAGCCCCAGCTCAGTTGAAGCAGCCCCTGAGCCAAGACCTTCAGGAGGCGCGGGGCCTCCCTGTCGGGAAGCCATGTGCACAGTACGCGGGGATGCGAGCCTCCTTGGGAAGAGTCGAGGGAGCCAAGCCACTTGCACCTGCAATCCCTGCTTGGGCGGAGCTGAGTGCGCCTCCAGTACGGCAGAGCTCTAGCTCTGCTCAGAGGCTGGATCTAGTAAGGTTCCTTGCGCGAGGCAGCTCTGCCCAGTGCGAGACTTGCCCAGGCTTGCCGCGCTGCTAGCCTTCCTGCCCAGGAAGGAGCAGGCTGTGCGATGCTGGGAGAGGCCACTGGCGCCTTCCTGGCCTCAGCTCCGCTCCTGCCTTGCCTTTGCACCCAGGCCTCAGGCGTCCTTGGGGAGGGCTTAGGGGCTGGTGCCTAGCACACTGCTAAGCGCTCCAGCAGTCAGGGCTCTATTAGAGGGAAGGGGAGGGCAACTGCAGGGCTCCTCCAGCGGTTGCTTGGCCGCCCAGACTCAGCGCCGCACGGAGAGCACAAGGCTCACAGGGCCCCTGTCTGTGGTCTGCAGCCCCACACACCCGGAGGCTGACTCCGTGGGCGCCCAGAAGTTACCTGACAGACGTCATTTCCCTAGCGCTCTCCTCCCCAGCAGAGACGTGTGCAAGTGGTTGGGGCCAGGCCCTGCGTGTCTGGGCTCCCGCTCCCATCCCCAGCTCAGGGGAAGCAGCCCCTGAGCCAAGACCTGCAGGAGGCGCGGGGCGCCCCCGCCTGGAAGCTTAGTGCACAGCATGCGGGAAGCGAGCCTCCTCGGGGGAAGAGGAGGCAGCCCAGCTGCGTGCAGCTGAAATCACTGCTTGGGTGGAGCCGAGTTCGCTTCCAGTACGGCAGAGCTCCAGCTCTGCTCAGAGGCCCGATCTGCCAGAGTTCCTGGCGTGAGGCTGCTCTGGCCTGGGCGAGCCTTGCCCAGACTTGCCTCGCAGTTCGGCTTCCTGACCAGGAAGGAGCAGACTGCGCGAGACTGGGAGACGCGACTGGCTCCTTCCTGGCCTCAGCTCCACTCCTGCCTTGCCTTTGCACCTAGTCCCCGGGCGTCCTTGCGGAGGGCTTAGTTGCCGGTGGGTTGCACACTGCCAAGCGCTCCAGCAGTGAGGGCTCAATTAGTGGCAATGGGAGGGCAACTGCAGGGCTCCTCCAGCGGTTGCTTGACCGCCCAGACTCGGCACAGCACGGAGAGCACAAGGCTCACAGGGCCCCTGGCTGGGGTCTGCGGCCCCACACACCCGGAGGCTGACTCCGTGAGCGCCCAGAAGGTGCCTGACAGACGTCATTTCCCTAGTGCTCTCCTCCCCAGCAGAGACGTGTGCAGGTGGTTGGGGCCTGCCCCTGCGTGTCTGGGCTCCCGCCTACAGCCCCAGCTCAGTTGAAGCAGCCCCTGAGCCAAGACCTTCAGGAGGCGCGGGGCCTCCCTGTCGGGAAGCCATGTGCACAGTACGCGGGGATGCGAGCCTCCTTGGGAAGAGTCGAGGGAGCCAAGCCACTTGCACCTGCAATCCCTGCTTGGGCGGAGCTGAGTGCGCCTCCAGTACGGCAGAGCTCTAGCTCTGCTCAGAGGCTGGATCTAGTAAGGTTCCTTGCGCGAGGCAGCTCTGCCCAGTGCGAGACTTGCCCAGGCTTGCCGCGCTGCTAGCCTTCCTGCCCAGGAAGGAGCAGGCTGTGCGATGCTGGGAGAGGCCACTGGCGCCTTCCTGGCCTCAGCTCCGCTCCTGCCTTGCCTTTGCACCTAGTTCAAAGGCGTCCTTTTGGAAGGCTTAGGGGCCGGTGTGTTGCACACTGCCAAGAGGTCCAGCAGTGAGGGCTCTATTAGAGGCAATGGGAGGGCAACTGCAGGGCTCCTCCAGCGGTCGCTTGACCGCCCTGACTCAGCACAGCACGGAGAGCACAAGGCTCACAGTGCCCCTGGCTAGGGTCTGCAGCCCCACACACCGGGCGGCTGACTCCGTGAGCGCCCAGCAGGTGCCTGACAGACGTCATTTCCCTAGTGCTCTCCTCCCCAGCAGAGACGTGTGCAGGTGGTTGGGGCCTGCCCCTGCGTGTCTGGGCTCCGGTCCTCAGCCCCAGCTCAGGGAAGCAGCTCCTGAGTCAAGACCTGTAGGAGGCGCGGGGCGCCCCCGCCTGGAAGCCTAGTGCACAGCATGCGGGAAGCGAGCCTCCTCGGGGGAAGAGGAGGCAGCCCAGCTGCGTGCAGCTGAAATCACTTCTTGGGCGGAGCCGAGTGCGCCCCCAGTACGGCAGAGCTCCAGGTCTGCTCAGAGGCCTAATCTGGTAGAGTTGCTGGCGTGAGGCTGCTCTGCCCTGGGCGAGCCTTGCCCAGACTTGCCTCGCGGCTAGGCTTCCAGTCCAGGAAAGAGCAGGCTGCGCGAGACTGGGAGATGCTACTGGCGCCTTCCTGGCCTCAGCTCCACTCCTGCCTTGCCTTTGCACCTAGTCCCCAGGCCTTCTTGTGGAGGGCTTAGTTGCCGGTGGGTTGCACACTGCCAAGCGCTCCAGCAGTGAGGGCTCTATTAGAGGCAATGGGAGGGCAACTGCAGGGCTCCTCCAGCGGTTGCTTGACCGCCCAGACTCAGCACAGCACGGAGAGCACAAGGCTCACAGGGCCCCTGGCTGGGGTCTGCGGCCCCACACACCCGGAGGCTGACTCCGTGAGCGCCCAGAAGGTGCCTGACAGACGTCATTTCCCTAGTGCTCTCCTCCCCAGCAGAGACGTGTGCAGGTGGTTGGGGCCTGCCCCTGCGTGTCTGGGCTCCCGCCTGCAGCCCCAGCTCAGTTGAAGCAGCCCCTGAGCCAAGACCTTCAGGAGGCGCGGGGCCTCCCTGTCGGGAAGCCATGTGCACAGTACGCGGGGATGCGAGCCTCCTTGGGAAGAGTCGAGGGAGCCAAGCCACTTGCACCTGCAATCCCTGCTTGGGCGGAGCTGAGTGCGCCTCCAGTACGGCAGAGCTCTAGCTCTGCTCAGAGGCTGGATCTAGTAAGGTTCCTTGCGCGAGGCAGCTCTGCCCAGTGCGAGACTTGCCCAGGCTTGCCGCGCTGCTAGCCTTCCTGCCCAGGAAGGAGCAGGCTGTGCGATGCTGGGAGAGGCCACTGGCGCCTTCCTGGCCTCAGCTCCGCTCCTGCCTTGCCTTTGCACCTAGTTCAAAGGCGTCCTTTTGGAAGGCTTAGGGGCCGGTGTGTTGCACACTGCCAAGAGGTCCAGCAGTGAGGGCTCTATTAGAGGCAATGGGAGGGCAACTGCAGGGCTCCTCCAGCGGTCGCTTGACCGCCCTGACTCAGCACAGCACGGAGAGCACAAGGCTCACAGTGCCCCTGGCTAGGGTCTGCAGCCCCACACACCGGGCGGCTGACTCCGTGAGCGCCCAGCAGGTGCCTGACAGACGTCATTTCCCTAGCGCTCTCCTCCCCAGCAGAGACGTGTGCAAGTGGTTGGGGCCAGGCCCTGCGTGTCTGGGCTCCCGCTCCCATCCCCAGCTCAGGGGAAGCAGCCCCTGAGCCAAGACCTGCAGGAGGCGCGGGGCGCCCCCGCCTGGAAGCTTAGTGCACAGCATGCGGGAAGCGAGCCTCCTCGGGGGAAGAGGAGGCAGCCCAGCTGCGTGCAGCTGAAATCACTGCTTGGGTGGAGCCGAGTTCGCTTCCAGTACGGCAGAGCTCCAGCTCTGCTCAGAGGCCCGATCTGCCAGAGTTCCTGGCGTGAGGCTGCTCTGGCCTGGGCGAGCCTTGCCCAGACTTGCCTCGCAGTTCGGCTTCCTGACCAGGAAGGAGCAGACTGCGCGAGACTGGGAGACGCGACTGGCTCCTTCCTGGCCTCAGCTCCACTCCTGCCTTGCCTTTGCACCTAGTCCCCGGGCGTCCTTGCGGAGGGCTTAGTTGCCGGTGGGTTGCACACTGCCAAGCGCTCCAGCAGTGAGGGCTCAATTAGTGGCAATGGGAGGGCAACTGCAGGGCTCCTCCAGCGGTTGCTTGACCGCCCAGACTCGGCACAGCACGGAGAGCACAAGGCTCACAGGGCCCCTGGCTGGGGTCTGCGGCCCCACACACCCGGAGGCTGACTCCGTGAGCGCCCAGAAGGTGCCTGACAGACGTCATTTCCCTAGTGCTCTCCTCCCCAGCAGAGACGTGTGCAGGTGGTTGGGGCCTGCCCCTGCGTGTCTGGGCTCCCGCCTACAGCCCCAGCTCAGTTGAAGCAGCCCCTGAGCCAAGACCTTCAGGAGGCGCGGGGCCTCCCTGTCGGGAAGCCATGTGCACAGTACGCGGGGATGCGAGCCTCCTTGGGAAGAGTCGAGGGAGCCAAGCCACTTGCACCTGCAATCCCTGCTTGGGCGGAGCTGAGTGCGCCTCCAGTACGGCAGAGCTCTAGCTCTGCTCAGAGGCTTGATCTAGTAAGGTTCCTTGCGCGAGGCAGCTCTGCCCAGTGCGAGACTTGCCCAGGCTTGCCGCGCTGCTAGCCTTCCTGCCCAGGAAGGAGCAGGCTGTGCGATGCTGGGAGAGGCCACTGGCGCCTTCCTGGCCTCAGCTCCGCTCCTGCCTTGCCTTTGCACCTAGTTCAAAGGCGTCCTTTTGGAAGGCTTAGGGGCCGGTGTGTTGCACACTGCCAAGAGGTCCAGCAGTGAGGGCTCTATTAGAGGCAATGGGAGGGCAACTGCAGGGCTCCTCCAGCGGTCGCTTGATCGCCCTGACTCAGCACAGCACGGAGAGCACAAGGCTCACAGTGCCCCTGGCTAGGGTCTGCAGCCCCACACACCGGGCGGCTGACTCCGTGAGCGCCCAGCAGGTGCCTGACAGACGTCATTTCCCTAGTGCTCTCCTCCCCAGCAGAGACGTGTGCAGGTGGTTGGGGCCTGCCCCTGCGTGTCTGGGCTCCGGTCCTCAGCCCCAGCTCAGGGAAGCAGCTCCTGAGTCAAGACCTGTAGGAGGCGCGGGGCGCCCCCGCCTGGAAGCCTAGTGCACAGCATGCGGGAAGCGAGCCTCCTCGGGGGAAGAGGAGGCAGCCCAGCTGCGTGCAGCTGAAATCACTTCTTGGGCGGAGCCGAGTGCGCCCCCAGTACGGCAGAGCTCCAGGTCTGCTCAGAGGCCTAATCTGGTAGAGTTGCTGGCGTGAGGCTGCTCTGCCCTGGGCGAGCCTTGCCCAGACTTTCCTCGCGGCTAGGCTTCCAGTCCAGGAAAGAGCAGGCTGCGCGAGACTGGGAGATGCTACTGGCGCCTTCCTGGCCTCAGCTCCACTCCTGCCTTGCCTTTGCACCTAGTCCCCAGGCCTTCTTGTGGAGGGCTTAGTTGCCGGTGGGTTGCACACTGCCAAGCGCTCCAGCAGTGAGGGCTCTATTAGAGGCAATGGGAGGGCAACTGCAGGGCTCCTCCAGCGGTTGCTTGACCGCCCAGACTCAGCACAGCACGGAGAGCACAAGGCTCACAGGGCCCCTGGCTGGGGTCTGCGGCCCCACACACCCGGAGGCTGACTCCGTGAGCGCCCAGAAGGTGCCTGACAGACGTCATTTCCCTAGTGCTCTCCTCCCCAGCTGAGACGTGTGCAGGTGGTTGGGGCCTGCCCCTGCGTGTCTGGGCTCCCGCCTACAGCCCCAGCTCAGTTGAAGCAGCCCCTGAGCCAAGACCTTCAGGAGGCGCGGGGCCTCCCTGTCGGGAAGCCATGTGCACAGTACGCGGGGATGCGAGCCTCCTTGGGAAGAGTCGAGGGAGCCAAGCCACTTGCACCTGCAATCCCTGCTTGGGCGGAGCTGAGTGCGCCTCCAGTACGGCAGAGCTCTAGCTCTGCTCAGAGGCTGGATCTAGTAAGGTTCCTTGCGCGAGGCAGCTCTGCCCAGTGCGAGACTTGCCCAGGCTTGCCGCGCTGCTAGCCTTCCTGCCCAGGAAGGAGCAGGCTGTGCGATGCTGGGAGAGGCCACTGGCGCCTTCCTGGCCTCAGCTCCGCTCCTGCCTTGCCTTTGCACCTAGTTCAAAGGCGTCCTTTTGGAAGGCTTAGGGGCCGGTGTGTTGCACACTGCCAAGAGGTCCAGCAGTGAGGGCTCTATTAGAGGCAATGGGAGGGCAACTGCAGGGCTCCTCCAGCGGTCGCTTGACCGCCCTGACTCAGCACAGCACGGAGAGCACAAGGCTCACAGTGCCCCTGGCTAGGGTCTGCAGCCCCACACACCGGGCGGCTGACTCCGTGAGCGCCCAGCAGGTGCCTGACAGACGTCATTTCCCTAGTGCTCTCCTCCCCAGCAGAGACGTGTGCAGGTGGTTGGGGCCTGCCCCTGCGTGTCTGGGCTCCGGTCCTCAGCCCCAGCTCAGGGAAGCAGCTCCTGAGTCAAGACCTGTAGGAGGCGCGGGGCGCCCCCGCCTGGAAGCCTAGTGCACAGCATGCGGGAAGCGAGCCTCCTCGGGGGAAGAGGAGGCAGCCCAGCTGCGTGCAGCTGAAATCACTTCTTGGGCGGAGCCGAGTGCGCCCCCAGTACGGCAGAGCTCCAGGTCTGCTCAGAGGCCTAATCTGGTAGAGTTGCTGGCGTGAGGCTGCTCTGCCCTGGGCGAGCCTTGCCCAGACTTGCCTCGCGGCTAGGCTTCCAGTCCAGGAAAGAGCAGGCTGCGCGAGACTGGGAGATGCTACTGGCGCCTTCCTGGCCTCAGCTCCACTCCTGCCTTGCCTTTGCACCTAGTCCCCAGGCCTTCTTGTGGAGGGCTTAGTTGCCGGTGGGTTGCACACTGCCAAGCGCTCCAGCAGTGAGGGCTCTATTAGAGGCAATGGGAGGGCAACTGCAGGGCTCCTCCAGCGGTTGCTTGACCGCCCAGACTCAGCACAGCACGGAGAGCACAAGGCTCACAGGGCCCCTGGCTGGGGTCTGCGGCCCCACACACCCGGAGGCTGACTCCGTGAGCGCCCAGAAGGTGCCTGACAGACGTCATTTCCCTAGTGCTCTCCTCCCCAGCAGAGACGTGTGCAGGTGGTTGGGGCCTGCCCCTGCGTGTCTGGGCTCCCGCCTACAGCCCCAGCTCAGTTGAAGCAGCCCCTGAGCCAAGACCTTCAGGAGGCGCGGGGCCTCCCTGTCGGGAAGCCATGTGCACAGTACGCGGGGATGCGAGCCTCCTTGGGAAGAGTCGAGGGAGCCAAGCCACTTGCACCTGCAATCCCTGCTTGGGCGGAGCTGAGTGCGCCTCCAGTACGGCAGAGCTCTAGCTCTGCTCAGAGGCTGGATCTAGTAAGGTTCCTTGCGCGAGGCAGCTCTGCCCAGTGCGAGACTTGCCCAGGCTTGCCGCGCTGCTAGCCTTCCTGCCCAGGAAGGAGCAGGCTGTGCGATGCTGGGAGAGGCCACTGGCGCCTTCCTGGCCTCAGCTCCGCTCCTGCCTTGCCTTTGCACCCAGGCTTCAGGCGTCCTTGGGGAGGGCTTAGGGGCTGGTGCCTAGCACACTGCTAAGCGCTCCAGCAGTCAGGGCTCTATTAGAGGGAAGGGGAGGGCAACTGCAGGGCTCCTCCAGCGGTTGCTTGGCCGCCCAGACTCAGCGCCACACGGAGAGCACAAGGCTCACAGGGCCCCTGGCTGGGGTCTGCGGCCCCACACACCCGCAGGCTGACTCCGTGAGCGCCCAGAAGGTGCCTGACAGACGTCATTTCCCTAGTGCTCTCCTCCCCAGCAGAGACGTGTGCAGGTGGTTGGGGCCTGCCCCTGCGTGTCTGGGCTCCCGCCTACAGCCCCAGCTCAGTTGAAGCAGCCCCTGAGCCAAGACCTTCAAGAGGCGCGGGGCCTCCCTGTCGGGAAGCCATGTGCACAGTACGCGGGGATGCGAGCCTCCTTGGGAAGAGTCGAGGGAGCCAAGCCACTTGCACCTGCAATCCCTGCTTGGGCGGAGCTGAGTGCGCCTCCAGTACAGCAGAGCTCTAGCTCTGCTCAGAGGCTGGATCTAGTAAGGTTCCTTGCGCGAGGCAGCTCTGCCCAGTGCGAGACTTGCCCAGGCTTGCCGCGCTGCTAGCCTTCCTGCCCAGGAAGGAGCAGGCTGTGCGATGCTGGGAGAGGCCACTGGCGCCTTCCTGGCCTCAGCTCCGCTCCTGCCTTGCCTTTGCACCTAGTTCAAAGGCGTCCTTTTGGAAGGCTTAGGGGCCGGTGTGTTGCACACTGCCAAGAGGTCCAGCAGTGAGGGCTCTATTAGAGGCAATGGGAGGGCAACTGCAGGGCTCCTCCAGCGGTCGCTTGACCGCCCTGACTCAGCACAGCACGGAGAGCACAAGGCTCACAGTGCCCCTGGCTAGGGTCTGCAGCCCCACACACCGGGCGGCTGACTCCGTGAGCGCCCAGCAGGTGCCTGACAGACGTCATTTCCCTAGTGCTCTCCTCCCCAGCAGAGACGTGTGCAGGTGGTTGGGGCCTGCCCCTGCGTGTCTGGGCTCCGGTCCTCAGCCCCAGCTCAGGGAAGCAGCTCCTGAGTCAAGACCTGTAGGAGGCGCGGGGCGCCCCCGCCTGGAAGCCTAGTGCACAGCATGCGGGAAGCGAGCCTCCTCGGGGGAAGAGGAGGCAGCCCAGCTGCGTGCAGCTGAAATCACTTCTTGGGCGGAGCCGAGTGCGCCCCCAGTACGGCAGAGCTCCAGGTCTGCTCAGAGGCCTAATCTGGTAGAGTTGCTGGCGTGAGGCTGCTCTGCCCTGGGCGAGCCTTGCCCAGACTTGCCTCGCGGCTAGGCTTCCAGTCCAGGAAAGAGCAGGCTGCGCGAGACTGGGAGATGCTACTGGCGCCTTCCTGGCCTCAGCTCCACTCCTGCCTTGCCTTTGCACCTAGTCCCCAGGCCTTCTTGTGGAGGGCTTAGTTGCCGGTGGGTTGCACACTGCCAAGCGCTCCAGCAGTGAGGGCTCTATTAGAGGCAATGGGAGGGCAACTGCAGGGCTCCTCCAGCGGTTGCTTGACCGCCCAGACTCAGCACAGCACGGAGAGCACAAGGCTCACAGGGCCCCTGGCTGGGGTCTGCGGCCCCACACACCCGGAGGCTGACTCCGTGAGCGCCCAGAAGGTGCCTGACAGACGTCATTTCCCTAGTGCTCTCCTCCCCAGCAGAGACGTGTGCAGGTGGTTGGGGCCTGCCCCTGCGTGTCTGGGCTCCCGCCTACAGCCCCAGCTCAGTTGAAGCAGCCCCTGAGCCAAGACCTTCAGGAGGCGCGGGGCCTCCCTGTCGGGAAGCCATGTGCACAGTACGCGGGGATGCGAGCCTCCTTGGGAAGAGTCGAGGGAGCCAAGCCACTTGCACCTGCAATCCCTGCTTGGGCGGAGCTGAGTGCGCCTCCAGTACGGCAGAGCTCTAGCTCTGCTCAGAGGCTGGATCTAGTAAGGTTCCTTGCGCGAGGCAGCTCTGCCCAGTGCGAGACTTGCCCAGGCTTGCCGCGCTGCTAGCCTTCCTGCCCAGGAAGGAGCAGGCTGTGCGATGCTGGGAGAGGCCACTGGCGCCTTCCTGGCCTCAGCTCCGCTCCTGCCTTGCCTTTGCACCCAGGCCTCAGGCGTCCTTGGGGAGGGCTTAGGGGCTGGTGCCTAGCACACTGCTAAGCGCTCCAGCAGTCAGGGCTCTATTAGAGGGAAGGGGAGGGCAACTGCAGGGCTCCTCCAGCGGTTGCTTGGCCGCCCAGACTCAGCGCCGCACGGAGAGCACAAGGCTCACAGGGCCCCTGTCTGTGGTCTGCAGCCCCACACACCCGGAGGCTGACTCCGTGGGCGCCCAGAAGTTACCTGACAGACGTCATTTCCCTAGCGCTCTCCTCCCCAGCAGAGACGTGTGCAAGTGGTTGGGGCCAGGCCCTGCGTGTCTGGGCTCCCGCTCCCATCCCCAGCTCAGGGGAAGCAGCCCCTGAGCCAAGACCTGCAGGAGGCGCGGGGCGCCCCCGCCTGGAAGCTTAGTGCACAGCATGCGGGAAGCGAGCCTCCTCGGGGGAAGAGGAGGCAGCCCAGCTGCGTGCAGCTGAAATCACTGCTTGGGTGGAGCCGAGTTCGCTTCCAGTACGGCAGAGCTCCAGCTCTGCTCAGAGGCCCGATCTGCCAGAGTTCCTGGCGTGAGGCTGCTCTGGCCTGGGCGAGCCTTGCCCAGACTTGCCTCGCAGTTCGGCTTCCTGACCAGGAAGGAGCAGACTGCGCGAGACTGGGAGACGCGACTGGCTCCTTCCTGGCCTCAGCTCCACTCCTGCCTTGCCTTTGCACCTAGTCCCCGGGCGTCCTTGCGGAGGGCTTAGTTGCCGATGGGTTGCACACTGCCAAGCGCTCCAGCAGTGAGGGCTCTATTAGTGGCAATGGGAGGGCAACTGCAGGGCTCCTCCAGCGGTTGCTTGACCGCCCAGACTCAGCACAGCACGGAGAGCACAAGGCTCACAGGGCCCCTGGCTGGGGTCTGCGGCCCCACACACCCGGAGGCTGACTCCGTGAGCGCCCAGAAGGTGCCTGACAGACGTCATTTCCCTAGTGCTCTCCTCCCCAGCAGAGACGTGTGCAGGTGGTTGGGGCCTGCCCCTGCGTGTCTGGGCTCCCGCCTACAGCCCCAGCTCAGTTGAAGCAGCCCCTGAGCCAAGACCTTCAGGAGGCGCGGGGCCTCCCTGTCGGGAAGCCATGTGCACAGTACGCGGGGATGCGAGCCTCCTTGGGAAGAGTCGAGGGAGCCAAGCCACTTGCACCTGCAATCCCTGCTTGGGCGGAGCTGAGTGCGCCTCCAGTACGGCAGAGCTCTAGCTCTGCTCAGAGGCTGGATCTAGTAAGGTTCCTTGCGCGAGGCAGCTCTGCCCAGTGCGAGACTTGCCCAGGCTTGCCGCGCTGCTAGCCTTCCTGCCCAGGAAGGAGCAGGCTGTGCGATGCTGGGAGAGGCCACTGGCGCCTTCCTGGCCTCAGCTCCGCTCCTGCCTTGCCTTTGCACCTAGTTCAAACGCGTCCTTTTGGAAGGCTTAGGGGCCGGTGTGTTGCACACTGCCAAGAGGTCCAGCAGTGAGGGCTCTATTAGAGGCAATGGGAGGGCAACTGCAGGGCTCCTCCAGCGGTCGCTTGATCGCCCTGACTCAGCACAGCACGGAGAGCACAAGGCTCACAGTGCCCCTGGCTAGGGTCTGCAGCCCCACACACCGGGCGGCTGACTCCGTGAGCGCCCAGCAGGTGCCTGACAGACGTCATTTCCCTAGTGCTCTCCTCCCCAGCAGAGACGTGTGCAGGTGGTTGGGGCCTGCCCCTGCGTGTCTGGGCTCCGGTCCTCAGCCCCAGCTCAGGGAAGCAGCTCCTGAGTCAAGACCTGTAGGAGGCGCGGGGCGCCCCCGCCTGGAAGCCTAGTGCACAGCATGCGGGAAGCGAGCCTCCTCGGGGGAAGAGGAGGCAGCCCAGCTGCGTGCAGCTGAAATCACTTCTTGGGCGGAGCCGAGTGCGCCCCCAGTACGGCAGAGCTCCAGGTCTGCTCAGAGGCCTAATCTGGTAGAGTTGCTGGCGTGAGGCTGCTCTGCCCTGGGCGAGCCTTGCCCAGACTTTCCTCGCGGCTAGGCTTCCAGTCCAGGAAAGAGCAGGCTGCGCGAGACTGGGAGATGCTACTGGCGCCTTCCTGGCCTCAGCTCCACTCCTGCCTTGCCTTTGCACCTAGTCCCCAGGCCTTCTTGTGGAGGGCTTAGTTGCCGGTGGGTTGCACACTGCCAAGCGCTCCAGCAGTGAGGGCTCTATTAGAGGCAATGGGAGGGCAACTGCAGGGCTCCTCCAGCGGTTGCTTGACCGCCCAGACTCAGCACAGCACGGAGAGCACAAGGCTCACAGGGCCCCTGGCTGGGGTCTGCGGCCCCACACACCCGGAGGCTGACTCCGTGAGCGCCCAGAAGGTGCCTGACAGACGTCATTTCCCTAGTGCTCTCCTCCCCAGCTGAGACGTGTGCAGGTGGTTGGGGCCTGCCCCTGCGTGTCTGGGCTCCCGCCTACAGCCCCAGCTCAGTTGAAGCAGCCCCTGAGCCAAGACCTTCAGGAGGCGCGGGGCCTCCCTGTCGGGAAGCCATGTGCACAGTACGCGGGGATGCGAGCCTCCTTGGGAAGAGTCGAGGGAGCCAAGCCACTTGCACCTGCAATCCCTGCTTTGGCGGAGCTGAGTGCGCCTCCAGTACGGCAGAGCTCTAGCTCTGCTCAGAGGCTGGATCTAGTAAGGTTCCTTGCGCGAGGCAGCTCTGCCCAGTGCGAGACTTGCCCAGGCTTGCCGCGCTGCTAGCCTTCCTGCCCAGGAAGGAGCAGGCTGTGCGATGCTGGGAGAGGCCACTGGCGCCTTCCTGGCCTCAGCTCCGCTCCTGCCTTGCCTTTGCACCTAGTTCAAAGGCGTCCTTTTGGAAGGCTTAGGGGCCGGTGTGTTGCACACTGCCAAGAGGTCCAGCAGTGAGGGCTCTATTAGAGGCAATGGGAGGGCAACTGCAGGGCTCCTCCAGCGGTCGCTTGACCGCCCTGACTCAGCACAGCACGGAGAGCACAAGGCTCACAGTGCCCCTGGCTAGGGTCTGCAGCCCCACACACCGGGCGGCTGACTCCGTGAGCGCCCAGCAGGTGCCTGACAGACGTCATTTCCCTAGTGCTCTCCTCCCCAGCAGAGACGTGTGCAGGTGGTTGGGGCCTGCCCCTGCGTGTCTGGGCTCCGGTCCTCAGCCCCAGCTCAGGGAAGCAGCTCCTGAGTCAAGACCTGTAGGAGGCGCGGGGCGCCCCCGCCTGGAAGCCTAGTGCACAGCATGCGGGAAGCGAGCCTCCTCGGGGGAAGAGGAGGCAGCCCAGCTGCGTGCAGCTGAAATCACTTCTTGGGCGGAGCCGAGTGCGCCCCCAGTACGGCAGAGCTCCAGGTCTGCTCAGAGGCCTAATCTGGTAGAGTTGCTGGCGTGAGGCTGCTCTGCCCTGGGCGAGCCTTGCCCAGACTTGCCTCGCGGCTAGGCTTCCAGTCCAGGAAAGAGCAGGCTGCGCGAGACTGGGAGATGCTACTGGCGCCTTCCTGGCCTCAGCTCCACTCCTGCCTTGCCTTTGCACCTAGTCCCCAGGCCTTCTTGTGGAGGGCTTAGTTGCCGGTGGGTTGCACACTGCCAAGCGCTCCAGCAGTGAGGGCTCTATTAGAGGCAATGGGAGGGCAACTGCAGGGCTCCTCCAGCGGTTGCTTGACCGCCCAGACTCAGCACAGCACGGAGAGCACAAGGCTCACAGGGCCCCTGGCTGGGGTCTGCGGCCCCACACACCCGCAGGCTGACTCCGTGAGCGCCCAGAAGGTGCCTGACAGACGTCATTTCCCTAGTGCTCTCCTCCCCAGCAGAGACGTGTGCAGGTGGTTGGGGCCTGCCCCTGCGTGTCTGGGCTCCCGCCTACAGCCCCAGCTCAGTTGAAGCAGCCCCTGAGCCAAGACCTTCAGGAGGCGCGGGGCCTCCCTGTCGGGAAGCCATGTGCACAGTACGCGGGGATGCGAGCCTCCTTGGGAAGAGTCGAGGGAGCCAAGCCACTTGCACCTGCAATCCCTGCTTGGGCGGAGCTGAGTGCGCCTCCAGTACAGCAGAGCTCTAGCTCTGCTCAGAGGCTGGATCTAGTAAGGTTCCTTGCGCGAGGCAGCTCTGCCCAGTGCGAGACTTGCCCAGGCTTGCCGCGCTGCTAGCCTTCCTGCCCAGGAAGGAGCAGGCTGTGCGATGCTGGGAGAGGCCACTGGCGCCTTCCTGGCCTCAGCTCCGCTCCTGCCTTGCCTTTGCACCTAGTTCAAAGGCGTCCTTTTGGAAGGCTTAGGGGCCGGTGTGTTGCACACTGCCAAGAGGTCCAGCAGTGAGGGCTCTATTAGAGGCAATGGGAGGGCAACTGCAGGGCTCCTCCAGCGGTCGCTTGACCGCCCTGACTCAGCACAGCACGGAGAGCACAAGGCTCACAGTGCCCCTGGCTAGGGTCTGCAGCCCCACACACCGGGCGGCTGACTCCGTGAGCGCCCAGCAGGTGCCTGACAGACGTCATTTCCCTAGTGCTCTCCTCCCCAGCAGAGACGTGTGCAGGTGGTTGGGGCCTGCCCCTGCGTGTCTGGGCTCCGGTCCTCAGCCCCAGCTCAGGGAAGCAGCTCCTGAGTCAAGACCTGTAGGAGGCGCGGGGCGCCCCCGCCTGGAAGCCTAGTGCACAGCATGCGGGAAGCGAGCCTCCTCAGGGGAAGAGGAGGCAGCCCAGCTGCGTGCAGCTGAAATCACTTCTTGGGCGGAGCCGAGTGCGCCCCCAGTACGGCAGAGCTCCAGGTCTGCTCAGAGGCCTAATCTGGTAGAGTTGCTGGCGTGAGGCTGCTCTGCCCTGGGCGAGCCTTGCCCAGACTTGCCTCGCGGCTAGGCTTCCAGTCCAGGAAAGAGCAGGCTGCGCGAGACTGGGAGATGCTACTGGCGCCTTCCTGGCCTCAGCTCCACTCCTGCCTTGCCTTTGCACCTAGTCCCCAGGCCTTCTTGTGGAGGGCTTAGTTGCCGGTGGGTTGCACACTGCCAAGCGCTCCAGCAGTGAGGGCTCAATTAGTGGCAATGGGAGGGCAACTGCAGGGCTCCTCCAGCGGTTGCTTGACCGCCCAGACTCGGCACAGCACGGAGAGCACAAGGCTCACAGGGCCCCTGGCTGGGGTCTGCGGCCCCACACACCCGGAGGCTGACTCCGTGAGCGCCCAGAAGGTGCCTGACAGACGTCATTTCCCTAGTGCTCTCCTCCCCAGCTGAGACGTGTGCAGGTGGTTGGGGCCTGCCCCTGCGTGTCTGGGCTCCCGCCTACAGCCCCAGCTCAGTTGAAGCAGCCCCTGAGCCAAGACCTTCAGGAGGCGCGGGGCCTCCCTGTCGGGAAGCCATGTGCACAGTACGCGGGGATGCGAGCCTCCTTGGGAAGAGTCGAGGGAGCCAAGCCACTTGCACCTGCAATCCCTGCTTTGGCGGAGCTGAGTGCGCCTCCAGTACGGCAGAGCTCTAGCTCTGCTCAGAGGCTGGATCTAGTAAGGTTCCTTGCGCGAGGCAGCTCTGCCCAGTGCGAGACTTGCCCAGGCTTGCCGCGCTGCTAGCCTTCCTGCCCAGGAAGGAGCAGGCTGTGCGATGCTGGGAGAGGCCACTGGCGCCTTCCTGGCCTCAGCTCCGCTCCTGCCTTGCCTTTGCACCTAGTTCAAAGGCGTCCTTTTGGAAGGCTTAGGGGCCGGTGTGTTGCACACTGCCAAGAGGTCCAGCAGTGAGGGCTCTATTAGAGGCAATGGGAGGGCAACTGCAGGGCTCCTCCAGCGGTCGCTTGACCGCCCTGACTCAGCACAGCACGGAGAGCACAAGGCTCACAGTGCCCCTGGCTAGGGTCTGCAGCCCCACACACCGGGCGGCTGACTCCGTGAGCGCCCAGCAGGTGCCTGACAGACGTCATTTCCCTAGTGCTCTCCTCCCCAGCAGAGACGTGTGCAGGTGGTTGGGGCCTGCCCCTGCGTGTCTGGGCTCCGGTCCTCAGCCCCAGCTCAGGGAAGCAGCTCCTGAGTCAAGACCTGTAGGAGGCGCGGGGCGCCCCCGCCTGGAAGCCTAGTGCACAGCATGCGGGAAGCGAGCCTCCTCGGGGGAAGAGGAGGCAGCCCAGCTGCGTGCAGCTGAAATCACTTCTTGGGCGGAGCCGAGTGCGCCCCCAGTACGGCAGAGCTCCAGGTCTGCTCAGAGGCCTAATCTGGTAGAGTTGCTGGCGTGAGGCTGCTCTGCCCTGGGCGAGCCTTGCCCAGACTTGCCTCGCGGCTAGGCTTCCAGTCCAGGAAAGAGCAGGCTGCGCGAGACTGGGAGATGCTACTGGCGCCTTCCTGGCCTCAGCTCCACTCCTGCCTTGCCTTTGCACCTAGTCCCCAGGCCTTCTTGTGGAGGGCTTAGTTGCCGGTGGGTTGCACACTGCCAAGCGCTCCAGCAGTGAGGGCTCTATTAGAGGCAATGGGAGGGCAACTGCAGGGCTCCTCCAGCGGTTGCTTGACCGCCCAGACTCAGCACAGCACGGAGAGCACAAGGCTCACAGGGCCCCTGGCTGGGGTCTGCGGCCCCACACACCCGCAGGCTGACTCCGTGAGCGCCCAGAAGGTGCCTGACAGACGTCATTTCCCTAGTGCTCTCCTCCCCAGCAGAGACGTGTGCAGGTGGTTGGGGCCTGCCCCTGCGTGTCTGGGCTCCCGCCTACAGCCCCAGCTCAGTTGAAGCAGCCCCTGAGCCAAGACCTTCAGGAGGCGCGGGGCCTCCCTGTCGGGAAGCCATGTGCACAGTACGCGGGGATGCGAGCCTCCTTGGGAAGAGTCGAGGGAGCCAAGCCACTTGCACCTGCAATCCCTGCTTGGGCGGAGCTGAGTGCGCCTCCAGTACAGCAGAGCTCTAGCTCTGCTCAGAGGCTGGATCTAGTAAGGTTCCTTGCGCGAGGCAGCTCTGCCCAGTGCGAGACTTGCCCAGGCTTGCCGCGCTGCTAGCCTTCCTGCCCAGGAAGGAGCAGGCTGTGCGATGCTGGGAGAGGCCACTGGCGCCTTCCTGGCCTCAGCTCCGCTCCTGCCTTGCCTTTGCACCTAGTTCAAAGGCGTCCTTTTGGAAGGCTTAGGGGCCGGTGTGTTGCACACTGCCAAGAGGTCCAGCAGTGAGGGCTCTATTAGAGGCAATGGGAGGGCAACTGCAGGGCTCCTCCAGCGGTCGCTTGACCGCCCTGACTCAGCACAGCACGGAGAGCACAAGGCTCACAGTGCCCCTGGCTAGGGTCTGCAGCCCCACACACCGGGCGGCTGACTCCGTGAGCGCCCAGCAGGTGCCTGACAGACGTCATTTCCCTAGTGCTCTCCTCCCCAGCAGAGACGTGTGCAGGTGGTTGGGGCCTGCCCCTGCGTGTCTGGGCTCCGGTCCTCAGCCCCAGCTCAGGGAAGCAGCTCCTGAGTCAAGACCTGTAGGAGGCGCGGGGCGCCCCCGCCTGGAAGCCTAGTGCACAGCATGCGGGAAGCGAGCCTCCTCAGGGGAAGAGGAGGCAGCCCAGCTGCGTGCAGCTGAAATCACTTCTTGGGCGGAGCCGAGTGCGCCCCCAGTACGGCAGAGCTCCAGGTCTGCTCAGAGGCCTAATCTGGTAGAGTTGCTGGCGTGAGGCTGCTCTGCCCTGGGCGAGCCTTGCCCAGACTTGCCTCGCGGCTAGGCTTCCAGTCCAGGAAAGAGCAGGCTGCGCGAGACTGGGAGATGCTACTGGCGCCTTCCTGGCCTCAGCTCCACTCCTGCCTTGCCTTTGCACCTAGTCCCCAGGCCTTCTTGTGGAGGGCTTAGTTGCCGGTGGGTTGCACACTGCCAAGCGCTCCAGCAGTGAGGGCTCAATTAGTGGCAATGGGAGGGCAACTGCAGGGCTCCTCCAGCGGTTGCTTGACCGCCCAGACTCGGCACAGCACGGAGAGCACAAGGCTCACAGGGCCCCTGGCTGGGGTCTGCGGCCCCACACACCCGGAGGCTGACTCCGTGAGCGCCCAGAAGGTGCCTGACAGACGTCATTTCCCTAGTGCTCTCCTCCCCAGCAGAGACGTGTGCAGGTGGTTGGGGCCTGCCCCTGCGTGTCTGGGCTCCCGCCTACAGCCCCAGCTCAGTTGAAGCAGCCCCTGAGCCAAGACCTTCAGGAGGCGCGGGGCCTCCCTGTCGGGAAGCCATGTGCACAGTACGCGGGGATGCGAGCCTCCTTGGGAAGAGTCGAGGGAGCCAAGCCACTTGCACCTGCAATCCCTGCTTGGGCGGAGCTGAGTGCGCCTCCAGTACGGCAGAGCTCTAGCTCTGCTCAGAGGCTGGATCTAGTAAGGTTCCTTGCGCGAGGCAGCTCTGCCCAGTGCGAGACTTGCCCAGGCTTGCCGCGCTGCTAGCCTTCCTGCCCAGGAAGGAGCAGGCTGTGCGATGCTGGGAGAGGCCACTGGCGCCTTCCTGGCCTCAGCTCCGCTCCTGCCTTGCCTTTGCACCCAGGCCTCAGGCGTCCTTGGGGAGGGCTTAGGGGCTGGTGCCTAGCACACTGCTAAGCGCTCCAGCAGTCAGGGCTCTATTAGAGGGAAGGGGAGGGCAACTGCAGGGCTCCTCCAGCGGTTGCTTGGCCGCCCAGACTCAGCGCCGCACGGAGAGCACAAGGCTCACAGGGCCCCTGTCTGTGGTCTGCAGCCCCACACACCCGGAGGCTGACTCCGTGGGCGCCCAGAAGTTACCTGACAGACGTCATTTCCCTAGCGCTCTCCTCCCCAGCAGAGACGTGTGCAAGTGGTTGGGGCCAGGCCCTGCGTGTCTGGGCTCCCGCTCCCATCCCCAGCTCAGGGGAAGCAGCCCCTGAGCCAAGACCTGCAGGAGGCGCGGGGCGCCCCCGCCTGGAAGCTTAGTGCACAGCATGCGGGAAGCGAGCCTCCTCGGGGGAAGAGGAGGCAGCCCAGCTGCGTGCAGCTGAAATCACTGCTTGGGTGGAGCCGAGTTCGCTTCCAGTACGGCAGAGCTCCAGCTCTGCTCAGAGGCCCGATCTGCCAGAGTTCCTGGCGTGAGGCTGCTCTGGCCTGGGCGAGCCTTGCCCAGACTTGCCTCGCAGTTCGGCTTCCTGACCAGGAAGGAGCAGACTGCGCGAGACTGGGAGACGCGACTGGCTCCTTCCTGGCCTCAGCTCCACTCCTGCCTTGCCTTTGCACCTAGTCCCCGGGCGTCCTTGCGGAGGGCTTAGTTGCCGGTGGGTTGCACACTGCCAAGCGCTCCAGCAGTGAGGGCTCAATTAGTGGCAATGGGAGGGCAACTGCAGGGCTCCTCCAGCGGTTGCTTGACCGCCCAGACTCGGCACAGCACGGAGAGCACAAGGCTCACAGGGCCCCTGGCTGGGGTCTGCGGCCCCACACACCCGGAGGCTGACTCCGTGAGCGCCCAGAAGGTGCCTGACAGACGTCATTTCCCTAGTGCTCTCCTCCCCAGCAGAGACGTGTGCAGGTGGTTGGGGCCTGCCCCTGCGTGTCTGGGCTCCCGCCTACAGCCCCAGCTCAGTTGAAGCAGCCCCTGAGCCAAGACCTTCAGGAGGCGCGGGGCCTCCCTGTCGGGAAGCCATGTGCACAGTACGCGGGGATGCGAGCCTCCTTGGGAAGAGTCGAGGGAGCCAAGCCACTTGCACCTGCAATCCCTGCTTGGGCGGAGCTGAGTGCGCCTCCAGTACGGCAGAGCTCTAGCTCTGCTCAGAGGCTGGATCTAGTAAGGTTCCTTGCGCGAGGCAGCTCTGCCCAGTGCGAGACTTGCCCAGGCTTGCCGCGCTGCTAGCCTTCCTGCCCAGGAAGGAGCAGGCTGTGCGATGCTGGGAGAGGCCACTGGCGCCTTCCTGGCCTCAGCTCCGCTCCTGCCTTGCCTTTGCACCTAGTTCAAAGGCGTCCTTTTGGAAGGCTTAGGGGCCGGTGTGTTGCACACTGCCAAGAGGTCCAGCAGTGAGGGCTCTATTAGAGGCAATGGGAGGGCAACTGCAGGGCTCCTCCAGCGGTCGCTTGACCGCCCTGACTCAGCACAGCACGGAGAGCACAAGGCTCACAGTGCCCCTGGCTAGGGTCTGCAGCCCCACACACCGGGCGGCTGACTCCGTGAGCGCCCAGCAGGTGCCTGACAGACGTCATTTCCCTAGTGCTCTCCTCCCCAGCAGAGACGTGTGCAGGTGGTTGGGGCCTGCCCCTGCGTGTCTGGGCTCCGGTCCTCAGCCCCAGCTCAGGGAAGCAGCTCCTGAGTCAAGACCTGTAGGAGGCGCGGGGCGCCCCCGCCTGGAAGCCTAGTGCACAGCATGCGGGAAGCGAGCCTCCTCGGGGGAAGAGGAGGCAGCCCAGCTGCGTGCAGCTGAAATCACTTCTTGGGCGGAGCCGAGTGCGCCCCCAGTACGGCAGAGCTCCAGGTCTGCTCAGAGGCCTAATCTGGTAGAGTTGCTGGCGTGAGGCTGCTCTGCCCTGGGCGAGCCTTGCCCAGACTTGCCTCGCGGCTAGGCTTCCAGTCCAGGAAAGAGCAGGCTGCGCGAGACTGGGAGATGCTACTGGCGCCTTCCTGGCCTCAGCTCCACTCCTGCCTTGCCTTTGCACCTAGTCCCCAGGCCTTCTTGTGGAGGGCTTAGTTGCCGGTGGGTTGCACACTGCCAAGCGCTCCAGCAGTGAGGGCTCTATTAGAGGCAATGGGAGGGCAACTGCAGGGCTCCTCCAGCGGTTGCTTGACCGCCCAGACTCAGCACAGCACGGAGAGCACAAGGCTCACAGGGCCCCTGGCTGGGGTCTGCGGCCCCACACACCCGGAGGCTGACTCCGTGAGCGCCCAGAAGGTGCCTGACAGACGTCATTTCCCTAGTGCTCTCCTCCCCAGCAGAGACGTGTGCAGGTGGTTGGGGCCTGCCCCTGCGTGTCTGGGCTCCCGCCTGCAGCCCCAGCTCAGTTGAAGCAGCCCCTGAGCCAAGACCTTCAGGAGGCGCGGGGCCTCCCTGTCGGGAAGCCATGTGCACAGTACGCGGGGATGCGAGCCTCCTTGGGAAGAGTCGAGGGAGCCAAGCCACTTGCACCTGCAATCCCTGCTTGGGCGGAGCTGAGTGCGCCTCCAGTACGGCAGAGCTCTAGCTCTGCTCAGAGGCTGGATCTAGTAAGGTTCCTTGCGCGAGGCAGCTCTGCCCAGTGCGAGACTTGCCCAGGCTTGCCGCGCTGCTAGCCTTCCTGCCCAGGAAGGAGCAGGCTGTGCGATGCTGGGAGAGGCCACTGGCGCCTTCCTGGCCTCAGCTCCGCTCCTGCCTTGCCTTTGCACCTAGTTCAAAGGCGTCCTTTTGGAAGGCTTAGGGGCCGGTGTGTTGCACACTGCCAAGAGGTCCAGCAGTGAGGGCTCTATTAGAGGCAATGGGAGGGCAACTGCAGGGCTCCTCCAGCGGTCGCTTGACCGCCCTGACTCAGCACAGCACGGAGAGCACAAGGCTCACAGTGCCCCTGGCTAGGGTCTGCAGCCCCACACACCGGGCGGCTGACTCCGTGAGCGCCCAGCAGGTGCCTGACAGACGTCATTTCCCTAGCGCTCTCCTCCCCAGCAGAGACGTGTGCAAGTGGTTGGGGCCAGGCCCTGCGTGTCTGGGCTCCCGCTCCCATCCCCAGCTCAGGGGAAGCAGCCCCTGAGCCAAGACCTGCAGGAGGCGCGGGGCGCCCCCGCCTGGAAGCTTAGTGCACAGCATGCGGGAAGCGAGCCTCCTCGGGGGAAGAGGAGGCAGCCCAGCTGCGTGCAGCTGAAATCACTGCTTGGGTGGAGCCGAGTTCGCTTCCAGTACGGCAGAGCTCCAGCTCTGCTCAGAGGCCCGATCTGCCAGAGTTCCTGGCGTGAGGCTGCTCTGGCCTGGGCGAGCCTTGCCCAGACTTGCCTCGCAGTTCGGCTTCCTGACCAGGAAGGAGCAGACTGCGCGAGACTGGGAGACGCGACTGGCTCCTTCCTGGCCTCAGCTCCACTCCTGCCTTGCCTTTGCACCTAGTCCCCGGGCGTCCTTGCGGAGGGCTTAGTTGCCGGTGGGTTGCACACTGCCAAGCGCTCCAGCAGTGAGGGCTCAATTAGTGGCAATGGGAGGGCAACTGCAGGGCTCCTCCAGCGGTTGCTTGACCGCCCAGACTCGGCACAGCACGGAGAGCACAAGGCTCACAGGGCCCCTGGCTGGGGTCTGCGGCCCCACACACCCGGAGGCTGACTCCGTGAGCGCCCAGAAGGTGCCTGACAGACGTCATTTCCCTAGTGCTCTCCTCCCCAGCAGAGACGTGTGCAGGTGGTTGGGGCCTGCCCCTGCGTGTCTGGGCTCCCGCCTACAGCCCCAGCTCAGTTGAAGCAGCCCCTGAGCCAAGACCTTCAGGAGGCGCGGGGCCTCCCTGTCGGGAAGCCATGTGCACAGTACGCGGGGATGCGAGCCTCCTTGGGAAGAGTCGAGGGAGCCAAGCCACTTGCACCTGCAATCCCTGCTTGGGCGGAGCTGAGTGCGCCTCCAGTACGGCAGAGCTCTAGCTCTGCTCAGAGGCTTGATCTAGTAAGGTTCCTTGCGCGAGGCAGCTCTGCCCAGTGCGAGACTTGCCCAGGCTTGCCGCGCTGCTAGCCTTCCTGCCCAGGAAGGAGCAGGCTGTGCGATGCTGGGAGAGGCCACTGGCGCCTTCCTGGCCTCAGCTCCGCTCCTGCCTTGCCTTTGCACCTAGTTCAAAGGCGTCCTTTTGGAAGGCTTAGGGGCCGGTGTGTTGCACACTGCCAAGAGGTCCAGCAGTGAGGGCTCTATTAGAGGCAATGGGAGGGCAACTGCAGGGCTCCTCCAGCGGTCGCTTGACCGCCCTGACTCAGCACAGCACGGAGAGCACAAGGCTCACAGTGCCCCTGGCTAGGGTCTGCAGCCCCACACACCGGGCGGCTGACTCCGTGAGCGCCCAGCAGGTGCCTGACAGACGTCATTTCCCTAGTGCTCTCCTCCCCAGCAGAGACGTGTGCAGGTGGTTGGGGCCTGCCCCTGCGTGTCTGGGCTCCGGTCCTCAGCCCCAGCTCAGGGAAGCAGCTCCTGAGTCAAGACCTGTAGGAGGCGCGGGGCGCCCCCGCCTGGAAGCCTAGTGCACAGCATGCGGGAAGCGAGCCTCCTCGGGGGAAGAGGAGGCAGCCCAGCTGCGTGCAGCTGAAATCACTTCTTGGGCGGAGCCGAGTGCGCCCCCAGTACGGCAGAGCTCCAGGTCTGCTCAGAGGCCTAATCTGGTAGAGTTGCTGGCGTGAGGCTGCTCTGCCCTGGGCGAGCCTTGCCCAGACTTGCCTCGCGGCTAGGCTTCCAGTCCAGGAAAGAGCAGGCTGCGCGAGACTGGGAGATGCTACTGGCGCCTTCCTGGCCTCAGCTCCACTCCTGCCTTGCCTTTGCACCTAGTCCCCAGGCCTTCTTGTGGAGGGCTTAGTTGCCGGTGGGTTGCACACTGCCAAGCGCTCCAGCAGTGAGGGCTCTATTAGAGGCAATGGGAGGGCAACTGCAGGGCTCCTCCAGCGGTTGCTTGACCGCCCAGACTCAGCACAGCACGGAGAGCACAAGGCTCACAGGGCCCCTGGCTGGGGTCTGCGGCCCCACACACCCGGAGGCTGACTCCGTGAGCGCCCAGAAGGTGCCTGACAGACGTCATTTCCCTAGTGCTCTCCTCCCCAGCAGAGACGTGTGCAGGTGGTTGGGGCCTGCCCCTGCGTGTCTGGGCTCCCGCCTGCAGCCCCAGCTCAGTTGAAGCAGCCCCTGAGCCAAGACCTTCAGGAGGCGCGGGGCCTCCCTGTCGGGAAGCCATGTGCACAGTACGCGGGGATGCGAGCCTCCTTGGGAAGAGTCGAGGGAGCCAAGCCACTTGCACCTGCAATCCCTGCTTGGGCGGAGCTGAGTGCGCCTCCAGTACGGCAGAGCTCTAGCTCTGCTCAGAGGCTGGATCTAGTAAGGTTCCTTGCGCGAGGCAGCTCTGCCCAGTGCGAGACTTGCCCAGGCTTGCCGCGCTGCTAGCCTTCCTGCCCAGGAAGGAGCAGGCTGTGCGATGCTGGGAGAGGCCACTGGCGCCTTCCTGGCCTCAGCTCCGCTCCTGCCTTGCCTTTGCACCCAGGCCTCAGGCGTCCTTGGGGAGGGCTTAGGGGCTGGTGCCTAGCACACTGCTAAGCGCTCCAGCAGTCAGGGCTCTATTAGAGGGAAGGGGAGGGCAACTGCAGGGCTCCTCCAGCGGTTGCTTGGCCGCCCAGACTCAGCGCCGCACGGAGAGCACAAGGCTCACAGGGCCCCTGTCTGTGGTCTGCAGCCCCACACACCCGGAGGCTGACTCCGTGGGCGCCCAGAAGTTACCTGACAGACGTCATTTCCCTAGCGCTCTCCTCCCCAGCAGAGACGTGTGCAAGTGGTTGGGGCCAGGCCCTGCGTGTCTGGGCTCCCGCTCCCATCCCCAGCTCAGGGGAAGCAGCCCCTGAGCCAAGACCTGCAGGAGGCGCGGGGCGCCCCCGCCTGGAAGCTTAGTGCACAGCATGCGGGAAGCGAGCCTCCTCGGGGGAAGAGGAGGCAGCCCAGCTGCGTGCAGCTGAAATCACTGCTTGGGTGGAGCCGAGTTCGCTTCCAGTACGGCAGAGCTCCAGCTCTGCTCAGAGGCCCGATCTGCCAGAGTTCCTGGCGTGAGGCTGCTCTGGCCTGGGCGAGCCTTGCCCAGACTTGCCTCGCAGTTCGGCTTCCTGACCAGGAAGGAGCAGACTGCGCGAGACTGGGAGACGCGACTGGCTCCTTCCTGGCCTCAGCTCCACTCCTGCCTTGCCTTTGCACCTAGTCCCCGGGCGTCCTTGCGGAGGGCTTAGTTGCCGGTGGGTTGCACACTGCCAAGCGCTCCAGCAGTGAGGGCTCTATTAGTGGCAATGGGAGGGCAACTGCAGGGCTCCTCCAGCGGTTGCTTGACCGCCCAGACTCGGCACAGCACGGAGAGCACAAGGCTCACAGGGCCCCTGGCTGGGGTCTGCGGCCCCACACACCCGGAGGCTGACTCCGTGAGCGCCCAGAAGGTGCCTGACAGACGTCATTTCCCTAGTGCTCTCCTCCCCAGCAGAGACGTGTGCAGGTGGTTGGGGCCTGCCCCTGCGTGTCTGGGCTCCCGCCTACAGCCCCAGCTCAGTTGAAGCAGCCCCTGAGCCAAGACCTTCAGGAGGCGCGGGGCCTCCCTGTCGGGAAGCCATGTGCACAGTACGCGGGGATGCGAGCCTCCTTGGGAAGAGTCGAGGGAGCCAAGCCACTTGCACCTGCAATCCCTGCTTGGGCGGAGCTGAGTGCGCCTCCAGTACGGCAGAGCTCTAGCTCTGCTCAGAGGCTGGATCTAGTAAGGTTCCTTGCGCGAGGCAGCTCTGCCCAGTGCGAGACTTGCCCAGGCTTGCCGCGCTGCTAGCCTTCCTGCCCAGGAAGGAGCAGGCTGTGCGATGCTGGGAGAGGCCACTGGCGCCTTCCTGGCCTCAGCTCCGCTCCTGCCTTGCCTTTGCACCTAGTTCAAAGGCGTCCTTTTGGAAGGCTTAGGGGCCGGTGTGTTGCACACTGCCAAGAGGTCCAGCAGTGAGGGCTCTATTAGAGGCAATGGGAGGGCAACTGCAGGGCTCCTCCAGCGGTCGCTTGACCGCCCTGACTCAGCACAGCACGGAGAGCACAAGGCTCACAGTGCCCCTGGCTAGGGTCTGCAGCCCCACACACCGGGCGGCTGACTCCGTGAGCGCCCAGCAGGTGCCTGACAGACGTCATTTCCCTAGTGCTCTCCTCCCCAGCAGAGACGTGTGCAGGTGGTTGGGGCCTGCCCCTGCGTGTCTGGGCTCCGGTCCTCAGCCCCAGCTCAGGGAAGCAGCTCCTGAGTCAAGACCTGTAGGAGGCGCGGGGCGCCCCCGCCTGGAAGCCTAGTGCACAGCATGCGGGAAGCGAGCCTCCTCGGGGGAAGAGGAGGTAGCCCCGCTGCCTGCAGCTGAAATCACTTCTTGGGCGGAGCCGAGTGCGCCCCCAGTACGGCAGAGCTCCAGGTCTGCTCAGAGGCCTAATCTGGTAGAGTTGCTGGCGTGAGGCTGCTCTGCCCTGGGCGAGCCTTGCCCAGACTTGCCTCGCGGCTAGGCTTCCAGTCCAGGAAAGAGCAGGCTGCGCGAGACTGGGAGATGCTACTGGCGCCTTCCTGGCCTCAGCTCCACTCCTGCCTTGCCTTTGCACCTAGTCCCCAGGCCTTCTTGTGGAGGGCTTAGTTGCCGGTGGGTTGCACACTGCCAAGCGCTCCAGCAGTGAGGGCTCTATTAGAGGCAATGGGAGGGCAACTGCAGGGCTCCTCCAGCGGTTGCTTGACCGCCCAGACTCAGCACAGCACGGAGAGCACAAGGCTCACAGGGCCCCTGGCTGGGGTCTGCGGCCCCACACACCCGGAGGCTGACTCCGTGAGCGCCCAGAAGGTGCCTGACAGACGTCATTTCCCTAGTGCTCTCCTCCCCAGCAGAGACGTGTGCAGGTGGTTGGGGCCTGCCCCTGCGTGTCTGGGCTCCCGCCTACAGCCCCAGCTCAGTTGAAGCAGCCCCTGAGCCAAGACCTTCAGGAGGCGCGGGGCCTCCCTGTCGGGAAGCCATGTGCACAGTACGCGGGGATGCGAGCCTCCTTGGGAAGAGTCGAGGGAGCCAAGCCACTTGCACCTGCAATCCCTGCTTGGGCGGAGCTGAGTGCGCCTCCAGTACGGCAGAGCTCTAGCTCTGCTCAGAGGCTGGATCTAGTAAGGTTCCTTGCGCGAGGCAGCTCTGCCCAGTGCGAGACTTGCCCAGGCTTGCCGCGCTGCTAGCCTTCCTGCCCAGGAAGGAGCAGGCTGTGCGATGCTGGGAGAGGCCACTGGCGCCTTCCTGGCCTCAGCTCCGCTCCTGCCTTGCCTTTGCACCCAGGCCTCAGGCGTCCTTGGGGAGGGCTTAGGGGATGGTGCCTAGCACACTGCTAAGCGCTCCAGCAGTCAGGGCTCTATTAGAGGGAAGGGGAGGGCAACTGCAGGGCTCCTCCAGCGGTTGCTTGGCCGCCCAGACTCAGCGCCGCACGGAGAGCACAAGGCTCACAGGGCCCCTGTCTGTGGTCTGCAGCCCCACACACCCGGAGGCTGACTCCGTGGGCGCCCAGAAGTTACCTGACAGACGTCATTTCCCTAGCGCTCTCCTCCCCAGCAGAGACGTGTGCAAGTGGTTGGGGCCAGGCCCTGCGTGTCTGGGCTCCCGCTCCCATCCCCAGCTCAGGGGAAGCAGCCCCTGAGCCAAGACCTGCAGGAGGCGCGGGGCGCCCCCGCCTGGAAACTTAGTGCACAGCATGCGGGAAGCGAGCCTCCTCGGGGGAAGAGGAGGCAGCCCAGCTGCGTGCAGCTGAAATCACTGCTTGGGTGGAGCCGAGTTCGCTTCCAGTACGGCAGAGCTCCAGCTCTGCTCAGAGGCCCGATCTGCCAGAGTTCCTGGCGTGAGGCTGCTCTGGCCTGGGCGAGCCTTGCCCAGACTTGCCTCGCAGTTCGGCTTCCTGACCAGGAAGGAGCAGACTGCGCGAGACTGGGAGACGCGACTGGCTCCTTCCTGGCCTCAGCTCCACTCCTGCCTTGCCTTTGCACCTAGTCCCCGGGCGTCCTTGCGGAAGGCTTAGTTGCCGATGGGTTGCACACTGCCAAGCGCTCCAGCAGTGAGGGCTCTATTAGTGGCAATGGGAGGGCAACTGCAGGGCTCCTCCAGCGGTTGCTTGACCGCCCAGACTCAGCACAGCACGGAGAGCACAAGGCTCACAGGGCCCCTGGCTGGGGTCTGCGGCCCCACACACCCGGAGGCTGACTCCGTGAGCGCCCAGAAGGTGCCTGACAGACGTCATTTCCCTAGTGCTCTCCTCCCCAGCAGAGACGTGTGCAGGTGGTTGGGGCCTGCCCCTGCGTGTCTGGGCTCCCGCCTACAGCCCCAGCTCAGTTGAAGCAGCCCCTGAGCCAAGACCTTCAGGAGGCGCGGGGCCTCCCTGTCGGGAAGCCATGTGCACAGTACGCGGGGATGCGAGCCTCCTTGGGAAGAGTCGATGGAGCCAAGCCACTTGCACCTGCAATCCCTGCTTGGGCGGAGCTGAGTGCGCCTCCAGTACGGCAGAGCTCTAGCTCTGCTCAGAGGCTGGATCTAGTAAGGTTCCTTGCGCGAGGCAGCTCTGCCCAGTGTGAGACTTGCCCAGGCTTGCCGCGCTGCTAGCCTTCCTGCCCAGGAAGGAGCAGGCTGTGCGATGCTGGGAGAGGCCACTGGCGCCTTCCTGGCCTCAGCTCCGCTCCTGCCTTGCCTTTGCACCTAGTTCAAAGGCGTCCTTTTGGAAGGCTTAGGGGCCGGTGTGTTGCACACTGCCAAGAGGTCCAGCAGTGAGGGCTCTATTAGAGGCAATGGGAGGGCAACTGCAGGGCTCCTCCAGCGGTCGCTTGACCGCCCTGACTCAGCACAGCACGGAGAGCACAAGGCTCACAGTGCCCCTGGCTAGGGTCTGCAGCCCCACACACCGGGCGGCTGACTCCGTGAGCGCCCAGCAGGTGCCTGACAGACGTCATTTCCCTAGTGCTCTCCTCCCCAGCAGAGACGTGTGCAGGTGGTTGGGGCCTGCCCCTGCGTGTCTGGGCTCCGGTCCTCAGGCCAGCTCAGGGAAGCAGCTCCTGAGTCAAGACCTGTAGGAGGCGCGGGGCGCCCCCGCCTGGAAGCCTAGTGCACAGCATGCGGGAAGCGAGCCTCCTCGGGGGAAGAGGAGGCAGCCCAGCTGCGTGCAGCTGAAATCACTTCTTGGGCGGAGCCGAGTGCGCCCCCAGTACGGCAGAGCTCCAGGTCTGCTCAGAGGCCTAATCTGGTAGAGTTGCTGGCGTGAGGCTGCTCTGCCCTGGGCGAGCCTTGCCCAGACTTGCCTCGCGGCTAGGCTTCCAGTTCAGGAAAGAGCAGGCTGCGCGAGACTGGGAGATGCTACTGGCGCCTTCCTGGCCTCAGCTCCACTCCTGCCTTGCCTTTGCACCTAGTCCCCAGGCGTTCTTGTGGAGGGCTTAGTTGCCGGTGGGTTGCACACTGCCAAGCGCTCCAGCAGTGAGGGCTCTATTAGTGGCAATGGGAGGGCAACTGCAGGGCTCCTCCAGCGGTTGCTTGACCGCCCAGACTCAGCACAGCACGGAGAGCACAAGGCTCACAGGGCCCCTGGCTGGGGTCTGCGGCCCCACACACCCGGAGGCTGACTCCGTGAGCGCCCAGAAGGTGCCTGACAGACGTCATTTCCCTAGTGCTCTCCTCCCCAGCAGAGACGTGTGCAGGTGGTTGGGGCCTGCCCCTGCGTGTCTGGGCTCCCGCCTACAGCCCCAGCTCAGTTGAAGCAGCCCCTGAGCCAAGACCTTCAGGAGGCGCGGGGCCTCCCTGTCGGGAAGCCATGTGCACAGTACGCGGGGATGCGAGCCTCCTTGGGAAGAGTCGATGGAGCCAAGCCACTTGCACCTGCAATCCCTGCTTGGGCGGAGCTGAGTGCGCCTCCAGTACGGCAGAGCTCTAGCTCTGCTCAGAGGCTGGATCTAGTAAGGTTCCTTGCGCGAGGCAGCTCTGCCCAGTGCGAGACTTGCCCAGGCTTGCCGCGCTGCTAGCCTTCCTGCCCAGGAAGGAGCAGGCTGTGCGATGCTGGGAGAGGCCACTGGCGCCTTCCTGGCCTCAGCTCCGCTCCTGCCTTGCCTTTGCACCTAGTTCAAAGGCGTCCTGTTGGAAGGCTTAGGGGCCGGTGTGTTGCACACTGCCAAGAGGTCCAGCAGTGAGGGCTCTATTAGAGGCAATGGGAGGGCAACTGCAGGGCTCCTCCAGCGGTCGCTTGACTGCCCTGACTCAGCACAGCACGGAGAGCACAAGGCTCACAGTGCCCCTGGCTAGGGTCTGCAGCCCCACACACCGGGCGGCTGACTCCGTGAGCGCCCAGCAGGTGCCTGACAGACGTCATTTCCCTAGTGCTCTCCTCCCCAGCAGAGACGTGTGCAGGTGGTTGGGGCCTGCCCCTGCGTGTCTGGGCTCCGGTCCTCAGCCCCAGCTCAGGGAAGCAGCTCCTGAGTCAAGACCTGTAGGAGGCGCGGGGCGCCCCCGCCTGGAAGCCTAGTGCACAGCATGCGGGAAGCGAGCCTCCTCGGGGGAAGAGGAGGCAGCCCAGCTGCGTGCAGCTGAAATCACTTCTTGGGCGGAGCCGAGTGCGCCCCCAGTACGGCAGAGCTCCAGGTCTGCTCAGAGGCCTAATCTGGTAGAGTTGCTGGCGTGAGGCTGCTCTGCCCTGGGCGAGCCTTGCCCAGACTTGCCTCGCGGCTAGGCTTCCAGTCCAGGAAAGAGCAGGCTGCGCGAGACTGGGAGATGCTACTGGCGCCTTCCTGGCCTCAGCTCCACTCCTGCCTTGCCTTTGCACCTAGTCCCCAGGCCTTCTTGTGGAGGGCTTAGTTGCCGGTTGGTTGCACACTGCCAAGCGCTCCAGCAGTGAGGGCTCTATTAGAGGCAATGGGAGGGCAACTGCAGGGCTCCTCCAGCGGTTGCTTGACCGCCCAGACTCAGCACAGCACGGAGAGCACAAGGCTCACAGGGCCCCTGGCTGGGGTCTGCGGCCCCACACACCCGGAGGCTGACTCCGTGAGCGCCCAGAAGGTGCCTGACAGACGTCATTTCCCTAGTGCTCTCCTCCCCAGCAGAGACGTGTGCAGGTGGTTGGGGCCTGCCCCTGCGTGTCTGGGCTCCCGCCTGCAGCCCCAGCTCAGTTGAAGCAGCCCCTGAGCCAAGACCTTCAGGAGGCGCGGGGCCTCCCTGTCGGGAAGCCATGTGCACAGTACGCGGGAATGCGAGCCTCCTTGGGAAGAGTCGAGGGAGCCAAGCCACTTGCACCTGCAATCCCTGCTTGGGCGGAGCTGAGTGCGCCTCCAGTACGGCAGAGCTCTAGCTCTGCTCAGAGGCTGGATCTAGTAAGGTTCCTTGCGCGAGGCAGCTCTGCCCAGTGCGAGACTTGCCCAGGCTTGCCGCGCTGCTAGCCTTCCTGCCCAGGAAGGAGCAGGCTGTGCGATGCTGGGAGAGGCCACTGGCGCCTTCCTGGCCTCAGCTCCGCTCCTGCCTTGCCTTTGCACCCAGGCCTCAGGCGTCCTTGGGGAGGGCTTAGGGGCTGGTGCCTAGCACACTGCTAAGCGCTCCAGCAGTCAGGGCTCTATTAGAGGGAAGGGGAGGGCAACTGCAGGGCTCCTCCAGCGGTTGCTTGGCCGCCCAGACTCAGCGCCGCACGGAGAGCACAAGGCTCACAGGGCCCCTGTCTGTGGTCTGCAGCCCCACACACCCGGAGGCTGACTCCGTGGGCGCCCAGAAGTTACCTGACAGACGTCATTTCCCTAGCGCTCTCCTCCCCAGCAGAGACGTGTGCAAGTGGTTGGGGCCAGGCCCTGCGTGTCTGGGCTCCCGCTCCCATCCCCAGCTCAGGGGAAGCAGCCCCTGAGCCAAGACCTGCAGGAGGCGCGGGGCGCCCCCGCCTGGAAGCTTAGTGCACAGCATGCGGGAAGCGAGCCTCCTCGGGGGAAGAGGAGGCAGCCCAGCTGCGTGCAGCTGAAATCACTGCTTGGGTTTAGCCGAGTTCGCTTCCAGTACGGCAGAGCTCCAGCTCTGCTCAGAGGCCCGATCTGCCAGAGTTCCTGGCGTGAGGCTGCTCTGGCCTGGGCGAGCCTTGCCCAGACTTGCCTCGCAGTTCGGCTTCCTGACCAGGAAGGAGCAGACTGCGCGAGACTGGGAGACGCGACTGGCTCCTTCCTGGCCTCAGCTCCACTCCTGCCTTGCCTTTGCACCTAGTCCCCGGGCGTCCTTGCGGAGGGCTTAGTTGCCGGTGGGTTGCACACTGCCAAGCGCTCCAGCAGTGAGGGCTCTATTAGTGGCAATGGGAGGGCAACTGCAGGGCTCCTCCAGCGGTTGCTTGACCGCCCAGACTCGGCACAGCACGGAGAGCACAAGGCTCACAGGGCCCCTGGCTGGGGTCTGCGGCCCCACACACCCGGAGGCTGACTCCGTGAGCGCCCAGAAGGTGCCTGACAGACGTCATTTCCCTAGTGCTCTCCTCCCCAGCAGAGACGTGTGCAGGTGGTTGGGGCCTGCCCCTGCGTGTCTGGGCTCCCGCCTACAGCCCCAGCTCAGTTGAAGCAGCCCCTGAGCCAAGACCTTCAGGAGGCGCGGGGCCTCCCTGTCGGGAAGCCATGTGCACAGTACGCGGGGATGCGAGCCTCCTTGGGAAGAGTCGAGGGAGCCAAGCCACTTGCACCTGCAATCCCTGCTTGGGCGGAGCTGAGTGCGCCTCCAGTACGGCAGAGCTCTAGCTCTGCTCAGAGGCTGGATCTAGTAAGGTTCCTTGCGCGAGGCAGCTCTGCCCAGTGCGAGACTTGCCCAGGCTTGCCGCGCTGCTAGCCTTCCTGCCCAGGAAGGAGCAGGCTGTGCGATGCTGGGAGAGGCCACTGGCGCCTTCCTGGCCTCAGCTCCGCTCCTGCCTTGCCTTTGCACCTAGTTCAAAGGCGTCCTTTTGGAAGGCTTAGGGGCCGGTGTGTTGCACACTGCCAAGAGGTCCAGCAGTGAGGGCTCTATTAGAGGCAATGGGAGGGCAACTGCAGGGCTCCTCCAGCGGTCGCTTGACCGCCCTGACTCAGCACAGCACGGAGAGCACAAGGCTCACAGTGCCCCTGGCTAGGGTCTGCAGCCCCACACACCGGGCGGCTGACTCCGTGAGCGCCCAGCAGGTGCCTGACAGACGTCATTTCCCTAGTGCTCTCCTCCCCAGCAGAGACGTGTGCAGGTGGTTGGGGCCTGCCCCTGCGTGTCTGGGCTCCGGTCCTCAGCCCCAGCTCAGGGAAGCAGCTCCTGAGTCAAGACCTGTAGGAGGCGCGGGGCGCCCCCGCCTGGAAGCCTAGTGCACAGCATGCGGGAAGCGAGCCTCCTCGGGGGAAGAGGAGGTAGCCCCGCTGCCTGCAGCTGAAATCACTTCTTGGGCGGAGCCGAGTGCGCCCCCAGTACGGCAGAGCTCCAGGTCTGCTCAGAGGCCTAATCTGGTAGAGTTGCTGGCGTGAGGCTGCTCTGCCCTGGGCGAGCCTTGCCCAGACTTGCCTCGCGGCTAGGCTTCCAGTCCAGGAAAGAGCAGGCTGCGCGAGACTGGGAGATGCTACTGGCGCCTTCCTGGCCTCAGCTCCACTCCTGCCTTGCCTTTGCACCTAGTCCCCAGGCCTTCTTGTGGAGGGCTTAGTTGCCGGTGGGTTGCACACTGCCAAGCGCTCCAGCAGTGAGGGCTCTATTAGAGGCAATGGGAGGGCAACTGCAGGGCTCCTCCAGCGGTTGCTTGACCGCCCAGACTCAGCACAGCACGGAGAGCACAAGGCTCACAGGGCCCCTGGCTGGGGTCTGCGGCCCCACACACCCGGAGGCTGACTCCGTGAGCGCCCAGAAGGTGCCTGACAGACGTCATTTCCCTAGTGCTCTCCTCCCCAGCAGAGACGTGTGCAGGTGGTTGGGGCCTGCCCCTGCGTGTCTGGGCTCCCGCCTACAGCCCCAGCTCAGTTGAAGCAGCCCCTGAGCCAAGACCTTCAGGAGGCGCGGGGCCTCCCTGTCGGGAAGCCATGTGCACAGTACGCGGGGATGCGAGCCTCCTTGGGAAGAGTCGAGGGAGCCAAGCCACTTGCACCTGCAATCCCTGCTTGGGCGGAGCTGAGTGCGCCTCCAGTACGGCAGAGCTCTAGCTCTGCTCAGAGGCTGGATCTAGTAAGGTTCCTTGCGCGAGGCAGCTCTGCCCAGTGCGAGACTTGCCCAGGCTTGCCGCGCTGCTAGCCTTCCTGCCCAGGAAGGAGCAGGCTGTGCGATGCTGGGAGAGGCCACTGGCGCCTTCCTGGCCTCAGCTCCGCTCCTGCCTTGCCTTTGCACCCAGGCCTCAGGCGTCCTTGGGGAGGGCTTAGGGGCTGGTGCCTAGCACACTGCTAAGCGCTCCAGCAGTCAGGGCTCTATTAGAGGGAAGGGGAGGGCAACTGCAGGGCTCCTCCAGCGGTTGCTTGGCCGCCCAGACTCAGCGCCGCACGGAGAGCACAAGGCTCACAGGGCCCCTGTCTGTGGTCTGCAGCCCCACACACCCGGAGGCTGACTCCGTGGGCGCCCAGAAGTTACCTGACAGACGTCATTTCCCTAGCGCTCTCCTCCCCAGCAGAGACGTGTGCAAGTGGTTGGGGCCAGGCCCTGCGTGTCTGGGCTCCCGCTCCCATCCCCAGCTCAGGGGAAGCAGCCCCTGAGCCAAGACCTGCAGGAGGCGCGGGGCGCCCCCGCCTGGAAACTTAGTGCACAGCATGCGGGAAGCGAGCCTCCTCGGGGGAAGAGGAGGCAGCCCAGCTGCGTGCAGCTGAAATCACTGCTTGGGTGGAGCCGAGTTCGCTTCCAGTACGGCAGAGCTCCAGCTCTGCTCAGAGGCCCGATCTGCCAGAGTTCCTGGCGTGAGGCTGCTCTGGCCTGGGCGAGCCTTGCCCAGACTTGCCTCGCAGTTCGGCTTCCTGACCAGGAAGGAGCAGACTGCGCGAGACTGGGAGACGCGACTGGCTCCTTCCTGGCCTCAGCTCCACTCCTGCCTTGCCTTTGCACCTAGTCCCCGGGCGTCCTTGCGGAAGGCTTAGTTGCCGATGGGTTGCACACTGCCAAGCGCTCCAGCAGTGAGGGCTCTATTAGTGGCAATGGGAGGGCAACTGCAGGGCTCCTCCAGCGGTTGCTTGACCGCCCAGACTCAGCACAGCACGGAGAGCACAAGGCTCACAGGGCCCCTGGCTGGGGTCTGCGGCCCCACACACCCGGAGGCTGACTCCGTGAGCGCCCAGAAGGTGCCTGACAGACGTCATTTCCCTAGTGCTCTCCTCCCCAGCAGAGACGTGTGCAGGTGGTTGGGGCCTGCCCCTGCGTGTCTGGGCTCCCGCCTACAGCCCCAGCTCAGTTGAAGCAGCCCCTGAGCCAAGACCTTCAGGAGGCGCGGGGCCTCCCTGTCGGGAAGCCATGTGCACAGTACGCGGGGATGCGAGCCTCCTTGGGAAGAGTCGATGGAGCCAAGCCACTTGCACCTGCAATCCCTGCTTGGGCGGAGCTGAGTGCGCCTCCAGTACGGCAGAGCTCTAGCTCTGCTCAGAGGCTGGATCTAGTAAGGTTCCTTGCGCGAGGCAGCTCTGCCCAGTGTGAGACTTGCCCAGGCTTGCCGCGCTGCTAGCCTTCCTGCCCAGGAAGGAGCAGGCTGTGCGATGCTGGGAGAGGCCACTGGCGCCTTCCTGGCCTCAGCTCCGCTCCTGCCTTGCCTTTGCACCTAGTTCAAAGGCGTCCTTTTGGAAGGCTTAGGGGCCGGTGTGTTGCACACTGCCAAGAGGTCCAGCAGTGAGGGCTCTATTAGAGGCAATGGGAGGGCAACTGCAGGGCTCCTCCAGCGGTCGCTTGACCGCCCTGACTCAGCACAGCACGGAGAGCACAAGGCTCACAGTGCCCCTGGCTAGGGTCTGCAGCCCCACACACCGGGCGGCTGACTCCGTGAGCGCCCAGCAGGTGCCTGACAGACGTCATTTCCCTAGTGCTCTCCTCCCCAGCAGAGACGTGTGCAGGTGGTTGGGGCCTGCCCCTGCGTGTCTGGGCTCCGGTCCTCAGGCCAGCTCAGGGAAGCAGCTCCTGAGTCAAGACCTGTAGGAGGCGCGGGGCGCCCCCGCCTGGAAGCCTAGTGCACAGCATGCGGGAAGCGAGCCTCCTCGGGGGAAGAGGAGGCAGCCCAGCTGCGTGCAGCTGAAATCACTTCTTGGGCGGAGCCGAGTGCGCCCCCAGTACGGCAGAGCTCCAGGTCTGCTCAGAGGCCTAATCTGGTAGAGTTGCTGGCGTGAGGCTGCTCTGCCCTGGGCGAGCCTTGCCCAGACTTGCCTCGCGGCTAGGCTTCCAGTTCAGGAAAGAGCAGGCTGCGCGAGACTGGGAGATGCTACTGGCGCCTTCCTGGCCTCAGCTCCACTCCTGCCTTGCCTTTGCACCTAGTCCCCAGGCGTTCTTGTGGAGGGCTTAGTTGCCGGTGGGTTGCACACTGCCAAGCGCTCCAGCAGTGAGGGCTCTATTAGTGGCAATGGGAGGGCAACTGCAGGGCTCCTCCAGCGGTTGCTTGACCGCCCAGACTCAGCACAGCACGGAGAGCACAAGGCTCACAGGGCCCCTGGCTGGGGTCTGCGGCCCCACACACCCGGAGGCTGACTCCGTGAGCGCCCAGAAGGTGCCTGACAGACGTCATTTCCCTAGTGCTCTCCTCCCCAGCAGAGACGTGTGCAGGTGGTTGGGGCCTGCCCCTGCGTGTCTGGGCTCCCGCCTACAGCCCCAGCTCAGTTGAAGCAGCCCCTGAGCCAAGACCTTCAGGAGGCGCGGGGCCTCCCTGTCGGGAAGCCATGTGCACAGTACGCGGGGATGCGAGCCTCCTTGGGAAGAGTCGATGGAGCCAAGCCACTTGCACCTGCAATCCCTGCTTGGGCGGAGCTGAGTGCGCCTCCAGTACGGCAGAGCTCTAGCTCTGCTCAGAGGCTGGATCTAGTAAGGTTCCTTGCGCGAGGCAGCTCTGCCCAGTGCGAGACTTGCCCAGGCTTGCCGCGCTGCTAGCCTTCCTGCCCAGGAAGGAGCAGGCTGTGCGATGCTGGGAGAGGCCACTGGCGCCTTCCTGGCCTCAGCTCCGCTCCTGCCTTGCCTTTGCACCTAGTTCAAAGGCGTCCTTTTGGAAGGCTTAGGGGCCGGTGTGTTGCACACTGCCAAGAGGTCCAGCAGTGAGGGCTCTATTAGAGGCAATGGGAGGGCAACTGCAGGGCTCCTCCAGCGGTCGCTTGACTGCCCTGACTCAGCACAGCACGGAGAGCACAAGGCTCACAGTGCCCCTGGCTAGGGTCTGCAGCCCCACACACCGGGCGGCTGACTCCGTGAGCGCCCAGCAGGTGCCTGACAGACGTCATTTCCCTAGTGCTCTCCTCCCCAGCAGAGACGTGTGCAGGTGGTTGGGGCCTGCCCCTGCGTGTCTGGGCTCCGGTCCTCAGCCCCAGCTCAGGGAAGCAGCTCCTGAGTCAAGACCTGTAGGAGGCGCGGGGCGCCCCCGCCTGGAAGCCTAGTGCACAGCATGCGGGAAGCGAGCCTCCTCGGGGGAAGAGGAGGCAGCCCAGCTGCGTGCAGCTGAAATCACTTCTTGGGCGGAGCCGAGTGCGCCCCCAGTACGGCAGAGCTCCAGGTCTGCTCAGAGGACTAATCTGGTAGAGTTGCTGGCGTGAGGCTGCTCTGCCCTGGGCGAGCCTTGCCCAGACTTGCCTCGCGGCTAGGCTTCCAGTCCAGGAAAGAGCAGGCTGCGCGAGACTGGGAGATGCTACTGGCGCCTTCCTGGCTTCAGCTCCACTCCTGCCTTGCCTTTGCACCTAGTCCCCAGGCGTTCTTGTGGAGGGCTTAGTTGCCGGTGGGTTGCACACTGCCAAGCGCTCCAGCAGTGAGGGCTCTATTAGAGGCAATGGGAGGGCAACTGCAGGGCTCCTCCAGCGGTTGCTTGACCGCCCAGACTCAGCACAGCACGGAGAGCACAAGGCTCACAGGGCCCCTGGCTGGGGTCTGCGGCCCCACACACCCGGAGGCTGACTCCGTGAGCGCCCAGAAGGTGCCTGACAGACGTCATTTCCCTAGTGCTCTCCTCCCCAGCTGAGACGTGTGCAGGTGGTTGGGGCCTGCCCCTGCGTGTCTGGGCTCCCGCCTACAGCCCCAGCTCAGTTGAAGCAGCCCCTGAGCCAAGACCTTCAGGAGGCGCGGGGCCTCCCTGTCGGGAAGCCATGTGCACAGTACGCGGGGATGCGAGCCTCCTTGGGAAGAGTCGAGGGAGCCAAGCCACTTGCACCTGCAATCCCTGCTTGGGCGGAGCTGAGTGCGCCTCCAGTACGGCAGAGCTCTAGCTCTGCTCAGAGGCTGGATCTAGTAAGGTTCCTTGCGCGAGGCAGCTCTGCCCAGTGCGAGACTTGCCCAGGCTTGCCGCGCTGCTAGCCTTCCTGCCCAGGAAGGAGCAGGCTGTGCGATGCTGGGAGAGGCCACTGGCGCCTTCCTGGCCTCAGCTCCGCTCCTGCCTTGCCTTTGCACCTAGTTCAAAGGCGTCCTTTTGGAAGGCTTAGGGGCCGGTGTGTTGCACACTGCCAAGAGGTCCAGCAGTGAGGGCTCTATTAGAGGCAATGGGAGGGCAACTGCAGGGCTCCTCCAGCGGTCGCTTGACCGCCCTGACTCAGCACAGCACGGAGAGCACAAGGCTCACAGTGCCCCTGGCTAGGGTCTGCAGCCCCACACACCGGGCGGCTGACTCCGTGAGCGCCCAGCAGGTGCCTGACAGACGTCATTTCCCTAGTGCTCTCCTCCCCAGCAGAGACGTGTGCAGGTGGTTGGGGCCTGCCCCTGCGTGTCTGGGCTCCGGTCCTCAGCCCCAGCTCAGGGAAGCAGCTCCTGAGTCAAGACCTGTAGGAGGCGCGGGGCGCCCCCGCCTGGAAGCCTAGTGCACAGCATGCGGGAAGCGAGCCTCCTCGGGGGAAGAGGAGGCAGCCCAGCTGCGTGCAGCTGAAATCACTTCTTGGGCGGAGCCGAGTGCGCCCCCAGTACGGCAGAGCTCCAGGTCTGCTCAGAGGCCTAATCTGGTAGAGTTGCTGGCGTGAGGCTGCTCTGCCCTGGGCGAGCCTTGCCCAGACTTGCCTCGCGGCTAGGCTTCCAGTCCAGGAAAGAGCAGGCTGCGCGAGACTGGGAGATGCTACTGGCGCCTTCCTGGCCTCAGCTCCACTCCTGCCTTGCCTTTGCACCTAGTCCCCAGGCCTTCTTGTGGAGGGCTTAGTTGCCGGTGGGTTGCACACTGCCAAGCGCTCCAGCAGTGAGGGCTCTATTAGAGGCAATGGGAGGGCAACTGCAGGGCTCCTCCAGCGGTTGCTTGACCGCCCAGACTCAGCACAGCACGGAGAGCACAAGGCTCACAGGGCCCCTGGCTGGGGTCTGCGGCCCCACACACCCGGAGGCTGACTCCGTGAGCGCCCAGAAGGTGCCTGACAGACGTCATTTCCCTAGTGCTCTCCTCCCCAGCTGAGACGTGTGCAGGTGGTTGGGGCCTGCCCCTGCGTGTCTGGGCTCCCGCCTACAGCCCCAGCTCAGTTGAAGCAGCCCCTGAGCCAAGACCTTCAGGAGGCGCGGGGCCTCCCTGTCGGGAAGCCATGTGCACAGTACGCGGGGATGCGAGCCTCCTTGGGAAGAGTCGAGGGAGCCAAGCCACTTGCACCTGCAATCCCTGCTTGGGCGGAGCTGAGTGCGCCTCCAGTACGGCAGAGCTCTAGCTCTGCTCAGAGGCTGGATCTAGTAAGGTTCCTTGCGCGAGGCAGCTCTGCCCAGTGCGAGACTTGCCCAGGCTTGCCGCGCTGCTAGCCTTCCTGCCCAGGAAGGAGCAGGCTGTGCGATGCTGGGAGAGGCCACTGGCGCCTTCCTGGCCTCAGCTCCGCTCCTGCCTTGCCTTTGCACCTAGTTCAAAGGCGTCCTTTTGGAAGGCTTAGGGGCCGGTGTGTTGCACACTGCCAAGAGGTCCAGCAGTGAGGGCTCTATTAGAGGCAATGGGAGGGCAACTGCAGGGCTCCTCCAGCGGTCGCTTGACCGCCCTGACTCAGCACAGCACGGAGAGCACAAGGCTCACAGTGCCCCTGGCTAGGGTCTGCAGCCCCACACACCGGGCGGCTGACTCCGTGAGCGCCCAGCAGGTGCCTGACAGACGTCATTTCCCTAGTGCTCTCCTCCCCAGCAGAGACGTGTGCAGGTGGTTGGGGCCTGCCCCTGCGTGTCTGGGCTCCGGTCCTCAGCCCCAGCTCAGGGAAGCAGCTCCTGAGTCAAGACCTGTAGGAGGCGCGGGGCGCCCCCGCCTGGAAGCCTAGTGCACAGCATGCGGGAAGCGAGCCTCCTCGGGGGAAGAGGAGGCAGCCCAGCTGCGTGCAGCTGAAATCACTTCTTGGGCGGAGCCGAGTGCGCCCCCAGTACGGCAGAGCTCCAGGTCTGCTCAGAGGCCTATTCTGGTAGAGTTGCTGGCGTGAGGCTGCTCTGCCCTGGGCGAGCCTTGCCCAGACTTGCCTCGCGGCTAGGCTTCCAGTCCAGGAAAGAGCAGGCTGCGCGAGACTGGGAGATGCTACTGGCGCCTTCCTGGCCTCAGCTCCACTCCTGCCTTGCCTTTGCACCTAGTCCCCAGGCGTTCTTGTGGAGGGCTTAGTTGCCGGTGGGTTGCACACTGCCAAGCGCTCCAGCAGTGAGGGCTCTATTAGTGGCAATGGGAGGGCAACTGCAGGGCTCCTCCAGCGGTTGCTTGACCGCCCAGACTCAGCACAGCACGGAGAGCACAAGGCTCACAGGGCCCCTGGCTGGGGTCTGCGGCCCCACACACCCGGAGGCTGACTCCGTGAGCGCCCAGAAGGTGCCTGACAGACGTCATTTCCCTAGTGCTCTCCTCCCCAGCAGAGACGTGTGCAGGTGGTTGGGGCCTGCCCCTGCGTGTCTGGGCTCCCGCCTACAGCCCCAGCTCAGTTGAAGCAGCCCCTGAGCCAAGACCTTCAGGAGGCGCGGGGCCTCCCTGTCGGGAAGCCATGTGCACAGTACGCGGGGATGCGAGCCTCCTTGGGAAGAGTCGATGGAGCCAAGCCACTTGCACCTGCAATCCCTGCTTGGGCGGAGCTGAGTGCGCCTCCAGTACGGCAGAGCTCTAGCTCTGCTCAGAGGCTGGATCTAGTAAGGTTCCTTGCGCGAGGCAGCTCTGCCCAGTGCGAGACTTGCCCAGGCTTGCCGCGCTGCTAGCCTTCCTGCCCAGGAAGGAGCAGGCTGTGCGATGCTGGGAGAGGCCACTGGCGCCTTCCTGGCCTCAGCTCCGCTCCTGCCTTGCCTTTGCACCTAGTTCAAAGGCGTCCTTTTGGAAGGCTTAGGGGCCGGTGTGTTGCACACTGCCAAGAGGTCCAGCAGTGAGGGCTCTATTAGAGGCAATGGGAGGGCAACTGCAGGGCTCCTCCAGCGGTCGCTTGACCGCCCTGACTCAGCACAGCACGGAGAGCACAAGGCTCACAGTGCCCCTGGCTAGGGTCTGCAGCCCCACACACCGGGCGGCTGACTCCGTGAGCGCCCAGCAGGTGCCTGACAGACGTCATTTCCCTAGTGCTCTCCTCCCCAGCAGAGACGTGTGCAGGTGGTTGGGGCCTGCCCCTGCGTGTCTGGGCTCCGGTCCTCAGCCCCAGCTCAGGGAAGCAGCTCCTGAGTCAAGACCTGTAGGAGGCGCGGGGCGCCCCCGCCTGGAAGCCTAGTGCACAGCATGCGGGAAGCGAGCCTCCTCGGGGGAAGAGGAGGCAGCCCAGCTGCGTGCAGCTGAAATCACTTCTTGGGCGGAGCCGAGTGCGCCCCCAGTACGGCAGAGCTCCAGGTCTGCTCAGAGGCCTAATCTGGTAGAGTTGCTGGCGTGAGGCTGCTCTGCCCTGGGCGAGCCTTGCCCAGACTTGCCTCGCGGCTAGGCTTCCAGTCCAGGAAAGAGCAGGCTGCGCGAGACTGGGAGATGCTACTGGCGCCTTCCTGGCCTCAGCTCCACTCCTGCCTTGCCTTTGCACCTAGTCCCCAGGCCTTCTTGTGGAGGGCTTAGTTGCCGGTGGGTTGCACACTGCCAAGCGCTCCAGCAGTGAGGGCTCTATTAGAGGCAATGGGAGGGCAACTGCAGGGCTCCTCCAGCGGTTGCTTGACCGCCCAGACTCAGCACAGCACGGAGAGCACAAGGCTCACAGGGCCCCTGGCTGGGGTCTGCGGCCCCACACACCCGCAGGCTGACTCCGTGAGCGCCCAGAAGGTGCCTGACAGACGTCATTTCCCTAGTGCTCTCCTCCCCAGCAGAGACGTGTGCAGGTGGTTGGGGCCTGCCCCTGCGTGTCTGGGCTCCCGCCTACAGCCCCAGCTCAGTTGAAGCAGCCCCTGAGCCAAGACCTTCAAGAGGCGCGGGGCCTCCCTGTCGGGAAGCCATGTGCACAGTACGCGGGGATGCGAGCCTCCTTGGGAAGAGTCGAGGGAGCCAAGCCACTTGCACCTGCAATCCCTGCTTGGGCGGAGCTGAGTGCGCCTCCAGTACGGCAGAGCTCTAGCTCTGCTCAGAGGCTGGATCTAGTAAGGTTCCTTGCGCGAGGCAGCTCTGCCCAGTGCGAGACTTGCCCAGGCTTGCCGCGCTGCTAGCCTTCCTGCCCAGGAAGGAGCAGGCTGTGCGATGCTGGGAGAGGCCACTGGCGCCTTCCTGGCCTCAGCTCCGCTCCTGCCTTGCCTTTGCACCTAGTTCAAAGGCGTCCTTTTGGAAGGCTTAGGGGCCGGTGTGTTGCACACTGCCAAGAGGTCCAGCAGTGAGGGCTCTATTAGAGGCAATGGGAGGGCAACTGCAGGGCTCCTCCAGCGGTCGCTTGACCGCCCTGACTCAGCACAGCACGGAGAGCACAAGGCTCACAGTGCCCCTGGCTAGGGTCTGCAGCCCCACACACCGGGCGGCTGACTCCGTGAGCGCCCAGCAGGTGCCTGACAGACGTCATTTCCCTAGTGCTCTCCTCCCCAGCAGAGACGTGTGCAGGTGGTTGGGGCCTGCCCCTGCGTGTCTGGGCTCCGGTCCTCAGCCCCAGCTCAGGGAAGCAGCTCCTGAGTCAAGACCTGTAGGAGGCGCGGGGCGCCCCCGCCTGGAAGCCTAGTGCACAGCATGCGGGAAGCGAGCCTCCTCAGGGGAAGAGGAGGCAGCCCAGCTGCGTGCAGCTGAAATCACTTCTTGGGCGGAGCCGAGTGCGCCCCCAGTACGGCAGAGCTCCAGGTCTGCTCAGAGGCCTAATCTGGTAGAGTTGCTGGCGTGAGGCTGCTCTGCCCTGGGCGAGCCTTGCCCAGACTTGCCTCGCGGCTAGGCTTCCAGTCCAGGAAAGAGCAGGCTGCGCGAGACTGGGAGATGCTACTGGCGCCTTCCTGGCCTCAGCTCCACTCCTGCCTTGCCTTTGCACCTAGTCCCCAGGCCTTCTTGTGGAGGGCTTAGTTGCCGGTGGGTTGCACACTGCCAAGCGCTCCAGCAGTGAGGGCTCTATTAGAGGCAATGGGAGGGCAACTGCAGGGCTCCTCCAGCGGTTGCTTGACCGCCCAGACTCAGCACAGCACGGAGAGCACAAGGCTCACAGGGCCCCTGGCTGGGGTCTGCGGCCCCACACACCCGGAGGCTGACTCCGTGAGCGCCCAGAAGGTGCCTGACAGACGTCATTTCCCTAGTGCTCTCCTCCCCAGCAGAGACGTGTGCAGGTGGTTGGGGCCTGCCCCTGCGTGTCTGGGCTCCCGCCTACAGCCCCAGCTCAGTTGAAGCAGCACCTGAGCCAAGACCTTCAGGAGGCGCGGGGCCTCCCTGTCGGGAAGCCATGTGCACAGTACGCGGGGATGCGAGCCTCCTTGGGAAGAGTCGATGGAGCCAAGCCACTTGCACCTGCAATCCCTGCTTGGGCGGAGCTGAGTGCGCCTCCAGTACGGCAGAGCTCTAGCTCTGCTCAGAGGCTTGATCTAGTAAGGTTCCTTGCGCGAGGCAGCTCTGCCCAGTGCGAGACTTGCCCAGGCTTGCCGCGCTGCTAGCCTTCCTGCCCAGGAAGGAGCAGGCTGTGCGATGCTGGGAGAGGCCACTGGCGCCTTCCTGGCCTCAGCTCCGCTCCTGCCTTGCCTTTGCACCTAGTTCAAAGGCGTCCTTTTGGAAGGCTTAGGGGCCGGTGTGTTGCACACTGCCAAGAGGTCCAGCAGTGAGGGCTCTATTAGAGGCAATGGGAGGGCAACTGCAGGGCTCCTCCAGCGGTCGCTTGACCGCCCTGACTCAGCACAGCACGGAGAGCACAAGGCTCACAGTGCCCCTGGCTAGGGTCTGCAGCCCCACACACCGGGCGGCTGACTCCGTGAGCGCCCAGCAGGTGCCTGACAGACGTCATTTCCCTAGTGCTCTCCTCCCCAGCAGAGACGTGTGCAGGTGGTTGGGGCCTGCCCCTGCGTGTCTGGGCTCCGGTCCTCAGCCCCAGCTCAGGGAAGCAGCTCCTGAGTCAAGACCTGTAGGAGGCGCGGGGCGCCCCCGCCTGGAAGCCTAGTGCACAGCATGCGGGAAGCGAGCCTCCTCGGGGGAAGAGGAGGCAGCCCAGCTGCGTGCAGCTGAAATCACTTCTTGGGCGGAGCCGAGTGCGCCCCCAGTACGGCAGAGCTCCAGGTCTGCTCAGAGGCCTAATCTGGTAGAGTTGCTGGCGTGAGGCTGCTCTGCCCTGGGCGAGCCTTGCCCAGACTTGCCTCGCGGCTAGGCTTCCAGTCCAGGAAAGAGCAGGCTGCGCGAGACTGGGAGATGCTACTGGCGCCTTCCTGGCCTCAGCTCCACTCCTGCCTTGCCTTTGCACCTAGTCCCCAGGCCTTCTTGTGGAGGGCTTAGTTGCCGGTGGGTTGCACACTGCCAAGCGCTCCAACAGTGAGGGCTCTATTAGAGGCAATGGGAGGGCAACTGCAGGGCTCCTCCAGCGGTTGCTTGACCGCCCAGACTCAGCACAGCACGGAGAGCACAAGGCTCACAGGGCCCCTGGCTGGGGTCTGCGGCCCCACACACCGGCAGGCTGACTCCGTGAGCGCCCAGAAGGTGCCTGACAGACGTCATTTCCCTAGTGCTCTCCTCCCCAGCAGAGACGTGTGCAGGTGGTTGGGGCCTGCCCCTGCGTGTCTGGGCTCCCGCCTACAGCCCCAGCTCAGTTGAAGCAGCCCCTGAGCCAAGACCTTCAAGAGGCGCGGGGCCTCCCTGTCGGGAAGCCATGTGCACAGTACGCGGGGATGCGAGCCTCCTTGGGAAGAGTCGAGGGAGCCAAGCCACTTGCACCTGCAATCCCTGCTTGGGCGGAGCTGAGTGCGCCTCCAGTACGGCAGAGCTCTAGCTCTGCTCAGAGGCTGGATCTAGTAAGGTTCCTTGCGCGAGGCAGCTCTGCCCAGTGCGAGACTTGCCCAGGCTTGCCGCGCTGCTAGCCTTCCTGCCCAGGAAGGAGCAGGCTGTGCGATGCTGGGAGAGGCCACTGGCGCCTTCCTGGCCTCAGCTCCGCTCCTGCCTTGCCTTTGCACCTAGTTCAAAGGCGTCCTTTTGGAAGGCTTAGGGGCCGGTGTGTTGCACACTGCCAAGAGGTCCAGCAGTGAGGGCTCTATTAGAGGCAATGGGAGGGCAACTGCAGGGCTCCTCCAGCGGTCGCTTGACCGCCCTGACTCAGCACAGCACGGAGAGCACAAGGCTCACAGTGCCCCTGGCTAGGGTCTGCAGCCCCACACACCGGGCGGCTGACTCCGTGAGCGCCCAGCAGGTGCCTGACAGACGTCATTTCCCTAGTGCTCTCCTCCCCAGCAGAGACGTGTGCAGGTGGTTGGGGCCTGCCCCTGCGTGTCTGGGCTCCGGTCCTCAGCCCCAGCTCAGGGAAGCAGCTCCTGAGTCAAGACCTGTAGGAGGCGCGGGGCGCCCCCGCCTGGAAGCCTAGTGCACAGCATGCGGGAAGCGAGCCTCCTCGGGGGAAGAGGAGGCAGCCCAGCTGCGTGCAGCTGAAATCACTTCTTGGGCGGAGCCGAGTGCGCCCCCAGTACGGCAGAGCTCCAGGTCTGCTCAGAGGCCTAATCTGGTAGAGTTGCTGGCGTGAGGCTGCTCTGCCCTGGGCGAGCCTTGCCCAGACTTGCGACGCGGCTAGGCTTCCAGTCCAGGAAAGAGCAGGCTGCGCGAGACTGGGAGATGCTACTGGCGCCTTCCTGGCCTCAGCTCCACTCCTGCCTTGCCTTTGCACCTAGTCCCCAGGCCTTCTTGTGGAGGGCTTAGTTGCCGGTGGGTTGCACACTGCCAAGCGCTCCAGCAGTGAGGGCTCTATTAGAGGCAATGGGAGGGCAACTGCAGGGCTCCTCCAGCGGTTGCTTGACCGCCCAGACTCAGCACAGCACGGAGAGCACAAGGCTCACAGGGCCCCTGGCTGGGGTCTGCGGCCCCACACACCCGGAGGCTGACTCCGTGAGCGCCCAGAAGGTGCCTGACAGACGTCATTTCCCTAGTGCTCTCCTCCCCAGCAGAGACGTGTGCAGGTGGTTGGGGCCTGCCCCTGCGTGTCTGGGCTCCCGCCTACAGCCCCAGCTCAGTTGAAGCAGCACCTGAGCCAAGACCTTCAGGAGGCGCGGGGCCTCCCTGTCGGGAAGCCATGTGCACAGTACGCGGGGATGCGAGCCTCCTTGGGAAGAGTCGATGGAGCCAAGCCACTTGCACCTGCAATCCCTGCTTGGGCGGAGCTGAGTGCGCCTCCAGTACGGCAGAGCTCTAGCTCTGCTCAGAGGCTTGATCTAGTAAGGTTCCTTGCGCGAGGCAGCTCTGCCCAGTGCGAGACTTGCCCAGGCTTGCCGCGCTGCTAGCCTTCCTGCCCAGGAAGGAGCAGGCTGTGCGATGCTGGGAGAGGCCACTGGCGCCTTCCTGGCCTCAGCTCCGCTCCTGCCTTGCCTTTGCACCTAGTTCAAAGGCGTCCTTTTGGAAGGCTTAGGGGCCGGTGTGTTGCACACTGCCAAGAGGTCCAGCAGTGAGGGCTCTATTAGAGGCAATGGGAGGGCAACTGCAGGGCTCCTCCAGCGGTCGCTTGACCGCCCTGACTCAGCACAGCACGGAGAGCACAAGGCTCACAGTGCCCCTGGCTAGGGTCTGCAGCCCCACACACCGGGCGGCTGACTCCGTGAGCGCCCAGCAGGTGCCTGACAGACGTCATTTCCCTAGTGCTCTCCTCCCCAGCAGAGACGTGTGCAGGTGGTTGGGGCCTGCCCCTGCGTGTCTGGGCTCCGGTCCTCAGCCCCAGCTCAGGGAAGCAGCTCCTGAGTCAAGACCTGTAGGAGGCGCGGGGCGCCCCCGCCTGGAAGCCTAGTGCACAGCATGCGGGAAGCGAGCCTCCTCGGGGGAAGAGGAGGCAGCCCAGCTGCGTGCAGCTGAAATCACTTCTTGGGCGGAGCCGAGTGCGCCCCCAGTACGGCAGAGCTCCAGGTCTGCTCAGAGGCCTAATCTGGTAGAGTTGCTGGCGTGAGGCTGCTCTGCCCTGGGCGAGCCTTGCCCAGACTTGCCTCGCGGCTAGGCTTCCAGTCCAGGAAAGAGCAGGCTGCGCGAGACTGGGAGATGCTACTGGCGCCTTCCTGGCCTCAGCTCCACTCCTGCCTTGCCTTTGCACCTAGTCCCCAGGCCTTCTTGTGGAGGGCTTAGTTGCCGGTGGGTTGCACACTGCCAAGCGCTCCAGCAGTGAGGGCTCTATTAGAGGCAATGGGAGGGCAACTGCAGGGCTCCTCCAGCGGTTGCTTGACCGCCCAGACTCAGCACAGCACGGAGAGCACAAGGCTCACAGGGCCCCTGGCTGGGGTCTGCGGCCCCACACACCCGGAGGCTGACTCCGTGAGCGCCCAGAAGGTGCCTGACAGACGTCATTTCCCTAGTGCTCTCCTCCCCAGCAGAGACGTGTGCAGGTGGTTGGGGCCTGCCCCTGCGTGTCTGGGCTCCCGCCTACAGCCCCAGCTCAGTTGAAGCAGCACCTGAGCCAAGACCTTCAGGAGGCGCGGGGCCTCCCTGTCGGGAAGCCATGTGCACAGTACGCGGGGATGCGAGCCTCCTTGGGAAGAGTCGATGGAGCCAAGCCACTTGCACCTGCAATCCCTGCTTGGGCGGAGCTGAGTGCGCCTCCAGTACGGCAGAGCTCTAGCTCTGCTCAGAGGCTTGATCTAGTAAGGTTCCTTGCGCGAGGCAGCTCTGCCCAGTGCGAGACTTGCCCAGGCTTGCCGCGCTGCTAGCCTTCCTGCCCAGGAAGGAGCAGGCTGTGCGATGCTGGGAGAGGCCACTGGCGCCTTCCTGGCCTCAGCTCCGCTCCTGCCTTGCCTTTGCACCTAGTTCAAAGGCGTCCTTTTGGAAGGCTTAGGGGCCGGTGTGTTGCACACTGCCAAGAGGTCCAGCAGTGAGGGCTCTATTAGAGGCAATGGGAGGGCAACTGCAGGGCTCCTCCAGCGGTCGCTTGACCGCCCTGACTCAGCACAGCACGGAGAGCACAAGGCTCACAGTGCCCCTGGCTAGGGTCTGCAGCCCCACACACCGGGCGGCTGACTCCGTGAGCGCCCAGCAGGTGCCTGACAGACGTCATTTCCCTAGTGCTCTCCTCCCCAGCAGAGACGTGTGCAGGTGGTTGGGGCCTGCCCCTGCGTGTCTGGGCTCCGGTCCTCAGCCCCAGCTCAGGGAAGCAGCTCCTGAGTCAAGACCTGTAGGAGGCGCGGGGCGCCCCCGCCTGGAAGCCTAGTGCACAGCATGCGGGAAGCGAGCCTCCTCGGGGGAAGAGGAGGCAGCCCAGCTGCGTGCAGCTGAAATCACTTCTTGGGCGGAGCCGAGTGCGCCCCCAGTACGGCAGAGCTCCAGGTCTGCTCAGAGGCCTAATCTGGTAGAGTTGCTGGCGTGAGGCTGCTCTGCCCTGGGCGAGCCTTGCCCAGACTTGCCTCGCGGCTAGGCTTCCAGTCCAGGAAAGAGCAGGCTGCGCGAGACTGGGAGATGCTACTGGCGCCTTCCTGGCCTCAGCTCCACTCCTGCCTTGCCTTTGCACCTAGTCCCCAGGCCTTCTTGTGGAGGGCTTAGTTGCCAGTGGGTTGCACACTGCCAAGCGCTCCAACAGTGAGGGCTCTATTAGAGGCAATGGGAGGGCAACTGCAGGGCTCCTCCAGCGGTTGCTTGACCGCCCAGACTCAGCACAGCACGGAGAGCACAAGGCTCACAGGGCCCCTGGCTGGGGTCTGCGGCCCCACACACCGGCAGGCTGACTCCGTGAGCGCCCAGAAGGTGCCTGACAGACGTCATTTCCCTAGTGCTCTCCTCCCCAGCAGAGACGTGTGCAGGTGGTTGGGGCCTGCCCCTGCGTGTCTGGGCTCCCGCCTACAGCCCCAGCTCAGTTGAAGCAGCCCCTGAGCCAAGACCTTCAAGAGGCGCGGGGCCTCCCTGTCGGGAAGCCATGTGCACAGTACGCGGGGATGCGAGCCTCCTTGGGAAGAGTCGAGGGAGCCAAGCCACTTGCACCTGCAATCCCTGCTTGGGCGGAGCTGAGTGCGCCTCCAGTACGGCAGAGCTCTAGCTCTGCTCAGAGGCTGGATCTAGTAAGGTTCCTTGCGCGAGGCAGCTCTGCCCAGTGCGAGACTTGCCCAGGCTTGCCGCGCTGCTAGCCTTCCTGCCCAGGAAGGAGCAGGCTGTGCGATGCTGGGAGAGGCCACTGGCGCCTTCCTGGCCTCAGCTCCGCTCCTGCCTTGCCTTTGCACCTAGTTCAAAGGCGTCCTTTTGGAAGGCTTAGGGGCCGGTGTGTTGCACACTGCCAAGAGGTCCAGCAGTGAGGGCTCTATTAGAGGCAATGGGAGGGCAACTGCAGGGCTCCTCCAGCGGTCGCTTGACCGCCCTGACTCAGCACAGCACGGAGAGCACAAGGCTCACAGTGCCCCTGGCTAGGGTCTGCAGCCCCACACACCGGGCGGCTGACTCCGTGAGCGCCCAGCAGGTGCCTGACAGACGTCATTTCCCTAGTGCTCTCCTCCCCAGCAGAGACGTGTGCAGGTGGTTGGGGCCTGCCCCTGCGTGTCTGGGCTCCGGTCCTCAGCCCCAGCTCAGGGAAGCAGCTCCTGAGTCAAGACCTGTAGGAGGCGCGGGGCGCCCCCGCCTGGAAGCCTAGTGCACAGCATGCGGGAAGCGAGCCTCCTCGGGGGAAGAGGAGGCAGCCCAGCTGCGTGCAGCTGAAATCACTTCTTGGGCGGAGCCGAGTGCGCCCCCAGTACGGCAGAGCTCCAGGTCTGCTCAGAGGCCTAATCTGGTAGAGTTGCTGGCGTGAGGCTGCTCTGCCCTGGGCGAGCCTTGCCCAGACTTGCCTCGCGGCTAGGCTTCCAGTCCAGGAAAGAGCAGGCTGCGCGAGACTGGGAGATGCTACTGGCGCCTTCCTGGCCTCAGCTCCACTCCTGCCTTGCCTTTGCACCTAGTCCCCAGGCCTTCTTGTGGAGGGCTTAGTTGCCGGTGGGTTGCACACTGCCAAGCGCTCCAGCAGTGAGGGCTCTATTAGAGGCAATGGGAGGGCAACTGCAGGGCTCCTCCAGCGGTTGCTTGACCGCCCAGACTCAGCACAGCACGGAGAGCACAAGGCTCACAGGGCCCCTGGCTGGGGTCTGCGGCCCCACACACCCGGAGGCTGACTCCGTGAGCGCCCAGAAGGTGCCTGACAGACGTCATTTCCCTAGTGCTCTCCTCCCCAGCAGAGACGTGTGCAGGTGGTTGGGGCCTGCCCCTGCGTGTCTGGGCTCCCGCCTACAGCCCCAGCTCAGTTGAAGCAGCCCCTGAGCCAAGACCTTCAGGAGGCGCGGGGCCTCCCTGTCGGGAAGCCATGTGCACAGTACGCGGGGATGCGAGCCTCCTTGGGAAGAGTCGAGGGAGCCAAGCCACTTGCACCTGCAATCCCTGCTTGGGCGGAGCTGAGTGCGCCTCCAGTACGGCAGAGCTCTAGCTCTGCTCAGAGGCTGGATCTAGTAAGGTTCCTTGCGCGAGGCAGCTCTGCCCAGTGCGAGACTTGCCCAGGCTTGCCGCGCTGCTAGCCTTCCTGCCCAGGAAGGAGCAGGCTGTGCGATGCTGGGAGAGGCCACTGGCGCCTTCCTGGCCTCAGCTCCGCTCCTGCCTTGCCTTTGCACCCAGGCCTCAGGCGTCCTTGGGGAGGGCTTAGGGGCTGGTGCCTAGCACACTGCTAAGCGCTCCAGCAGTCAGGGCTCTATTAGAGGGAAGGGGAGGGCAACTGCAGGGCTCCTCCAGCGGTTGCTTGGCCGCCCAGACTCAGCGCCGCACGGAGAGCACAAGGCTCACAGGGCCCCTGTCTGTGGTCTGCAGCCCCACACACCCGGAGGCTGACTCCGTGGGCGCCCAGAAGTTACCTGACAGACGTCATTTCCCTAGCGCTCTCCTCCCCAGCAGAGACGTGTGCAAGTGGTTGGGGCCAGGCCCTGCGTGTCTGGGCTCCCGCTCCCATCCCCAGCTCAGGGGAAGCAGCCCCTGAGCCAAGACCTGCAGGAGGCGCGGGGCGCCCCCGCCTGGAAGCTTAGTGCACAGCATGCGGGAAGCGAGCCTCCTCGGGGGAAGAGGAGGCAGCCCAGCTGCGTGCAGCTGAAATCACTGCTTGGGTGGAGCCGAGTTCGCTTCCAGTACGGCAGAGCTCCAGCTCTGCTCAGAGGCCCGATCTGCCAGAGTTCCTGGCGTGAGGCTGCTCTGGCCTGGGCGAGCCTTGCCCAGACTTGCCTCGCAGTTCGGCTTCCTGACCAGGAAGGAGCAGACTGCGCGAGACTGGGAGACGCGACTGGCTCCTTCCTGGCCTCAGCTCCACTCCTGCCTTGCCTTTGCACCTAGTCCCCGGGCGTCCTTGCGGAGGGCTTAGTTGCCGGTGGGTTGCACACTGCCAAGCGCTCCAGCAGTGAGGGCTCTATTAGTGGCAATGGGAGGACAACTGCAGGGCTCCTCCAGCGGTTGCTTGACCGCCCAGACTCAGCACAGCACGGAGAGCACAAGGCTCACAGGGCCCCTGGCTGGGGTCTGCGGCCCCACACACCCGGAGGCTGACTCCGTGAGCGCCCAGAAGGTGCCTGACAGACGTCATTTCCCTAGTGCTCTCCTCCCCAGCAGAGACGTGTGCAGGTGGTTGGGGCCTGCCCCTGCGTGTCTGGGCTCCCGCCTACAGCCCCAGCTCAGTTGAAGCAGCCCCTGAGCCAAGACCTTCAGGAGGCGCGGGGCCTCCCTGTCGGGAAGCCATGTGCACAGTACGCGGGGATGCGAGCCTCCTTGGGAAGAGTCGAGGGAGCCAAGCCACTTGCACCTGCAATCCCTGCTTGGGCGGAGCTGAGTGCGCCTCCAGTACGGCAGAGCTCTAGCTCTGCTCAGAGGCTGGATCTAGTAAGGTTCCTTGCGCGAGGCAGCTCTGCCCAGTGCGAGACTTGCCCAGGCTTGCCGCGCTGCTAGCCTTCCTGCCCAGGAAGGAGCAGGCTGTGCGATGCTGGGAGAGGCCACTGGCGCCTTCCTGGCCTCAGCTCCGCTCCTGCCTTGCCTTTGCACCTAGTTCAAAGGCGTCCTTTTGGAAGGCTTAGGGGCCGGTGTGTTGCACACTGCCAAGAGGTCCAGCAGTGAGGGCTCTATTAGAGGCAATGGGAGGGCAACTGCAGGGCTCCTCCAGCGGTCGCTTGACCGCCCTGACTCAGCACAGCACGGAGAGCACAAGGCTCACAGTGCCCCTGGCTAGGGTCTGCAGCCCCACACACCCGGCGGCTGACTCCGTGAGCGCCCAGCAGGTGCCTGACAGACGTCATTTCCCTAGTGCTCTCCTCCCCAGCAGAGACGTGTGCAGGTGGTTGGGGCCTGCCCCTGCGTGTCTGGGCTCCGGTCCTCAGCCCCAGCTCAGGGAAGCAGCTCCTGAGTCAAGACCTGTAGGAGGCGCGGGGCGCCCCCGCCTGGAAGCCTAGTGCACAGCATGCGGGAAGCGAGCCTCCTCGGGGGAAGAGGAGGCAGCCCAGCTGCGTGCAGCTGAAATCACTTCTTGGGCGGAGCCGAGTGCGCCCCCAGTACGGCAGAGCTCCAGGTCTGCTCAGAGGCCTAATCTGGTAGAGTTGCTGGCGTGAGGCTGCTCTGCCCTGGGCGAGCCTTGCCCAGACTTGCCTCGCGGCTAGGCTTCCAGTCCAGGAAAGAGCAGGCTGCGCGAGACTGGGAGATGCTACTGGCGCCTTCCTGGCCTCAGCTCCACTCCTGCCTTGCCTTTGCACCTAGTCCCCAGGCCTTCTTGTGGAGGGCTTAGTTGCCGGTGGGTTGCACACTGCCAAGCGCTCCAGCAGTGAGGGCTCTATTAGAGGCAATGGGAGGGCAACTGCAGGGCTCCTCCAGCGGTTGCTTGACCGCCCAGACTCAGCACAGCACGGAGAGCACAAGGCTCACAGGGCCCCTGGCTGGGGTCTGCGGCCCCACACACCCGGAGGCTGACTCCGTGAGCGCCCAGAAGGTGCCTGACAGACGTCATTTCCCTAGTGCTCTCCTCCCCAGCAGAGACGTGTGCAGGTGGTTGGGGCCTGCCCCTGCGTGTCTGGGCTCCCGCCTACAGCCCCAGCTCAGTTGAAGCAGCCCCTGAGCCAAGACCTTCAGGAGGCGCGGGGCCTCCCTGTCGGGAAGCCATGTGCACAGTACGCGGGGATGCGAGCCTCCTTGGGAAGAGTCGAGGGAGCCAAGCCACTTGCACCTGCAATCCCTGCTTGGGCGGAGCTGAGTGCGCCTCCAGTACGGCAGAGCTCTAGCTCTGCTCAGAGGCTGGATCTAGTAAGGTTCCTTGCGCGAGGCAGCTCTGCCCAGTGCGAGACTTGCCCAGGCTTGCCGCGCTGCTAGCCTTCCTGCCCAGGAAGGAGCAGGCTGTGCGATGCTGGGAGAGGCCACTGGCGCCTTCCTGGCCTCAGCTCCGCTCCTGCCTTGCCTTTGCACCCAGGCCTCAGGCGTCCTTGGGGAGGGCTTAGGGGCTGGTGCCTAGCACACTGCTAAGCGCTCCAGCAGTCAGGGCTCTATTAGAGGGAAGGGGAGGGCAACTGCAGGGCTCCTCCAGCGGTTGCTTGGCCGCCCAGACTCAGCGCCGCACGGAGAGCACAAGGCTCACAGGGCCCCTGTCTGTGGTCTGCAGCCCCACACACCCGGAGGCTGACTCCGTGGGCGCCCAGAAGTTACCTGACAGACGTCATTTCCCTAGCGCTCTCCTCCCCAGCAGAGACGTGTGCAAGTGGTTGGGGCCAGGCCCTGCGTGTCTGGGCTCCCGCTCCCATCCCCAGCTCAGGGGAAGCAGCCCCTGAGCCAAGACCTGCAGGAGGCGCGGGGCGCCCCCGCCTGGAAGCTTAGTGCACAGCATGCGGGAAGCGAGCCTCCTCGGGGGAAGAGGAGGCAGCCCAGCTGCGTGCAGCTGAAATCACTGCTTGGGTGGAGCCGAGTTCGCTTCCAGTACGGCAGAGCTCCAGCTCTGCTCAGAGGCCCGATCTGCCAGAGTTCCTGGCGTGAGGCTGCTCTGGCCTGGGCGAGCCTTGCCCAGACTTGCCTCGCAGTTCGGCTTCCTGACCAGGAAGGAGCAGACTGCGCGAGACTGGGAGACGCGACTGGCTCCTTCCTGGCCTCAGCTCCACTCCTGCCTTGCCTTTGCACCTAGTCCCCGGGCGTCCTTGCGGAGGGCTTAGTTGCCGGTGGGTTGCACACTGCCAAGCGCTCCAGCAGTGAGGGCTCTATTAGTGGCAATGGGAGGGCAACTGCAGGGCTCCTCCAGCGGTTGCTTGACCGCCCAGACTCAGCACAGCACGGAGAGCACAAGGCTCACAGGGCCCCTGGCTGGGGTCTGCGGCCCCACACACCCGGAGGCTGACTCCGTGAGCGCCCAGAAGGTGCCTGACAGACGTCATTTCCCTAGTGCTCTCCTCCCCAGCAGAGACGTGTGCAGGTGGTTGGGGCCTGCCCCTGCGTGTCTGGGCTCCCGCCTACAGCCCCAGCTCAGTTGAAGCAGCCCCTGAGCCAAGACCTTCAGGAGGCGCGGGGCCTCCCTGTCGGGAAGCCATGTGCACAGTACGCGGGGATGCGAGCCTCCTTGGGAAGAGTCGAGGGAGCCAAGCCACTTGCACCTGCAACCCCTGCTTGGGCGGAGCTGAGTGCGCCTCCAGTACGGCAGAGCTCTAGCTCTGCTCAGAGGCTGGATCTAGTAAGGTTCCTTGCGCGAGGCAGCTCTGCCCAGTGCGAGACTTGCCCAGGCTTGCCGCGCTGCTAGCCTTCCTGCCCAGGAAGGAGCAGGCTGTGCGATGCTGGGAGAGGCCACTGGCGCCTTCCTGGCCTCAGCTCCGCTCCTGCCTTGCCTTTGCACCTAATTCAAAGGCGTCCTTTTGGAAGGCTTAGGGGCCGGTGTGTTGCACACTGCCAAGAGGTCCAGCAGTGAGGGCTCTATTAGAGGCAATGGGAGGGCAACTGCAGGGCTCCTCCAGCGGTCGCTTTACCGCCCTGACTCAGCACAGCACGGAGAGCACAAGGCTCACAGTGCCCCTGGCTAGGGTCTGCAGCCCCACACACCGGGCGGCTGACTCCGTGAGCGCCCAGCAGGTGCCTGACAGACGTCATTTCCCTAGTGCTCTCCTCCCCAGCAGAGACGTGTGCAGGTGGTTGGGGCCTGCCCCTGCGTGTCTGGGCTCCGGTCCTCAGCCCCAGCTCAGGGAAGCAGCTCCTGAGTCAAGACCTGTAGGAGGCGCGGGGCGCCCCCGCCTGGAAGCCTAGTGCACAGCATGCGGGAAGCGAGCCTCCTCGGGGGAAGAGGAGGCAGCCCAGCTGCGTGCAGCTGAAATCACTTCTTGGGCGGAGCCGAGTGCGCCCCCAGTACGGCAGAGCTCCAGGTCTGCTCAGAGGCCTAATCTGGTAGAGTTGCTGGCGTGAGGCTGCTCTGCCCTGGGCGAGCCTTGCCCAGACTTGCCTCGCGGCTAGGCTTCCAGTCCAGGAAAGAGCAGGCTGCGCGAGACTGGGAGATGCTACTGGCGCCTTCCTGGCCTCAGCTCCACTCCTGCCTTGCCTTTGCACCTAGTCCCCAGGCCTTCTTGTGGAGGGCTTAGTTGCCGGTGGGTTGCACACTGCCAAGCGCTCCAGCAGTGAGGGCTCTATTAGAGGCAATGGGAGGGCAACTGCAGGGCTCCTCCAGCGGTTGCTTGACCGCCCAGACTCAGCACAGCACGGAGAGCACAAGGCTCACAGGGCCCCTGGCTGGGGTCTGCGGCCCCACACACCCGGAGGCTGACTCCGTGAGCGCCCAGAAGGTGCCTGACAGACGTCATTTCCCTAGCGCTCTCCTCCCCAGCAGAGACGTGTGCAGGTGGTTGGGGCCTGCCCCTGCGTGTCTGGGCTCCCGCCTACAGCCCCAGCTCAGTTGAAGCAGCCCCTGAGCCAAGACCTTCAGGAGGCGCGGGGCCTCCCTGTCGGGAAGCCATGTGCACAGTACGCGGGGATGCGAGCCTCCTTGGGAAGAGTCGAGGGAGCCAAGCCACTTGCACCTGCAATCCCTGCTTGGGCGGAGCTGAGTGCGCCTCCAGTACGGCAGAGCTCTAGCTCTGCTCAGAGGCTGGATCTAGTAAGGTTCCTTGCGCGAGGCAGCTCTGCCCAGTGCGAGACATGCCCAGGCTTGCCGCGCTGCTAGCCTTCCTGCCCAGGAAGGAGCAGGCTGTGCGATGCTGGGAGAGGCCACTGGCGCCTTCCTGGCCTCAGCTCCGCTCCTGCCTTGCCTTTGCACCCAGGCCTCAGGCGTCCTTGGGGAGGGCTTAGGGGCTGGTGCCTAGCACACTGCTAAGCGCTCCAGCAGTCAGGGCTCTATTAGAGGGAAGGGGAGGGCAACTGCAGGGCTCCTCCAGCGGTTGCTTGGCCGCCCAGACTCAGCGCCGCACGGAGAGCACAAGGCTCACAGGGCCCCTGTCTGTGGTCTGCAGCCCCACACACCCGGAAGCTGACTCCGTGGGCGCCCAGAAGTTACCTGACAGACGTCATTTCCCTAGCGCTCTCCTCCCCAGTAGAGACGTGTGCAAGTGGTTGGGGCCAGGCCCTGCGTGTCTGGGCTCCCGCTCCCATCCCCAGCTCAGGGGAAGCAGCCCCTGAGCCAAGACCTGCAGGAGGCGCGGGGCGCCCCCGCCTGGAAGCTTAGTGCACAGCATGCGGGAAGCGAGCGTCCTCGGGGAAGAGGAGGCAGCCCAGCTGCGTGCAGCTGAAATCACTGCTTGGGTGGAGCCGAGTTCGCTTCCAGTACGGCAGAGCTCCAGCTCTGCTCAGAGGCCCGATCTGCCAGAGTTCCTGGCGTGAGGCTGCTCTGGCCTGGGCGAGCCTTGCCCAGACTTGCCTCGCAGTTCGGCTTCCTGACCAGGAAGGAGCAGACTGCGCGAGACTGGGAGACGCGACTGGCTCCTTCCTGGCCTCAGCTCCACTCCTGCCTTGCCTTTGCACCTAGTCCCCGGGCGTCCTTGCGGAGGGCTTAGTTGCCGGTGGGTTGCACACTGCCAAGCGCTCCAGCAGTGAGGGCTCTATTAGTGGCAATGGGAGGGCAACTGCAGGGCTCCTCCAGCGGTTGCTTGACCGCCCAGACTCAGCACAGCACGGAGAGCACAAGGCTCACAGGGCCCCTGGCTGGGGTCAGCGGCCCCACACACCCGGAGGCTGACTCCGTGAGCGCCCAGAAGGTGCCTGACAGACGTCATTTCCCTAGTGCTCTCCTCCCCAGCAGAGACGTGTGCAGGTGGTTGGGGCCTGCCCCTGCGTGTCTGGGCTCCCGCCTACAGCCCCAGCTCAGTTGAAGCAGCCCCTGAGCCAAGACCTTCAGGAGGCGCGGGGCCTCCCTGTCGGGAAGCCATGTGCACAGTACGCGGGGATGCGAGCCTCCTTGGGAAGAGTCGAGGGAGCCAAGCCACTTGCACCTGCAATCCCTGCTTGGGCGGAGCTGAGTGCGCCTCCAGTACGGCAGAGCTCTAGCTCTGCTCAGAGGCTGGATCTAGTAAGGTTCCTTGCGCGAGGCAGCTCTGCCCAGTGCGAGACTTGCCCAGGCTTGCCGCGCTGCTAGCCTTCCTGCCCAGGAAGGAGCAGGCTGTGCGATGCTGGGAGAGGCCACTGGCGCCTTCCTGGCCTCAGCTCCGCTCCTGCCTTGCCTTTGCACCTAGTTCAAAGGCGTCCTTTTGGAAGGCTTAGGGGCCGGTGTGTTGCACACTGCCAAGAGGTCCAGCAGTGAGGGCTCTATTAGAGGCAATGGGAGGGCAACTGCAGGGCTCCTCCAGCGGTCGCTTGACCGCCCTGACTCAGCACAGCACGGAGAGCACAAGGCTCACAGTGCCCCTGGCTAGGGTCTGCAGCCCCACACACCGGGCGGCTGACTCCGTGAGCGCCCAGCAGGTGCCTGACAGACGTCATTTCCCTAGTGCTCTCCTCCCCAGCAGAGACGTGTGCAGGTGGTTGGGGCCTGCCCCTGCGTGTCTGGGCTCCGGTCCTCAGCCCCAGCTCAGGGAAGCAGCTCCTGAGTCAAGACCTGTAGGAGGCGCGGGGCGCCCCCGCCTGGAAGCCTAGTGCACAGCATGCGGGAAGCGAGCCTCCTCGGGGGAAGAGGAGGCAGCCCAGCTGCGTGCAGCTGAAATCACTTCTTGGGCGGAGCCGAGTGCGCCCCCAGTACGGCAGAGCTCCAGGTCTGCTCAGAGGCCTAATCTGGTAGAGTTGCTGGCGTGAGGCTGCTCTGCCCTGGGCGAGCCTTGCCCAGACTTGCCTCGCGGCTAGGCTTCCAGTCCAGGAAAGAGCAGGCTGCGCGAGACTGGGAGATGCTACTGGCGCCTTCCTGGCCTCAGCTCCACTCCTGCCTTGCCTTTGCACCTAGTCCCCAGGCCTTCTTGTGGAGGGCTTAGTTGCCGGTGGGTTGCACACTGCCAAGCGCTCCAGCAGTGAGGGCTCTATTAGAGGCAATGGGAGGGCAACTGCAGGGCTCCTCCAGCGGTTGCTTGACCGCCCAGACTCAGCACAGCACGGAGAGCACAAGGCTCACAGGGCCCCTGGCTGGGGTCTGCGGCCCCACACACCCGGAGGCTGACTCCGTGAGCGCCCAGAAGGTGCCTGACAGACGTCATTTCCCTAGCGCTCTCCTCCCCAGCAGAGACGTGTGCAGGTGGTTGGGGCCTGCCCCTGCGTGTCTGGGCTCCCGCCTACAGCCCCAGCTCAGTTGAAGCAGCCCCTGAGCCAAGACCTTCAGGAGGCGCGGGGCCTCCCTGTCGGGAAGCCATGTGCACAGTACGCGGGGATGCGAGCCTCCTTGGGAAGAGTCGAGGGAGCCAAGCCACTTGCACCTGCAATCCCTGCTTGGGCGGAGCTGAGTGCGCCTCCAGTACGGCAGAGCTCTAGCTCTGCTCAGAGGCTGGATCTAGTAAGGTTCCTTGCGCGAGGCAGCTCTGCCCAGTGCGAGACTTGCCCAGGCTTGCCGCGCTGCTAGCCTTCCTGCCCAGGAAGGAGCAGGCTGTGCGATGCTGGGAGAGGCCACTGGCGCCTTCCTGGCCTCAGCTCCGCTCCTGCCTTGCCTTTGCACCCAGGCCTCAGGCGTCCTTGGGGAGGGCTTAGGGGCTGGTGCCTAGCACACTGCTAAGCGCTCCAGCAGTCAGGGCTCTATTAGAGGGAAGGGGAGGGCAACTGCAGGGCTCCTCCAGCGGTTGCTTGGCCGCCCAGACTCAGCGCCGCACGGAGAGCACAAGGCTCACAGGGCCCCTGTCTGTGGTCTGCAGCCCCACACACCCGGAAGCTGACTCCGTGGGCGCCCAGAAGTTACCTGACAGACGTCATTTCCCTAGCGCTCTCCTCCCCAGTAGAGACGTGTGCAAGTGGTTGGGGCCAGGCCCTGCGTGTCTGGGCTCCCGCTCCCATCCCCAGCTCAGGGGAAGCAGCCCCTGAGCCAAGACCTGCAGGAGGCGCGGGGCGCCCCCGCCTGGAAGCTTAGTGCACAGCATGCGGGAAGCGAGCGTCCTCGGGGGAAGAGGAGGCAGCCCAGCTGCGTGCAGCTGAAATCACTGCTTGGGTGGAGCCGAGTTCGCTTCCAGTACGGCAGAGCTCCAGCTCTGCTCAGAGGCCCGATCTGCCAGAGTTCCTGGCGTGAGGCTGCTCTGGCCTGGGCGAGCCTTGCCCAGACTTGCCTCGCAGTTCGGCTTCCTGACCAGGAAGGAGCAGACTGCGCGAGACTGGGAGACGCGACTGGCTCCTTCCTGGCCTCAGCTCCACTCCTGCCTTGCCTTTGCACCTAGTCCCCGGGCGTCCTTGCGGAGGGCTTAGTTGCCGGTGGGTTGCACACTGCCAAGCGCTCCAGCAGTGAGGGCTCTATTAGTGGCAATGGGAGGGCAACTGCAGGGCTCCTCCAGCGGTTGCTTGACCGCCCAGACTCAGCACAGCACGGAGAGCACAAGGCTCACAGGGCCCCTGGCTGGGGTCAGCGGCCCCACACACCCGGAGGCTGACTCCGTGAGCGCCCAGAAGGTGCCTGACAGACGTCATTTCCCTAGTGCTCTCCTCCCCAGCAGAGACGTGTGCAGGTGGTTGGGGCCTGCCCCTGCGTGTCTGGGCTCCCGCCTACAGCCCCAGCTCAGTTGAAGCAGCCCCTGAGCCAAGACCTTCAGGAGGCGCGGGGCCTCCCTGTCGGGAAGCCATGTGCACAGTACGCGGGGATGCGAGCCTCCTTGGGAAGAGTCGAGGGAGCCAAGCCACTTGCACCTGCAATCCCTGCTTGGGCGGAGCTGAGTGCGCCTCCAGTACGGCAGAGCTCTAGCTCTGCTCAGAGGCTGGATCTAGTAAGGTTCCTTGCGCGAGGCAGCTCTGCCCAGTGCGAGACTTGCCCAGGCTTGCCGCGCTGCTAGCCTTCCTGCCCAGGAAGGAGCAGGCTGTGCGATGCTGGGAGAGGCCACTGGCGCCTTCCTGGCCTCAGCTCCGCTCCTGCCTTGCCTTTGCACCTAGTTCAAAGGCGTCCTTTTGGAAGGCTTAGGGGCCGGTGTGTTGCACACTGCCAAGAGGTCCAGCAGTGAGGGCTCTATTAGAGGCAATGGGAGGGCAACTGCAGGGCTCCTCCAGCGGTCGCTTGACCGCCCTGACTCAGCACAGCACGGAGAGCACAAGGCTCACAGTGCCCCTGGCTAGGGTCTGCAGCCCCACACACCGGGCGGCTGACTCCGTGAGCGCCCAGCAGGTGCCTGACAGACGTCATTTCCCTAGTGCTCTCCTCCCCAGCAGAGACGTGTGCAGGTGGTTGGGGCCTGCCCCTGCGTGTCTGGGCTCCGGTCCTCAGCCCCAGCTCAGGGAAGCAGCTCCTGAGTCAAGACCTGTAGGAGGCGCGGGGCGCCCCCGCCTGGAAGCCTAGTGCACAGCATGCGGGAAGCGAGCCTCCTCGGGGGAAGAGGAGGCAGCCCAGCTGCGTGCAGCTGAAATCACTTCTTGGGCGGAGCCGAGTGCGCCCCCAGTACGGCAGAGCTCCAGGTCTGCTCAGAGGCCTAATCTGGTAGAGTTGCTGGCGTGAGGCTGCTCTGCCCTGGGCGAGCCTTGCCCAGACTTGCCTCGCGGCTAGGCTTCCAGTCCAGGAAAGAGCAGGCTGCGCGAGACTGGGAGATGCTACTGGCGCCTTCCTGGCCTCAGCTCCACTCCTGCCTTGCCTTTGCACCTAGTCCCCAGGCCTTCTTGTGGAGGGCTTAGTTGCCGGTGGGTTGCACACTGCCAAGCGCTCCAGCAGTGAGGGCTCTATTAGAGGCAATGGGAGGGCAACTGCAGGGCTCCTCCAGCGGTTGCTTGACCGCCCAGACTCAGCACAGCACGGAGAGCACAAGGCTCACAGGGCCCCTGGCTGGGGTCTGCGGCCCCACACACCCGGAGGCTGACTCCGTGAGCGCCCAGAAGGTGCCTGACAGACGTCATTTCCCTAGTGCTCTCCTCCCCAGCTGAGACGTGTGCAGGTGGTTGGGGCCTGCCCCTGCGTGTCTGGGCTCCCGCCTACAGCCCCAGCTCAGTTGAAGCAGCCCCTGAGCCAAGACCTTCAGGAGGCGCGGGGCCTCCCTGTCGGGAAGCCATGTGCACAGTACGCGGGGATGCGAGCCTCCTTGGGAAGAGTCGAGGGAGCCAAGCCACTTGCACCTGCAATCCCTGCTTGGGCGGAGCTGAGTGCGCCTCCAGTACGGCAGAGCTCTAGCTCTGCTCAGAGGCTGGATCTAGTAAGGTTCCTTGCGCGAGGCAGCTCTGCCCAGTGCGAGACTTGCCCAGGCTTGCCGCGCTGCTAGCCTTCCTGCCCAGGAAGGAGCAGGCTGTGCGATGCTGGGAGAGGCCACTGGCGCCTTCCTGGCCTCAGCTCCGCTCCTGCCTTGCCTTTGCACCCAGGCCTCAGGCGTCCTTGGGGAGGGCTTAGGGGCTGGTGCCTAGCACACTGCTAAGCGCTCCAGCAGTCAGGGCTCTATTAGAGGGAAGGGGAGGGCAACTGCAGGGCTCCTCCAGCGGTTGCTTGGCCGCCCAGACTCAGCGCCGCACGGAGAGCACAAGGCTCACAGGGCCCCTGTCTGTGGTCTGCAGCCCCACACACCCGGAGGCTGACTCCGTGGGCGCCCAGAAGTTACCTGACAGACGTCATTTCCCTAGCGCTCTCCTCCCCAGCAGAGACGTGTGCAAGTGGTTGGGGCCAGGCCCTGCGTGTCTGGGCTCCCGCTCCCATCCCCAGCTCAGGGGAAGCAGCCCCTGAGCCAAGACCTGCAGGAGGCGCGGGGCGCCCCCGCCTGGAAGCTTAGTGCACAGCATGCGGGAAGCGAGCCTCCTCGGGGGAAGAGGAGGCAGCCCAGCTGCGTGCAGCTGAAATCACTGCTTGGGTGGAGCCGAGTTCGCTTCCAGTACGGCAGAGCTCCAGCTCTGCTCAGAGGCCCGATCTGCCAGAGTTCCTGGCGTGAGGCTGCTCTGGCCTGGGCGAGCCTTGCCCAGACTTGCCTCGCAGTTCGGCTTCCTGACCAGGAAGGAGCAGACTGCGCGAGACTGGGAGACGCGACTGGCTCCTTCCTGGCCTCAGCTCCACTCCTGCCTTGCCTTTGCACCTAGTCCCCGGGCGTCCTTGCGGAGGGCTTAGTTGCCGGTGGGTTGCACACTGCCAAGCGCTCCAGCAGTGAGGGCTCTATTAGTGGCAATGGGAGGGCAACTGCAGGGCTCCTCCAGCGGTTGCTTGACCGCCCAGACTCAGCACAGCACGGAGAGCACAAGGCTCACAGGGCCCCTGGCTGGGGTCTGCGGCCCCACACACCCGGAGGCTGACTCCGTGAGCGCCCAGAAGGTGCCTGACAGACGTCATTTCCCTAGTGCTCTCCTCCCCAGCAGAGACGTGTGCAGGTGGTTGGGGCCTGCCCCTGCGTGTCTGGGCTCCCGCCTACAGCCCCAGCTCAGTTGAAGCAGCCCCTGAGCCAAGACCTTCAGGAGGCGCGGGGCCTCCCTGTCGGGAAGCCATGTGCACAGTACGCGGGGATGCGAGCCTCCTTGGGAAGAGTCGAGGGAGCCAAGCCACTTGCACCTGCAACCCCTGCTTGGGCGGAGCTGAGTGCGCCTCCAGTACGGCAGAGCTCTAGCTCTGCTCAGAGGCTGGATCTAGTAAGGTTCCTTGCGCGAGGCAGCTCTGCCCAGTGCGAGACTTGCCCAGGCTTGCCGCGCTGCTAGCCTTCCTGCCCAGGAAGGAGCAGGCTGTGCGATGCTGGGAGAGGCCACTGGCGCCTTCCTGGCCTCAGCTCCGCTCCTGCCTTGCCTTTGCACCTAGTTCAAAGGCGTCCTTTTGGAAGGCTTAGGGGCCGGTGTGTTGCACACTGCCAAGAGGTCCAGCAGTGAGGGCTCTATTAGAGGCAATGGGAGGGCAACTGCAGGGCTCCTCCAGCGGTCGCTTGACCGCCCTGACTCAGCACAGCACGGAGAGCACAAGGCTCACAGTGCCCCTGGCTAGGGTCTGCAGCCCCACACACCGGGCGGCTGACTCCGTGAGCGCCCAGCAGGTGCCTGACAGACGTCATTTCCCTAGTGCTCTCCTCCCCAGCAGAGACGTGTGCAGGTGGTTGGGGCCTGCCCCTGCGTGTCTGGGCTCCGGTCCTCAGCCCCAGCTCAGGGAAGCAGCTCCTGAGTCAAGACCTGTAGGAGGCGCGGGGCGCCCCCGCCTGGAAGCCTAGTGCACAGCATGCGGGAAGCGAGCCTCCTCGGGGGAAGAGGAGGCAGCCCAGCTGCGTGCAGCTGAAATCACTTCTTGGGCGGAGCCGAGTGCGCCCCCAGTACGGCAGAGCTCCAGGTCTGCTCAGAGGCCTAATCTGGTAGAGTTGCTGGCGTGAGGCTGCTCTGCCCTGGGCGAGCCTTGCCCAGACTTGCCTCGCGGCTAGGCTTCCAGTCCAGGAAAGAGCAGGCTGCGCGAGACTGGGAGATGCTACTGGCGCCTTCCTGGCCTCAGCTCCACTCCTGCCTTGCCTTTGCACCTAGTCCCCAGGCCTTCTTGTGGAGGGCTTAGTTGCCGGTGGGTTGCACACTGCCAAGCGCTCCAGCAGTGAGGGCTCTATTAGAGGCAATGGGAGGGCAACTGCAGGGCTCCTCCAGCGGTTGCTTGACCGCCCAGACTCAGCACAGCACGGAGAGCACAAGGCTCACAGGGCCCCTGGCTGGGGTCTGCGGCCCCACACACCCGGAGGCTGACTCCGTGAGCGCCCAGAAGGTGCCTGACAGACGTCATTTCCCTAGCGCTCTCCTCCCCAGCAGAGACGTGTGCAGGTGGTTGGGGCCTGCCCCTGCGTGTCTGGGCTCCCGCCTACAGCCCCAGCTCAGTTGAAGCAGCCCCTGAGCCAAGACCTTCAGGAGGCGCGGGGCCTCCCTGTCGGGAAGCCATGTGCACAGTACGCGGGGATGCGAGCCTCCTTGGGAAGAGTCGAGGGAGCCAAGCCACTTGCACCTGCAATCCCTGCTTGGGCGGAGCTGAGTGCGCCTCCAGTACGGCAGAGCTCTAGCTCTGCTCAGAGGCTGGATCTAGTAAGGTTCCTTGCGCGAGGCAGCTCTGCCCAGTGCGAGACTTGCCCAGGCTTGCCGCGCTGCTAGCCTTCCTGCCCAGGAAGGAGCAGGCTGTGCGATGCTGGGAGAGGCCACTGGCGCCTTCCTGGCCTCAGCTCCGCTCCTGCCTTGCCTTTGCACCCAGGCCTCAGGCGTCCTTGGGGAGGGCTTAGGGGCTGGTGCCTAGCACACTGCTAAGCGCTCCAGCAGTCAGGGCTCTATTAGAGGGAAGGGGAGGGCAACTGCAGGGCTCCTCCAGCGGTTGCTTGGCCGCCCAGACTCAGCGCCGCACGGAGAGCACAAGGCTCACAGGGCCCCTGTCTGTGGTCTGCAGCCCCACACACCCGGAGGCTGACTCCGTGGGCGCCCAGAAGTTACCTGACAGACGTCATTTCCCTAGCGCTCTCCTCCCCAGCAGAGACGTGTGCAAGTGGTTGGGGCCAGGCCCTGCGTGTCTGGGCTCCCGCTCCCATCCCCAGCTCAGGGGAAGCAGCCCCTGAGCCAAGACCTGCAGGAGGCGCGGGGCGCCCCCGCCTGGAAGCTTAGTGCACAGCATGCGGGAAGCGAGCCTCCTCGGGGGAAGAGGAGGCAGCCCAGCTGCGTGCAGCTGAAATCACTGCTTGGGTGGAGCCGAGTTCGCTTCCAGTACGGCAGAGCTCCAGCTCTGCTCAGAGGCCCGATCTGCCAGAGTTCCTGGCGTGAGGCTGCTCTGGCCTGGGCGAGCCTTGCCCAGACTTGCCTCGCAGTTCGGCTTCCTGACCAGGAAGGAGCAGACTGCGCGAGACTGGGAGACGCGACTGGCTCCTTCCTGGCCTCAGCTCCACTCCTGCCTTGCCTTTGCACCTAGTCCCCGGGCGTCCTTGCGGAGGGCTTAGTTGCCGGTGGGTTGCACACTGCCAAGCGCTCCAGCAGTGAGGGCTCTATTAGTGGCAATGGGAGGGCAACTGCAGGGCTCCTCCAGCGGTTGCTTGACCGCCCAGACTCAGCACAGCACGGAGAGCACAAGGCTCACAGGGCCCCTGGCTGGGGTCAGCGGCCCCACACACCCGGAGGCTGACTCCGTGAGCGCCCAGAAGGTGCCTGACAGACGTCATTTCCCTAGTGCTCTCCTCCCCAGCAGAGACGTGTGCAGGTGGTTGGGGCCTGCCCCTGCGTGTCTGGGCTCCCGCCTACAGCCCCAGCTCAGTTGAAGCAGCCCCTGAGCCAAGACCTTCAGGAGGCGCGGGGCCTCCCTGTCGGGAAGCCATGTGCACAGTACGCGGGGATGCGAGCCTCCTTGGGAAGAGTCGAGGGAGCCAAGCCACTTGCACCTGCAATCCCTGCTTGGGCGGAGCTGAGTGCGCCTCCAGTACGGCAGAGCTCTAGCTCTGCTCAGAGGCTGGATCTAGTAAGGTTCCTTGCGCGAGGCAGCTCTGCCCAGTGCGAGACTTGCCCAGGCTTGCCGCGCTGCTAGCCTTCCTGCCCAGGAAGGAGCAGGCTGTGCGATGCTGGGAGAGGCCACTGGCGCCTTCCTGGCCTCAGCTCCGCTCCTGCCTTGCCTTTGCACCTAGTTCAAAGGCGTCCTTTTGGAAGGCTTAGGGGCCGGTGTGTTGCACACTGCCAAGAGGTCCAGCAGTGAGGGCTCTATTAGAGGCAATGGGAGGGCAACTGCAGGGCTCCTCCAGCGGTCGCTTGACCGCCCTGACTCAGCACAGCATGGAGAGCACAAGGCTCACAGTGCCCCTGGCTAGGGTCTGCAGCCCCACACACCGGGCGGCTGACTCCGTGAGCGCCCAGCAGGTGCCTGACAGACGACATTTCCCTAGTGCTCTCCTCCCCAGCAGAGACGTGTGCAGGTGGTTGGGGCCTGCCCCTGCGTGTCTGGGCTCCGGTCCTCAGCCCCAGCTCAGGGAAGCAGCTCCTGAGTCAAGACCTGTAGGAGGCGCGGGGCGCCCCCGCCTGGAAGCCTAGTGCACAGCATGCAGGAAGCGAGCCTCCTCGGGGGAAGAGGAGGCAGCCCAGCTGCGTGCAGCTGAAATCACTTCTTGGGCGGAGCCGAGTGCGCCCCCAGTACGGCAGAGCTCCAGGTCTGCTCAGAGGCCTAATCTGGTAGAGTTGCTGGCGTGAGGCTGCTCTGCCCTGGGCGAGCCTTGCCCAGACTTGCCTCGCGGCTAGGCTTCCAGTCCAGGAAAGAGCAGGCTGCGCGAGACTGGGAGATGCTACTGGCGCCTTCCTGGCCTCAGCTCCACTCCTGCCTTGCCTTTGCACCTAGTCCCCAGGCCTTCTTGTGGAGGGCTTAGTTGCCGGTGGGTTGCACACTGCCAAGCGCTCCAGCAGTGAGGGCTCTATTAGAGGCAATGGGAGGGCAACTGCAGGGCTCCTCCAGCGGTTGCTTGACCGCCCAGACTCAGCACAGCACGGAGAGCACAAGGCTCACAGGGCCCCTGGCTGGGGTCTGCGGCCCCACACACCCGGAGGCTGACTCCGTGAGCGCCCAGAAGGTGCCTGACAGACGTCATTTCCCTAGTGCTCTCCTCCCCAGCTGAGACGTGTGCAGGTGGTTGGGGCCTGCCCCTGCGTGTCTGGGCTCCCGCCTACAGCCCCAGCTCAGTTGAAGCAGCCCCTGAGCCAAGACCTTCAGGAGGCGCGGGGCCTCCCTGTCGGGAAGCCATGTGCACAGTACGCGGGGATGCGAGCCTCCTTGGGAAGAGTCGAGGGAGCCAAGCCACTTGCACCTGCAATCCCTGCTTGGGCGGAGCTGAGTGCGCCTCCAGTACGGCAGAGCTCTAGCTCTGCTCAGAGGCTGGATCTAGTAAGGTTCCTTGCGCGAGGCAGCTCTGCCCAGTGCGAGACTTGCCCAGGCTTGCCGCGCTGCTAGCCTTCCTGCCCAGGAAGGAGCAGGCTGTGCGATGCTGGGAGAGGCCACTGGCGCCTTCCTGGCCTCAGCTCCGCTCCTGCCTTGCCTTTGCACCCAGGCCTCAGGCGTCCTTGGGGAGGGCTTAGGGGCTGGTGCCTAGCACACTGCTAAGCGCTCCAGCAGTCAGGGCTCTATTAGAGGGAAGGGGAGGGCAACTGCAGGGCTCCTCCAGCGGTTGCTTGGCCGCCCAGACTCAGCGCCGCACGGAGAGCACAAGGCTCACAGGGCCCCTGTCTGTGGTCTGCAGCCCCACACACCCGGAGGCTGACTCCGTGGGCGCCCAGAAGTTACCTGACAGACGTCATTTCCCTAGCGCTCTCCTCCCCAGCAGAGACGTGTGCAAGTGGTTGGGGCCAGGCCCTGCGTGTCTGGGCTCCCGCTCCCATCCCCAGCTCAGGGGAAGCAGCCCCTGAGCCAAGACCTGCAGGAGGCGCGGGGCGCCCCCGCCTGGAAGCTTAGTGCACAGCATGCGGGAAGCGAGCCTCCTCGGGGGAAGAGGAGGCAGCCCAGCTGCGTGCAGCTGAAATCACTGCTTGGGTGGAGCCGAGTTCGCTTCCAGTACGGCAGAGCTCCAGCTCTGCTCAGAGGCCCGATCTGCCAGAGTTCCTGGCGTGAGGCTGCTCTGGCCTGGGCGAGCCTTGCCCAGACTTGCCTCGCAGTTCGGCTTCCTGACCAGGAAGGAGCAGACTGCGCGAGACTGGGAGACGCGACTGGCTCCTTCCTGGCCTCAGCTCCACTCCTGCCTTGCCTTTGCACCTAGTCCCCGGGCGTCCTTGCGGAGGGCTTAGTTGCCGATGGGTTGCACACTGCCAAGCGCTCCAGCAGTGAGGGCTCTATTAGTGGCAATGGGAGGGCAACTGCAGGGCTCCTCCAGCGGTTGCTTGACCGCCCAGACTCAGCACAGCACGGAGAGCACAAGGCTCACAGGGCCCCTGGCTGGGGTCTGCGGCCCCACACACCCGGAGGCTGACTCCGTGAGCGCCCAGAAGGTGCCTGACAGACGTCATTTCCCTAGTGCTCTCCTCCCCAGCAGAGACGTGTGCAGGTGGTTGGGGCCTGCCCCTGCGTGTCTGGGCTCCCGCCTACAGCCCCAGCTCAGTTGAAGCAGCCCCTGAGCCAAGACCTTCAGGAGGCGCGGGGCCTCCCTGTCGGGAAGCCATGTGCACAGTACGCGGGGATGCGAGCCTCCTTGGGAAGAGTCGAGGGAGCCAAGCCACTTGCACCTGCAACCCCTGCTTGGGCGGAGCTGAGTGCGCCTCCAGTACGGCAGAGCTCTAGCTCTGCTCAGAGGCTGGATCTAGTAAGGTTCCTTGCGCGAGGCAGCTCTGCCCAGTGCGAGACTTGCCCAGGCTTGCCGCGCTGCTAGCCTTCCTGCCCAGGAAGGAGCAGGCTGTGCGATGCTGGGAGAGGCCACTGGCGCCTTCCTGGCCTCAGCTCCGCTCCTGCCTTGCCTTTGCACCTAGTTCAAAGGCGTCCTTTTGGAAGGCTTAGGGGCCGGTGTGTTGCACACTGCCAAGAGGTCCAGCAGTGAGGGCTCTATTAGAGGCAATGGGAGGGCAACTGCAGGGCTCCTCCAGCGGTCGCTTGACCGCCCTGACTCAGCACAGCACGGAGAGCACAAGGCTCACAGTGCCCCTGGCTAGGGTCTGCAGCCCCACACACCGGGCGGCTGACTCCGTGAGCGCCCAGCAGGTGCCTGACAGACGTCATTTCCCTAGTGCTCTCCTCCCCAGCAGAGACGTGTGCAGGTGGTTGGGGCCTGCCCCTGCGTGTCTGGGCTCCGGTCCTCAGCCCCAGCTCAGGGAAGCAGCTCCTGAGTCAAGACCTGTAGGAGGCGCGGGGCGCCCCCGCCTGGAAGCCTAGTGCACAGCATGCGGGAAGCGAGCCTCCTCGGGGGAAGAGGAGGCAGCCCAGCTGCGTGCAGCTGAAATCACTTCTTGGGCGGAGCCGAGTGCGCCCCCAGTACGGCAGAGCTCCAGGTCTGCTCAGAGGCCTAATCTGGTAGAGTTGCTGGCGTGAGGCTGCTCTGCCCTGGGCGAGCCTTGCCCAGACTTGCCTCGCGGCTAGGCTTCCAGTCCAGGAAAGAGCAGGCTGCGCGAGACTGGGAGATGCTACTGGCGCCTTCCTGGCCTCAGCTCCACTCCTGCCTTGCCTTTGCACCTAGTCCCCAGGCCTTCTTGTGGAGGGCTTAGTTGCCGGTGGGTTGCACACTGCCAAGCGCTCCAGCAGTGAGGGCTCTATTAGAGGCAATGGGAGGGCAACTGCAGGGCTCCTCCAGCGGTTGCTTGACCGCCCAGACTCAGCACAGCACGGAGAGCACAAGGCTCACAGGGCCCCTGGCTGGGGTCTGCGGCCCCACACACCCGGAGGCTGACTCCGTGAGCGCCCAGAAGGTGCCTGACAGACGTCATTTCCCTAGCGCTCTCCTCCCCAGCAGAGACGTGTGCAGGTGGTTGGGGCCTGCCCCTGCGTGTCTGGGCTCCCGCCTACAGCCCCAGCTCAGTTGAAGCAGCCCCTGAGCCAAGACCTTCAGGAGGCGCGGGGCCTCCCTGTCGGGAAGCCATGTGCACAGTACGCGGGGATGCGAGCCTCCTTGGGAAGAGTCGAGGGAGCCAAGCCACTTGCACCTGCAATCCCTGCTTGGGCGGAGCTGAGTGCGCCTCCAGTACGGCAGAGCTCTAGCTCTGCTCAGAGGCTGGATCTAGTAAGGTTCCTTGCGCGAGGCAGCTCTGCCCAGTGCGAGACTTGCCCAGGCTTGCCGCGCTGCTAGCCTTCCTGCCCAGGAAGGAGCAGGCTGTGCGATGCTGGGAGAGGCCACTGGCGCCTTCCTGGCCTCAGCTCCGCTCCTGCCTTGCCTTTGCACCCAGGCCTCAGGCGTCCTTGGGGAGGGCTTAGGGGCTGGTGCCTAGCACACTGCTAAGCGCTCCAGCAGTCAGGGCTCTATTAGAGGGAAGGGGAGGGCAACTGCAGGGCTCCTCCAGCGGTTGCTTGGCCGCCCAGACTCAGCGCCGCACGGAGAGCACAAGGCTCACAGGGCCCCTGTCTGTGGTCTGCAGCCCCACACACCCGGAGGCTGACTCCGTGGGCGCCCAGAAGTTACCTGACAGACGTCATTTCCCTAGCGCTCTCCTCCCCAGCAGAGACGTGTGCAAGTGGTTGGGGCCAGGCCCTGCGTGTCTGGGCTCCCGCTCCCATCCCCAGCTCAGGGGAAGCAGCCCCTGAGCCAAGACCTGCAGGAGGCGCGGGGCGCCCCCGCCTGGAAGCTTAGTGCACAGCATGCGGGAAGCGAGCCTCCTCGGGGGAAGAGGAGGCAGCCCAGCTGCGTGCAGCTGAAATCACTGCTTGGGTGGAGCCGAGTTCGCTTCCAGTACGGCAGAGCTCCAGCTCTGCTCAGAGGCCCGATCTGCCAGAGTTCCTGGCGTGAGGCTGCTCTGGCCTGGGCGAGCCTTGCCCAGACTTGCCTCGCAGTTCGGCTTCCTGACCAGGAAGGAGCAGACTGCGCGAGACTGGGAGACGCGACTGGCTCCTTCCTGGCCTCAGCTCCACTCCTGCCTTGCCTTTGCACCTAGTCCCCGGGCGTCCTTGCGGAGGGCTTAGTTGCCGGTGGGTTGCACACTGCCAAGCGCTCCAGCAGTGAGGGCTCTATTAGTGGCAATGGGAGGGCAACTGCAGGGCTCCTCCAGCGGTTGCTTGACCGCCCAGACTCAGCACAGCACGGAGAGCACAAGGCTCACAGGGCCCCTGGCTGGGGCCAGCGGCCCCACACACCCGGAGGCTGACTCCGTGAGCGCCCAGAAGGTGCCTGACAGACGTCATTTCCCTAGTGCTCTCCTCCCCAGCAGAGACGTGTGCAGGTGGTTGGGGCCTGCCCCTGCGTGTCTGGGCTCCCGCCTACAGCCCCAGCTCAGTTGAAGCAGCCCCTGAGCCAAGACCTTCAGGAGGCGCGGGGCCTCCCTGTCGGGAAGCCATGTGCACAGTACGCGGGGATGCGAGCCTCCTTGGGAAGAGTCGAGGGAGCCAAGCCACTTGCACCTGCAATCCCTGCTTGGGCGGAGCTGAGTGCGCCTCCAGTACGGCAGAGCTCTAGCTCTGCTCAGAGGCTGGATCTAGTAAGGTTCCTTGCGCGAGGCAGCTCTGCCCAGTGCGAGACTTGCCCAGGCTTGCCGCGCTGCTAGCCTTCCTGCCCAGGAAGGAGCAGGCTGTGCGATGCTGGGAGAGGCCACTGGCGCCTTCCTGGCCTCAGCTCCGCTCCTGCCTTGCCTTTGCACCTAGTTCAAAGGCGTCCTTTTGGAAGGCTTAGGGGCCGGTGTGTTGCACACTGCCAAGAGGTCCAGCAGTGAGGGCTCAATTAGAGGCAATGGGAGGGCAACTGCAGGGCTCCTCCAGCGGTCGCTTGACCGCCCTGACTCAGCACAGCATGGAGAGCACAAGGCTCACAGTGCCCCTGGCTAGGGTCTGCAGCCCCACACACCGGGCGGCTGACTCCGTGAGCGCCCAGCAGGTGCCTGACAGACGACATTTCCCTAGTGCTCTCCTCCCCAGCAGAGACGTGTGCAGGTGGTTGGGGCCTGCCCCTGCGTGTCTGGGCTCCGGTCCTCAGCCCCAGCTCAGGGAAGCAGCTCCTGAGTCAAGACCTGTAGGAGGCGCGGGGCGCCCCCGCCTGGAAGCCTAGTGCACAGCATGCAGGAAGCGAGCCTCCTCGGGGGAAGAGGAGGCAGCCCAGCTGCGTGCAGCTGAAATCACTTCTTGGGCGGAGCCGAGTGCGCCCCCAGTACGGCAGAGCTCCAGGTCTGCTCAGAGGCCTAATCTGGTAGAGTTGCTGGCGTGAGGCTGCTCTGCCCTGGGCGAGCCTTGCCCAGACTTGCCTCGCGGCTAGGCTTCCAGTCCAGGAAAGAGCAGGCTGCGCGAGACTGGGAGATGCTACTGGCGCCTTCCTGGCCTCAGCTCCACTCCTGCCTTGCCTTTGCACCTAGTCCCCAGGCCTTCTTGTGGAGGGCTTAGTTGCCGGTGGGTTGCACACTGCCAAGCGCTCCAGCAGTGAGGGCTCTATTAGAGGCAATGGGAGGGCAACTGCAGGGCTCCTCCAGCGGTTGCTTGACCGCCCAGACTCAGCACAGCACGGAGAGCACAAGGCTCACAGGGCCCCTGGCTGGGGTCTGCGGCCCCACACACCCGGAGGCTGACTCCGTGAGCGCCCAGAAGGTGCCTGACAGACGTCATTTCCCTAGTGCTCTCCTCCCCAGCTGAGACGTGTGCAGGTGGTTGGGGCCTGCCCCTGCGTGTCTGGGCTCCCGCCTACAGCCCCAGCTCAGTTGAAGCAGCCCCTGAGCCAAGACCTTCAGGAGGCGCGGGGCCTCCCTGTCGGGAAGCCATGTGCACAGTACGCGGGGATGCGAGCCTCCTTGGGAAGAGTCGAGGGAGCCAAGCCACTTGCACCTGCAATCCCTGCTTGGGCGGAGCTGAGTGCGCCTCCAGTACGGCAGAGCTCTAGCTCTGCTCAGAGGCTGGATCTAGTAAGGTTCCTTGCGCGAGGCAGCTCTGCCCAGTGCGAGACTTGCCCAGGCTTGCCGCGCTGCTAGCCTTCCTGCCCAGGAAGGAGCAGGCTGTGCGATGCTGGGAGAGGCCACTGGCGCCTTCCTGGCCTCAGCTCCGCTCCTGCCTTGCCTTTGCACCCAGGCCTCAGGCGTCCTTGGGGAGGGCTTAGGGGCTGGTGCCTAGCACACTGCTAAGCGCTCCAGCAGTCAGGGCTCTATTAGAGGGAAGGGGAGGGCAACTGCAGGGCTCCTCCAGCGGTTGCTTGGCCGCCCAGACTCAGCGCCGCACGGAGAGCACAAGGCTCACAGGGCCCCTGTCTGTGGTCTGCAGCCCCACACACCCGGAGGCTGACTCCGTGGGCGCCCAGAAGTTACCTGACAGACGTCATTTCCCTAGCGCTCTCCTCCCCAGCAGAGACGTGTGCAAGTGGTTGGGGCCAGGCCCTGCGTGTCTGGGCTCCCGCTCCCATCCCCAGCTCAGGGGAAGCAGCCCCTGAGCCAAGACCTGCAGGAGGCGCGGGGCGCCCCCGCCTGGAAGCTTAGTGCACAGCATGCGGGAAGCGAGCCTCCTCGGGGGAAGAGGAGGCAGCCCAGCTGCGTGCAGCTGAAATCACTGCTTGGGTGGAGCCGAGTTCGCTTCCAGTACGGCAGAGCTCCAGCTCTGCTCAGAGGCCCGATCTGCCAGAGTTCCTGGCGTGAGGCTGCTCTGGCCTGGGCGAGCCTTGCCCAGACTTGCCTCGCAGTTCGGCTTCCTGACCAGGAAGGAGCAGACTGCGCGAGACTGGGAGACGCGACTGGCTCCTTCCTGGCCTCAGCTCCACTCCTGCCTTGCCTTTGCACCTAGTCCCCGGGCGTCCTTGCGGAGGGCTTAGTTGCCGGTGGGTTGCACACTGCCAAGCGCTCCAGCAGTGAGGGCTCTATTAGAGGCAATGGGAGGGCAACTGCAGGGCTCCTCCAGCGGTTGCTTGACCGCCCAGACTCAGCACAGCACGGAGAGCACAAGGCTCACAGGGCCCCTGGCTGGGGTCTGCGGCCCCACACACCCGGAGGCTGACTCCGTGAGCGCCCAGAAGGTGCCTGACAGACGTCATTTCCCTAGTGCTCTCCTCCCCAGCAGAGACGTGTGCAGGTGGTTGGGGCCTGCCCCTGCGTGTCTGGGCTCCCGCCTACAGCCCCAGCTCAGTTGAAGCAGCCCCTGAGCCAAGACCTTCAGGAGGCGCGGGGCCTCCCTGTCGGGAAGCCATGTGCACAGTACGCGGGGATGCGAGCCTCCTTGGGAAGAGTCGAGGGAGCCAAGCCACTTGCACCTGCAATCCCTGCTTGGGCGGAGCTGAGTGCGCCTCCAGTACGGCAGAGCTCTAGCTCTGCTCAGAGGCTGGATCTAGTAAGGTTCCTTGCGCGAGGCAGCTCTGCCCAGTGCGAGACTTGCCCAGGCTTGCCGCGCTGCTAGCCTTCCTGCCCAGGAAGGAGCAGGCTGTGCGATGCTGGGAGAGGCCACTGGCGCCTTCCTGGCCTCAGCTCCGCTCCTGCCTTGCCTTTGCACCTAGTTCAAAGGCGTCCTTTTGGAAGGCTTAGGGGCCGGTGTGTTGCACACTGCCAAGAGGTCCAGCAGTGAGGGCTCTATTAGAGGCAATGGGAGGGCAACTGCAGGGCTCCTCCAGCGGTCGCTTGACCGCCCTGACTCAGCACAGCACGGAGAGCACAAGGCTCACAGTGCCCCTGGCTAGGGTCTGCAGCCCCACACACCGGGCGGCTGACTCCGTGAGCGCCCAGCAGGTGCCTGACAGACGTCATTTCCCTAGTGCTCTCCTCCCCAGCAGAGACGTGTGCAGGTGGTTGGGGCCTGCCCCTGCGTGTCTGGGCTCCGGTCCTCAGCCCCAGCTCAGGGAAGCAGCTCCTGAGTCAAGACCTGTAGGAGGCGCGGGGCGCCCCCGCCTGGAAGCCTAGTGCACAGCATGCGGGAAGCGAGCCTCCTCGGGGGAAGAGGAGGCAGCCCAGCTGCGTGCAGCTGAAATCACTTCTTGGGCGGAGCCGAGTGCGCCCCCAGTACGGCAGAGCTCCAGGTCTGCTCAGAGGCCTAATCTGGTAGAGTTGCTGGCGTGAGGCTGCTCTGCCCTGGGCGAGCCTTGCCCAGACTTGCCTCGCGGCTAGGCTTCCAGTCCAGGAAAGAGCAGGCTGCGCGAGACTGGGAGATGCTACTGGCGCCTTCCTGGCCTCAGCTCCACTCCTGCCTTGCCTTTGCACCTAGTCCCCAGGCCTTCTTGTGGAGGGCTTAGTTGCCGGTGGGTTGCACACTGCCAAGCGCTCCAGCAGTGAGGGCTCTATTAGAGGCAATGGGAGGGCAACTGCAGGGCTCCTCCAGCGGTTGCTTGACCGCCCAGACTCAGCACAGCACGGAGAGCACAAGGCTCACAGGGCCCCTGGCTGGGGTCTGCGGCCCCACACACCCGGAGGCTGACTCCGTGAGCGCCCAGAAGGTGCCTGACAGACGTCATTTCCCTAGTGCTCTCCTCCCCAGCTGAGACGTGTGCAGGTGGTTGGGGCCTGCCCCTGCGTGTCTGGGCTCCCGCCTACAGCCCCAGCTCAGTTGAAGCAGCCCCTGAGCCAAGACCTTCAGGAGGCGCGGGGCCTCCCTGTCGGGAAGCCATGTGCACAGTACGCGGGGATGCGAGCCTCCTTGGGAAGAGTCGAGGGAGCCAAGCCACTTGCACCTGCAATCCCTGCTTGGGCGGAGCTGAGTGCGCCTCCAGTACGGCAGAGCTCTAGCTCTGCTCAGAGGCTGGATCTAGTAAGGTTCCTTGCGCGAGGCAGCTCTGCCCAGTGCGAGACTTGCCCAGGCTTGCCGCGCTGCTAGCCTTCCTGCCCAGGAAGGAGCAGGCTGTGCGATGCTGGGAGAGGCCACTGGCGCCTTCCTGGCCTCAGCTCCGCTCCTGCCTTGCCTTTGCACCCAGGCCTCAGGCGTCCTTGGGGAGGGCTTAGGGGCTGGTGCCTAGCACACTGCTAAGCGCTCCAGCAGTCAGGGCTCTATTAGAGGGAAGGGGAGGGCAACTGCAGGGCTCCTCCAGCGGTTGCTTGGCCGCCCAGACTCAGCGCCGCACGGAGAGCAGAAGGCTCACAGGGCCCCTGTCTGTGGTCTGCAGCCCCACACACCCGGAGGCTGACTCCGTGGGCGCCCAGAAGTTACCTGACAGACGTCATTTCCCTAGCGCTCTCCTCCCCAGCAGAGACGTGTGCAAGTGGTTGGGGCCAGGCCCTGCGTGTCTGGGCTCCCGCTCCCATCCCCAGCTCAGGGGAAGCAGCCCCTGAGCCAAGACCTGCAGGAGGCGCGGGGCGCCCCCGCCTGGAAGCTTAGTGCACAGCATGCGGGAAGCGAGCCTCCTCGGGGGAAGAGGAGGCAGCCCAGCTGCGTGCAGCTGAAATCACTGCTTGGGTGGAGCCGAGTTCGCTTCCAGTACGGCAGAGCTCCAGCTCTGCTCAGAGGCCCGATCTGCCAGAGTTCCTGGCGTGAGGCTGCTCTGGCCTGGGCGAGCCTTGCCCAGACTTGCCTCGCAGTTCGGCTTCCTGACCAGGAAGGAGCAGACTGCGCGAGACTGGGAGACGCGACTGGCTCCTTCCTGGCCTCAGCTCCACTCCTGCCTTGCCTTTGCACCTAGTCCCCGGGCGTCCTTGCGGAGGGCTTAGTTGCCGGTGGGTTGCACACTGCCAAGCGCTCCAGCAGTGAGGGCTCTATTAGAGGCAATGGGAGGGCAACTGCAGGGCTCCTCCAGCGGTTGCTTGACCGCCCAGACTCAGCACAGCACGGAGAGCACAAGGCTCACAGGGCCCCTGGCTGGGGTCTGCGGCCCCACACACCCGGAGGCTGACTCCGTGAGCGCCCAGAAGGTGCCTGACAGACGTCATTTCCCTAGTGCTCTCCTCCCCAGCAGAGACGTGTGCAGGTGGTTGGGGCCTGCCCCTGCGTGTCTGGGCTCCCGCCTACAGCCCCAGCTCAGTTGAAGCAGCCCCTGAGCCAAGACCTTCAGGAGGCGCGGGGCCTCCCTGTCGGGAAGCCATGTGCACAGTACGCGGGGATGCGAGCCTCCTTGGGAAGAGTCGAGGGAGCCAAGCCACTTGCACCTGCAATCCCTGCTTGGGCGGAGCTGAGTGCGCCTCCAGTACGGCAGAGCTCTAGCTCTGCTCAGAGGCTGGATCTAGTAAGGTTCCTTGCGCGAGGCAGCTCTGCCCAGTGCGAGACTTGCCCAGGCTTGCCGCGCTGCTAGCCTTCCTGCCCAGGAAGGAGCAGGCTGTGCGATGCTGGGAGAGGCCACTGGCGCCTTCCTGGCCTCAGCTCCGCTCCTGCCTTGCCTTTGCACCCAGGCCTCAGGCGTTCTTGGGGAGGGCTTAGGGGCTGGTGCCTAGCACACTGCTAAGCGCTCCAGCAGTCAGGGCTCTATTAGAGGGAAGGGGAGGGCAACTGCAGGGCTCCTCCAGCGGTTGCTTGGCCGCCCAGACTCAGCGCCGCACGGAGAGCACAAGGCTCACAGGGCCCCTGTCTGTGGTCTGCAGCCCCACACACCCGGAGGCTGACTCCGTGGGCGCCCAGAAGTTACCTGACAGACGTCATTTCCCTAGCGCTCTCCTCCCCAGCAGAGACGTGTGCAAGTGGTTGGGGCCAGGCCCTGCGTGTCTGGGCTCCCGCTCCCATCCCCAGCTCAGGGGAAGCAGCCCCTGAGCCAAGACCTGCAGGAGGCGCGGGGCGCCCCCGCCTGGAAGCTTAGTGCACAGCATGCGGGAAGCGAGCCTCCTCGGGGGAAGAGGAGGCAGCCCAGCTTCGTGCAGCTGAAATCACTGCTTGGGTGGAGCCGAGTTCGCTTCCAGTACGGCAGAGCTCCAGCTCTGCTCAGAGGCCCGATCTGCCAGAGTTCCTGGCGTGAGGCTGCTCTGGCCTGGGCGAGCCTTGCCCAGACTTGCCTCGCAGTTCGGCTTCCTGACCAGGAAGGAGCAGACTGCGCGAGACTGGGAGACGCGACTGGCTCCTTCCTGGCCTCAGCTCCACTCCTGCCTTGCCTTTGCACCTAGTCCCCGGGCGTCCTTGCGGAGGGCTTAGTTGCCGATGGGTTGCACACTGCCAAGCGCTCCAGCAGTGAGGGCTCTATTAGTGGCAATGGGAGGGCAACTGCAGGGCTCCTCCAGCGGTTGCTTGACCGCCCAGACTCAGCACAGCACGGAGAGCACAAGGCTCACAGGGCCCCTGGCTGGGGTCTGCGGCCCCACACACCCGGAGGCTGACTCCGTGAGCGCCCAGAAGGTGCCTGACAGACGTCATTTCCCTAGTGCTCTCCTCCCCAGCAGAGACGTGTGCAGGTGGTTGGGGCCTGCCCCTGCGTGTCTGGGCTCCCGCCTACAGCCCCAGCTCAGTTGAAGCAGCCCCTGAGCCAAGACCTTCAGGAGGCGCGGGGCCTCCCTGTCGGGAAGCCATGTGCACAGTACGCGGGGATGCGAGCCTCCTTGGGAAGAGTCGAGGGAGCCAAGCCACTTGCACCTGCAATCCCTGCTTGGGCGGAGCTGATTGCGCCTCCAGTACGGCAGAGCTCTAGCTCTGCTCAGAGGCTGGATCTAGTAAGGTTCCTTGCGCGAGGCAGCTCTGCCCAGTGCGAGACTTGCCCAGGCTTGCCGCGCTGCTAGCCTTCCTGCCCAGGAAGGAGCAGGCTGTGCGATGCTGGGAGAGGCCACTGGCGCCTTCCTGGCCTCAGCTCCGCTCCTGCCTTGCCTTTGCACCTAGTTCAAAGGCGTCCTTTTGGAAGGTTTAGGGGCCGGTGTGTTGCACACTGCCAAGAGGTCCAGCAGTGAGGGCTCTATTAGAGGCAATGGGAGGGCAACTGCAGGGCTCCTCCAGCGGTCGCTTGACCGCCCTGACTCAGCACAGCACGGAGAGCACAAGGCTCACAGTGCCCCTGGCTAGGGTCTGCAGCCCCACACACCGGGCGGCTGACTCCGTGAGCGCCCAGCAGGTGCCTGACAGACGTCATTTCCCTAGTGCTCTCCTCCCCAGCAGAGACGTGTGCAGGTGGTTGGGGCCTGCCCCTGCGTGTCTGGGCTCCGGTCCTCAGCCCCAGCTCAGGGAAGCAGCTCCTGAGTCAAGACCTGTAGGAGGCGCGGGGCGCCCCCGCCTGGAAGCCTAGTGCACAGCATGCGGGAAGCGAGCCTCCTCGGGGGAAGAGGAGGCAGCCCAGCTGCGTGCAGCTGAAATCACTTCTTGGGCGGAGCCGAGTGCGCCCCCAGTACGGCAGAGCTCCAGGTCTGCTCAGAGGCCTAATCTGGTAGAGTTGCTGGCGTGAGGCTGCTCTGCCCTGGGCGAGCCTTGCCCAGACTTGCCTCGCGGCTAGGCTTCCAGTCCAGGAAAGAGCAGGCTGCGCGAGACTGGGAGATGCTACTGGCGCCTTCCTGGCCTCAGCTCCACTCCTGCCTTGCCTTTGCACCTAGTCCCCAGGCCTTCTTGTGGAGGGCTTAGTTGCCGGTGGGTTGCACACTGCCAAGCGCTCCAGCAGTGAGGGCTCTATTAGAGGCAATGGGAGGGCAACTGCAGGGCTCCTCCAGCGGTTGCTTGACCGCCCAGACTCAGCACAGCACGGAGAGCACAAGGCTCACAGGGCCCCTGGCTGGGGTCTGCGGCCCCACACACCCGGAGGCTGACTCCGTGAGCGCCCAGAAGGTGCCTGACAGACGTCATTTCCCTAGTGCTCTCCTCCCCAGCTGAGACGTGTGCAGGTGGTTGGGGCCTGCCCCTGCGTGTCTGGGCTCCCGCCTACAGCCCCAGCTCAGTTGAAGCAGCCCCTGAGCCAAGACCTTCAGGAGGCGCGGGGCCTCCCTGTCGGGAAGCCATGTGCACAGTACGCGGGGATGCGAGCCTCCTTGGGAAGAGTCGAGGGAGCCAAGCCACTTGCACCTGCAATCCCTGCTTGGGCGGAGCTGAGTGCGCCTCCAGTACGGCAGAGCTCTAGCTCTGCTCAGAGGCTGGATCTAGTAAGGTTCCTTGCGCGAGGCAGCTCTGCCCAGTGCGAGACTTGCCCAGGCTTGCCGCGCTGCTAGCCTTCCTGCCCAGGAAGGAGCAGGCTGTGCGATGCTGGGAGAGGCCACTGGCGCCTTCCTGGCCTCAGCTCCGCTCCTGCCTTGCCTTTGCACCCAGGCCTCAGGCGTCCTTGGGGAGGGCTTAGGGGCTGGTGCCTAGCACACTGCTAAGCGCTCCAGCAGTCAGGGCTCTATTAGAGGGAAGGGGAGGGCAACTGCAGGGCTCCTCCAGCGGTTGCTTGGCCGCCCAGACTCAGCGCCGCACGGAGAGCACAAGGCTCACAGGGCCCCTGTCTGTGGTCTGCAGCCCCACACACCCGGAGGCTGACTCCGTGGGCGCCCAGAAGTTACCTGACAGACGTCATTTCCCTAGCGCTCTCCTCCCCAGCAGAGACGTGTGCAAGTGGTTGGGGCCAGGCCCTGCGTGTCTGGGCTCCCGCTCCCATCCCCAGCTCAGGGGAAGCAGCCCCTGAGCCAAGACCTGCAGGAGGCGCGGGGCGCCCCCGCCTGGAAGCTTAGTGCACAGCATGCGGGAAGCGAGCCTCCTCGGGGGAAGAGGAGGCAGCCCAGCTGCGTGCAGCTGAAATCACTGCTTGGGTGGAGCCGAGTTCGCTTCCAGTACGGCAGAGCTCCAGCTCTGCTCAGAGGCCCGATCTGCCAGAGTTCCTGGCGTGAGGCTGCTCTGGCCTGGGCGAGCCTTGCCCAGACTTGCCTCGCAGTTCGGCTTCCTGACCAGGAAGGAGCAGACTGCGCGAGACTGGGAGACGCGACTGGCTCCTTCCTGGCCTCAGCTCCACTCCTGCCTTGCCTTTGCACCTAGTCCCCGGGCGTCCTTGCGGAGGGCTTAGTTGCCGGTGGGTTGCACACTGCCAAGCGCTCCAGCAGTGAGGGCTCTATTAGTGGCAATGGGAGGGCAACTGCAGGGCTCCTCCAGCGGTTGCTTGACCGCCCAGACTCAGCACAGCACGGAGAGCACAAGGCTCACAGGGCCCCTGGCTGGGGTCTGCGGCCCCACACACCCGGAGGCTGACTCCGTGAGCGCCCAGAAGGTGCCTGACAGACGTCATTTCCCTAGTGCTCTCCTCCCCAGCAGAGACGTGTGCAGGTGGTTGGGGCCTGCCCCTGCGTGTCTGGGCTCCCGCCTACAGCCCCAGCTCAGTTGAAGCAGCCCCTGAGCCAAGACCTTCAGGAGGCGCGGGGCCTCCCTGTCGGGAAGCCATGTGCACAGTACGCGGGGATGCGAGCCTCCTTGGGAAGAGTCGAGGGAGCCAAGCCACTTGCACCTGCAACCCCTGCTTGGGCGGAGCTGAGTGCGCCTCCAGTACGGCAGAGCTCTAGCTCTGCTCAGAGGCTGGATCTAGTAAGGTTCCTTGCGCGAGGCAGCTCTGCCCAGTGCGAGACTTGCCCAGGCTTGCCGCGCTGCTAGCCTTCCTGCCCAGGAAGGAGCAGGCTGTGCGATGCTGGGAGAGGCCACTGGCGCCTTCCTGGCCTCAGCTCCGCTCCTGCCTTGCCTTTGCACCTAGTTCAAAGGCGTCCTTTTGGAAGGCTTAGGGGCCGGTGTGTTGCACACTGCCAAGAGGTCCAGCAGTGAGGGCTCTATTAGAGGCAATGGGAGGGCAACTGCAGGGCTCCTCCAGCGGTCGCTTGACCGCCCTGACTCAGCACAGCACGGAGAGCACAAGGCTCACAGTGCCCCTGGCTAGGGTCTGCAGCCCCACACACCGGGCGGCTGACTCCGTGAGCGCCCAGCAGGTGCCTGACAGACGTCATTTCCCTAGTGCTCTCCTCCCCAGCAGAGACGTGTGCAGGTGGTTGGGGCCTGCCCCTGCGTGTCTGGGCTCCGGTCCTCAGCCCCAGCTCAGGGAAGCAGCTCCTGAGTCAAGACCTGTAGGAGGCGCGGGGCGCCCCCGCCTGGAAGCCTAGTGCACAGCATGCGGGAAGCGAGCCTCCTCGGGGGAAGAGGAGGCAGCCCAGCTGCGTGCAGCTGAAATCACTTCTTGGGCGGAGCCGAGTGCGCCCCCAGTACGGCAGAGCTCCAGGTCTGCTCAGAGGCCTAATCTGGTAGAGTTGCTGGCGTGAGGCTGCTCTGCCCTGGGCGAGCCTTGCCCAGACTTGCCTCGCGGCTAGGCTTCCAGTCCAGGAAAGAGCAGGCTGCGCGAGACTGGGAGATGCTACTGGCGCCTTCCTGGCCTCAGCTCCACTCCTGCCTTGCCTTTGCACCTAGTCCCCAGGCCTTCTTGTGGAGGGCTTAGTTGCCGGTGGGTTGCACACTGCCAAGCGCTCCAGCAGTGAGGGCTCTATTAGAGGCAATGGGAGGGCAACTGCAGGGCTCCTCCAGCAGTTGCTTGACCGCCCAGACTCAGCACAGCACGGAGAGCACAAGGCTCACAGGGCCCCTGGCTGGGGTCTGCGGCCCCACACACCCGGAGGCTGACTCCGTGAGCGCCCAGAAGGTGCCTGACAGACGTCATTTCCCTAGCGCTCTCCTCCCCAGCAGAGACGTGTGCAGGTGGTTGGGGCCTGCCCCTGCGTGTCTGGGCTCCCGCCTACAGCCCCAGCTCAGTTGAAGCAGCCCCTGAGCCAAGACCTTCAGGAGGCGCGGGGCCTCCCTGTCGGGAAGCCATGTGCACAGTACGCGGGGATGCGAGCCTCCTTGGGAAGAGTCGAGGGAGCCAAGCCACTTGCACCTGCAATCCCTGCTTGGGCGGAGCTGAGTGCGCCTCCAGTACGGCAGAGCTCTAGCTCTGCTCAGAGGCTGGATCTAGTAAGGTTCCTTGCGCGAGGCAGCTCTGCCCAGTGCGAGACTTGCCCAGGCTTGCCGCGCTGCTAGCCTTCCTGCCCAGGAAGGAGCAGGCTGTGCGATGCTGGGAGAGGCCACTGGCGCCTTCCTGGCCTCAGCTCCGCTCCTGCCTTGCCTTTGCACCCAGGCCTCAGGCGTCCTTGGGGAGGGCTTAGGGGCTGGTGCCTAGCACACTGCTAAGCGCTCCAGCAGTCAGGGCTCTATTAGAGGGAAGGGGAGGGCAACTGCAGGGCTCCTCCAGCGGTTGCTTGGCCGCCCAGACTCAGCGCCGCACGGAGAGCACAAGGCTCACAGGGCCCCTGTCTGTGGTCTGCAGCCCCACACACCCGGAGGCTGACTCCGTGGGCGCCCAGAAGTTACCTGACAGACGTCATTTCCCTAGCGCTCTCCTCCCCAGCAGAGACGTGTGCAAGTGGTTGGGGCCAGGCCCTGCGTGTCTGGGCTCCCGCTCCCATCCCCAGCTCAGGGGAAGCAGCCCCTGAGCCAAGACCTGCAGGAGGCGCGGGGCGCCCCCGCCTGGAAGCTTAGTGCACAGCATGCGGGAAGCGAGCCTCCTCGGGGGAAGAGGAGGCAGCCCAGCTGCGTGCAGCTGAAATCACTGCTTGGGTGGAGCCGAGTTCGCTTCCAGTACGGCAGAGCTCCAGCTCTGCTCAGAGGCCCGATCTGCCAGAGTTCCTGGCGTGAGGCTGCTCTGGCCTGGGCGAGCCTTGCCCAGACTTGCCTCGCAGTTCGGCTTCCTGACCAGGAAGGAGCAGACTGCGCGAGACTGGGAGACGCGACTGGCTCCTTCCTGGCCTCAGCTCCACTCCTGCCTTGCCTTTGCACCTAGTCCCCGGGCGTCCTTGCGGAGGGCTTAGTTGCCGGTGGGTTGCACACTGCCAAGCGCTCCAGCAGTGAGGGCTCTATTAGAGGCAATGGGAGGGCAACTGCAGGGCTCCTCCAGCGGTTGCTTGACCGCCCAGACTCAGCACAGCACGGAGAGCACAAGGCTCACAGGGCCCCTGGCTGGGGTCTGCGGCCCCACACACCCGGAGGCTGACTCCGTGAGCGCCCAGAAGGTGCCTGACAGACGTCATTTCCCTAGTGCTCTCCTCCCCAGCAGAGACGTGTGCAGGTGGTTGGGGCCTGCCCCTGCGTGTCTGGGCTCCCGCCTACAGCCCCAGCTCAGTTGAAGCAGCCCCTGAGCCAAGACCTTCAGGAGGCGCGGGGCCTCCCTGTCGGGAAGCCATGTGCACAGTACGCGGGGATGCGAGCCTCCTTGGGAAGAGTCGAGGGAGCCAAGCCACTTGCACCTGCAATCCCTGCTTGGGCGGAGCTGAGTGCGCCTCCAGTACGGCAGAGCTCTAGCTCTGCTCAGAGGCTGGATCTAGTAAGGTTCCTTGCGCGAGGCAGCTCTGCCCAGTGCGAGACTTGCCCAGGCTTGCCGCGCTGCTAGCCTTCCTGCCCAGGAAGGAGCAGGCTGTGCGATGCTGGGAGAGGCCACTGGCGCCTTCCTGGCCTCAGCTCCGCTCCTGCCTTGACTTTGCACCCAGGCCTCAGGCGTTCTTGGGGAGGGCTTAGGGGCTGGTGCCTAGCACACTGCTAAGCGCTCCAGCAGTCAGGGCTCTATTAGAGGGAAGGGGAGGGCAACTGCAGGGCTCCTCCAGCGGTTGCTTGGCCGCCCAGACTCAGCGCCGCACGGAGAGCACAAGGCTCACAGGGCCCCTGTCTGTGGTCTGCAGCCCCACACACCCGGAGGCTGACTCCGTGGGCGCCCAGAAGTTACCTGACAGACGTCATTTCCCTAGCGCTCTCCTCCCCAGCAGAGACGTGTGCAAGTGGTTGGGGCCAGGCCCTGCGTGTCTGGGCTCCCGCTCCCATCCCCAGCTCAGGGGAAGCAGCCCCTGAGCCAAGACCTGCAGGAGGCGCGGGGCGCCCCCGCCTGGAAGCTTAGTGCACAGCATGCGGGAAGCGAGCCTCCTCGGGGGAAGAGGAGGCAGCCCAGCTTCGTGCAGCTGAAATCACTGCTTGGGTGGAGCCGAGTTCGCTTCCAGTACGGCAGAGCTCCAGCTCTGCTCAGAGGCCCGATCTGCCAGAGTTCCTGGCGTGAGGCTGCTCTGGCCTGGGCGAGCCTTGCCCAGACTTGCCTCGCAGTTCGGCTTCCTGACCAGGAAGGAGCAGACTGCGCGAGACTGGGAGACGCGACTGGCTCCTTCCTGGCCTCAGCTCCACTCCTGCCTTGCCTTTGCACCTAGTCCCCGGGCGTCCTTGCGGAGGGCTTAGTTGCCGATGGGTTGCACACTGCCAAGCGCTCCAGCAGTGAGGGCTCTATTAGTGGCAATGGGAGGGCAACTGCAGGGCTCCTCCAGCGGTTGCTTGACCGCCCAGACTCAGCACAGCACGGAGAGCACAAGGCTCACAGGGCCCCTGGCTGGGGTCTGCGGCCCCACACACCCGGAGGCTGACTCCGTGAGCGCCCAGAAGGTGCCTGACAGACGTCATTTCCCTAGTGCTCTCCTCCCCAGCAGAGACGTGTGCAGGTGGTTGGGGCCTGCCCCTGCGTGTCTGGGCTCCCGCCTACAGCCCCAGCTCAGTTGAAGCAGCCCCTGAGCCAAGACCTTCAGGAGGCGCGGGGCCTCCCTGTCGGGAAGCCATGTGCACAGTACGCGGGGATGCGAGCCTCCTTGGGAAGAGTCGAGGGAGCCAAGCCACTTGCACCTGCAATCCCTGCTTGGGCGGAGCTGAGTGCGCCTCCAGTACGGCAGAGCTCTAGCTCTGCTCAGAGGCTGGATCTAGTAAGGTTCCTTGCGCGAGGCAGCTCTGCCCAGTGCGAGACTTGCCCAGGCTTGCCGCGCTGCTAGCCTTCCTGCCCAGGAAGGAGCAGGCTGTGCGATGCTGGGAGAGGCCACTGGCGCCTTCCTGGCCTCAGCTCCGCTCCTGCCTTGCCTTTGCACCTAGTTCAAAGGCGTCCTTTTGGAAGGTTTAGGGGCCGGTGTGTTGCACACTGCTAAGAGGTCCAGCAGTGAGGGCTCTATTAGAGGCAATGGGAGGGCAACTGCAGGGCTCCTCCAGCGGTCGCTTGACCGCCCTGACTCAGCACAGCACGGAGAGCACAAGGCTCACAGGGCCCCTGGCTGGGGTCTGCGGCCCCACACACCCGGAGCCTGACTCCGTGAGCGCCCAGAAGGTGCCTGACAGACGTCATTTCCCTAGTGCTCTCCTCCCCAGCAGAGACGTGTGCAGGTGGTTGGGGCCTGCCCCTGCGTGTCTGGGCTCCCGCCTACAGCCCCAGCTCAGTTGAAGCAGCCCCTGAGCCAAGACCTTCAGGAGGCGCGGGGCCTCCCTGTCGGGAAGCCATGTGCACAGTACGCGGGGATGCGAGCCTCCTTGGGAAGAGTCGAGGGAGCCAAGCCACTTGCACCTGCAATCCCTGCTTGGGCGGAGCTGAGTGCGCCTCCAGTACGGCAGAGCTCTAGCTCTGCTCAGAGGCTGGATCTAGTGAGGTTCCTTGCGCGAGGCAGCTCTGCCCAGTGCGAGACTTGCCCAGGCTTGCCGCGCTGCTAGCCTTCCTGCCCAGGAAGGAGCAGGCTGTGCGATGCTGGGAGAGGCCACTGGCGCCTTCCTGGCCTCAGCTCCGCTCCTGCCTTGCCTTTGCACCCAGGCCTCAGGCGTCCTTGGGGAGGGCTTAGGGGCTGGTGCCTAGCACACTGCTAAGCGCTCCAGCAGTCAGGGCTCTATTAGAGGGAAGGGGAGGGCAACTGCAGGGCTCCTCCAGCGGTTGCTTGGCCGCCCAGACTCAGCGCCGCACGGAGAGCACAAGGCTCACAGGGCCCCTGTCTGTGGTCTGCAGCCCCACACACCCGGAGGCTGACTCCGTGGGCGCCCAGAAGTTACCTGACAGACGTCATTTCCCTAGCGCTCTCCTCCCCAGCAGAGACGTGTGCAAGTGGTTGGGGCCAGGCCCTGCGTGTCTGGGCTCCCGCTCCCATCCCCAGCTCAGGGGAAGCAGCCCCTGAGCCAAGACCTGCAGGAGGCGTGGGGTGCCCCCGCCTGGAAGCTTAGTGCACAGCATGCGGGAAGCGAGCCTCCTCGGGGGAAGAGGAGGCAGCCCAGCTTCGTGCAGCTGAAATCACTGCTTGGGTGGAGCCGAGTTCGCTTCCAGTACGGCAGAGCTCCAGCTCTGCTCAGAGGCCCGATCTGCCAGAGTTCCTGGCGTGAGGCTGCTCTGGCCTGGGCGAGCCTTGCCCAGACTTGCCTCGCAGTTCGGCTTCCTGACCAGGAAGGAGCAGACTGCGCGAGACTGGGAGACGCGACTGGCTCCTTCCTGGCCTCAGCTCCACTCCTGCCTTGCCTTTGCACCTAGTCCCCGGGCGTCCTTGCGGAGGGCTTAGTTGCCGATGGGTTGCACACTGCCAAGCGCTCCAGCAGTGAGGGCTCTATTAGTGGCAATGGGAGGGCAACTGCAGGGCTCCTCCAGCGGTTGCTTGACCGCCCAGACTCAGCACAGCACGGAGAGCACAAGGCTCACAGGGCCCCTGGCTGGGGTCTGCGGCCCCACACACCCGGAGGCTGACTCCGTGAGCGCCCAGAAGGTGCCTGACAGACGTCATTTCCCTAGTGCTCTCCTCCCCAGCAGAGACGTGTGCAGGTGGTTGGGGCCTGCCCCTGCGTGTCTGGGCTCCCGCCTACAGCCCCAGCTCAGTTGAAGCAGCCCCTGAGCCAAGACCTTCAGGAGGCGCGGGGCCTCCCTGTCGGGAAGCCATGTGCACAGTACGCGGGGATGCGAGCCTCCTTGGGAAGAGTCGAGGGAGCCAAGCCACTTGCACCTGCAATCCCTGCTTGGGCGGAGCTGAGTGCGCCTCCAGTACGGCAGAGCTCTAGCTCTGCTCAGAGGCTGGATCTAGTAAGGTTCCTTGCGCGAGGCAGCTCTGCCCAGTGCGAGACTTGCCCAGGCTTGCCGCGCTGCTAGCCTTCCTGCCCAGGAAGGAGCAGGCTGTGCGATGCTGGGAGAGGCCACTGGCGCCTTCCTGGCCTCAGCTCCGCTCCTGCCTTGCCTTTGTACCCAGGCCTCAGGCGTCCTTGGGGAGGGCTTAGGGGCTGGTGCCTAGCACACTGCTAAGCGCTCCAGCAGTCAGGGCTCTATTAGAGGGAAGGGGAGGGCAACTGCAGGGCTCCTCCAGCGGTTGCTTGGCCGCCCAGACTCAGCGCCGCACGGAGAGCACAAGGCTCACAGGGCCCCTGTCTGTGGTCTGCAGCCCCACACACCCGGAGGCTGACTCCGTGGGCGCCCAGAAGTTACCTGACAGACGTCATTTCCCTAGCGCTCTCCTCCCCAGCAGAGACGTGTGCAAGTGGTTGGGGCCAGGCCCTGCGTGTCTGGGCTCCCGCTCCCATCCCCAGCTCAGGGGAAGCAGCCCCTGAGCCAAGACCTGCAGGAGGCGCGGGGCGCCCCCGCCTGGAAGCTTAGTGCACAGCATGCGGGAAGCGAGCCTCCTCGGGGGAAGAGGAGGCAGCCCAGCTTCGTGCAGCTGAAATCACTGCTTGGGTGGAGCCGAGTTCGCTTCCAGTACGGCAGAGCTCCAGCTCTGCTCAGAGGCCCGATCTGCCAGAGTTCCTGGCGTGAGGCTGCTCTGGCCTGGGCGAGCCTTGCCCAGACTTGCCTCGCAGTTCGGCTTCCTGACCAGGAAGGAGCAGACTGCGCGAGACTGGGAGACGCGACTGGCTCCTTCCTGGCCTCAGCTCCACTCCTGCCTTGCCTTTGCACCTAGTCCCCGGGCGTCCTTGCGGAGGGCTTAGTTGCCGATGGGTTGCACACTGCCAAGCGCTCCAGCAGTGAGGGCTCTATTAGTGGCAATGGGAGGGCAACTGCAGGGCTCCTCCAGCGGTTGCTTGACCGCCCAGACTCAGCACAGCACGGAGAGCACAAGGCTCACAGGGCCCCTGGCTGGGGTCTGCGGCCCCACACACCCGGAGGCTGACTCCGTGAGCGCCCAGAAGGTGCCTGACAGACGTCATTTCCCTAGTGCTCTCCTCCCCAGCAGAGACGTGTGCAGGTGGTTGGGGCCTGCCCCTGCGTGTCTGGGCTCCCGCCTACAGCCCCAGCTCAGTTGAAGCAGCCCCTGAGCCAAGACCTTCAGGAGGCGCGGGGCCTCCCTGTCGGGAAGCCATGTGCACAGTACGCGGGGATGCGAGCCTCCTTGGGAAGAGTCGAGGGAGCCAAGCCACTTGCACCTGCAATCCCTGCTTGGGCGGAGCTGAGTGCGCCTCCAGTACGGCAGAGCTCTAGCTCTGCTCAGAGGCTGGATCTAGTAAGGTTCCTTGCGCGAGGCAGCTCTGCCCAGTGCGAGACTTGCCCAGGCTTGCCGCGCTGCTAGCCTTCCTGCCCAGGAAGGAGCAGGCTGTGCGATGCTGGGAGAGGCCACTGGCGCCTTCCTGGCCTCAGCTCCGCTCCTGCCTTGCCTTTGCACCTAGTTCAAAGGCGTCCTTTTGGAAGGTTTAGGGGCCGGTGTGTTGCACACTGCCAAGAGGTCCAGCAGTGAGGGCTCTATTAGAGGCAATGGGAGGGCAACTGCAGGGCTCCTCCAGCGGTCGCTTGACCGCCCTGACTCAGCACAGCACGGAGAGCACAAGGCTCACAGTGCCCCTGGCTAGGGTCTGCAGCCCCACACACCGGGCGGCTGACTCCGTGAGCGCCCAGCAGGTGCCTGACAGACGTCATTTCCCTAGTGCTCTCCTCCCCAGCAGAGACGTGTGCAGGTGGTTGGGGCCTGCCCCTGCGTGTCTGGGCTCCGGTCCTCAGCCCCAGCTCAGGGAAGCAGCTCCTGAGTCAAGACCTGTAGGAGGCGCGGGGCGCCCCCGCCTGGAAGCCTAGTGCACAGCATGCGGGAAGCGAGCCTCCTCGGGGGAAGAGGAGGCAGCCCAGCTGCGTGCAGCTGAAATCACTTCTTGGGCGGAGCCGAGTGCGCCCCCAGTACGGCAGAGCTCCAGGTCTGCTCAGAGGCCTAATCTGGTAGAGTTGCTGGCGTGAGGCTGCTCTGCCCTGGGCGAGCCTTGCCCAGACTTGCCTCGCGGCTAGGCTTCCAGTCCAGGAAAGAGCAGGCTGCGCGAGACTGGGAGATGCTACTGGCGCCTTCCTGGCCTCAGCTCCACTCCTGCCTTGCCTTTGCACCTAGTCCCCAGGCCTTCTTGTGGAGGGCTTAGTTGCCGGTGGGTTGCACACTGCCAAGCGCTCCAGCAGTGAGGGCTCTATTAGAGGCAATGGGAGGGCAACTGCAGGGCTCCTCCAGCGGTTGCTTGACCGCCCAGACTCAGCACAGCACGGAGAGCACAAGGCTCACAGGGCCCCTGGCTGGGGTCTGCGGCCCCACACACCCGGAGGCTGACTCCGTGAGCGCCCAGAAGGTGCCTGACAGACGTCATTTCCCTAGTGCTCTCCTCCCCAGCAGAGACGTGTGCAGGTGGTTGGGGCCTGCCCCTGCGTGTCTGGGCTCCCGCCTACAGCCCCAGCTCAGTTGAAGCAGCCCCTGAGCCAAGACCTTCAGGAGGCGCGGGGCCTCCCTGTCGGGAAGCCATGTGCACAGTACGCGGGGATGCGAGCCTCCTTGGGAAGAGTCGAGGGAGCCAAGCCACTTGCACCTGCAATCCCTGCTTGGGCGGAGCTGAGTGCGCCTCCAGTACGGCAGAGCTCTAGCTCTGCTCAGAGGCTGGATCTAGTAAGGTTCCTTGCGCGAGGCAGCTCTGCCCAGTGCGAGACTTGCCCAGGCTTGCCGCGCTGCTAGCCTTCCTGCCCAGGAAGGAGCAGGCTGTGCGATGCTGGGAGAGGCCACTGGCGCCTTCCTGGCCTCAGCTCCGCTCCTGCCTTGCCTTTGCACCCAGGCCTCAGGCGTCCTTGGGGAGGGCTTAGGGGCTGGTGCCTAGCACACTGCTAAGCGCTCCAGCAGTCAGGGCTCTATTAGAGGGAAGGGGAGGGCAACTGCAGGGCTCCTCCAGCGGTTGCTTGGCCGCCCAGACTCAGCGCCGCACGGAGAGCACAAGGCTCACAGGGCCCCTGTCTGTGGTCTGCAGCCCCACACACCCGGAGGCTGACTCCGTGGGCGCCCAGAAGTTACCTGACAGACGTCATTTCCCTAGCGCTCTCCTCCCCAGCAGAGACGTGTGCAAGTGGTTGGGGCCAGGCCCTGCGTGTCTGGGCTCCCGCTCCCATCCCCAGCTCAGGGGAAGCAGCCCCTGAGCCAAGACCTGCAGGAGGCGCGGGGCGCCCCCGCCTGGAAGCTTAGTGCACAGCATGCGGGAAGCGAGCCTCCTCGGGGGAAGAGGAGGCAGCCCAGCTTCGTGCAGCTGAAATCACTGCTTGGGTGGAGCCGAGTTCGCTTCCAGTACGGCAGAGCTCCAGCTCTGCTCAGAGGCCCGATCTGCCAGAGTTCCTGGCGTGAGGCTGCTCTGGCCTGGGCGAGCCTTGCCCAGACTTGCCTCGCAGTTCGGCTTCCTGACCAGGAAGGAGCAGACTGCGCGAGACTGGGAGACGCGACTGGCTCCTTCCTGGCCTCAGCTCCACTCCTGCCTTGCCTTTGCACCTAGTCCCCGGGCGTCCTTGCGGAGGGCTTAGTTGCCGATGGGTTGCACACTGCCAAGCGCTCCAGCAGTGAGGGCTCTATTAGTGGCAATGGGAGGGCAACTGCAGGGCTCCTCCAGCGGTTGCTTGACCGCCCAGACTCAGCACAGCACGGAGAGCACAAGGCTCACAGGGCCCCTGGCTGGGGTCTGCGGCCCCACACACCCGGAGGCTGACTCCGTGAGCGCCCAGAAGGTGCCTGACAGACGTCATTTCCCTAGTGCTCTCCTCCCCAGCAGAGACGTGTGCAGGTGGTTGGGGCCTGCCCCTGCGTGTCTGGGCTCCCGCCTACAGCCCCAGCTCAGTTGAAGCAGCCCCTGAGCCAAGACCTTCAGGAGGCGCGGGGCCTCCCTGTCGGGAAGCCATGTGCACAGTACGCGGGGATGCGAGCCTCCTTGGGAAGAGTCGAGGGAGCCAAGCCACTTGCACCTGCAATCCCTGCTTGGGCGGAGCTGAGTGCGCCTCCAGTACGGCAGAGCTCTAGCTCTGCTCAGAGGCTGGATCTAGTAAGGTTCCTTGCGCGAGGCAGCTCTGCCCAGTGCGAGACTTGCCCAGGCTTGCCGCGCTGCTAGCCTTCCTGCCCAGGAAGGAGCAGGCTGTGCGATGCTGGGAGAGGCCACTGGCGCCTTCCTGGCCTCAGCTCCGCTCCTGCCTTGCCTTTGCACCCAGGCCTCAGGCGTCCTTGGGGAGGGCTTAGGGGCTGGTGCCTAGCACACTGCTAAGCGCTCCAGCAGTCAGGGCTCTATTAGAGGGAAGGGGAGGGCAACTGCAGGGCTCCTCCAGCGGTTGCTTGGCCGCCCAGACTCAGCGCCGCACGGAGAGCACAAGGCTCACAGGGCCCCTGTCTGTGGTCTGCAGCCCCACACACCCGGAGGCTGACTCCGTGGGCGCCCAGAAGTTACCTGACAGACGTCATTTCCCTAGCGCTCTCCTCCCCAGCAGAGACGTGTGCAAGTGGTTGGGGCCAGGCCCTGCGTGTCTGGGCTCCCGCTCCCATCCCCAGCTCAGGGGAAGCAGCCCCTGAGCCAAGACCTGCAGGAGGCGCGGGGCGCCCCCGCCTGGAAGCTTAGTGCACAGCATGCGGGAAGCGAGCCTCCTCGGGGGAAGAGGAGGCAGCCCAGCTTCGTGCAGCTGAAATCACTGCTTGGGTGGAGCCGAGTTCGCTTCCAGTACGGCAGAGCTCCAGCTCTGCTCAGAGGCCCGATCTGCCAGAGTTCCTGGCGTGAGGCTGCTCTGGCCTGGGCGAGCCTTGCCCAGACTTGCCTCGCAGTTCGGCTTCCTGACCAGGAAGGAGCAGACTGCGCGAGACTGGGAGACGCGACTGGCTCCTTCCTGGCCTCAGCTCCACTCCTGCCTTGCCTTTGCACCTAGTCCCCGGGCGTCCTTGCGGAGGGCTTAGTTGCCGATGGGTTGCACACTGCCAAGCGCTCCAGCAGTGAGGGCTCTATTAGTGGCAATGGGAGGGCAACTGCAGGGCTCCTCCAGCGGTTGCTTGACCGCCCAGACTCAGCACAGCACGGAGAGCACAAGGCTCACAGGGCCCCTGGCTGGGGTCTGCGGCCCCACACACCCGGAGGCTGACTCCGTGAGCGCCCAGAAGGTGCCTGACAGACGTCATTTCCCTAGTGCTCTCCTCCCCAGCAGAGACGTGTGCAGGTGGTTGGGGCCTGCCCCTGCGTGTCTGGGCTCCCGCCTACAGCCCCAGCTCAGTTGAAGCAGCCCCTGAGCCAAGACCTTCAGGAGGCGCGGGGCCTCCCTGTCGGGAAGCCATGTGCACAGTACGCGGGGATGCGAGCCTCCTTGGGAAGAGTCGAGGGAGCCAAGCCACTTGCACCTGCAATCCCTGCTTGGGCGGAGCTGAGTGCGCCTCCAGTACGGCAGAGCTCTAGCTCTGCTCAGAGGCTGGATCTAGTAAGGTTCCTTGCGCGAGGCAGCTCTGCCCAGTGCGAGACTTGCCCAGGCTTGCCGCGCTGCTAGCCTTCCTGCCCAGGAAGGAGCAGGCTGTGCGATGCTGGGAGAGGCCACTGGCGCCTTCCTGGCCTCAGCTCCGCTCCTGCCTTGCCTTTGCACCTAGTTCAAAGGCGTCCTTTTGGAAGGTTTAGGGGCCGGTGTGTTGCACACTGCCAAGAGGTCCAGCAGTGAGGGCTCTATTAGAGGCAATGGGAGGGCAACTGCAGGGCTCCTCCAGCGGTCGCTTGACCGCCCTGACTCAGCACAGCACGGAGAGCACAAGGCTCACAGTGCCCCTGGCTAGGGTCTGCAGCCCCACACACCGGGCGGCTGACTCCGTGAGCGCCCAGCAGGTGCCTGACAGACGTCATTTCCCTAGTGCTCTCCTCCCCAGCAGAGACGTGTGCAGGTGGTTGGGGCCTGCCCCTGCGTGTCTGGGCTCCGGTCCTCAGCCCCAGCTCAGGGAAGCAGCTCCTGAGTCAAGACCTGTAGGAGGCGCGGGGCGCCCCCGCCTGGAAGCCTAGTGCACAGCATGCGGGAAGCGAGCCTCCTCGGGGGAAGAGGAGGCAGCCCAGCTGCGTGCAGCTGAAATCACTTCTTGGGCGGAGCCGAGTGCGCCCCCAGTACGGCAGAGCTCCAGGTCTGCTCAGAGGCCTAATCTGGTAGAGTTGCTGGCGTGAGGCTGCTCTGCCCTGGGCGAGCCTTGCCCAGACTTGCCTCGCGGCTAGGCTTCCAGTCCAGGAAAGAGCAGGCTGCGCGAGACTGGGAGATGCTACTGGCGCCTTCCTGGCCTCAGCTCCACTCCTGCCTTGCCTTTGCACCTAGTCCCCAGGCCTTCTTGTGGAGGGCTTAGTTGCCGGTGGGTTGCACACTGCCAAGCGCTCCAGCAGTGAGGGCTCTATTAGAGGCAATGGGAGGGCAACTGCAGGGCTCCTCCAGCGGTTGCTTGACCGCCCAGACTCAGCACAGCACGGAGAGCACAAGGCTCACAGGGCCCCTGGCTGGGGTCTGCGGCCCCACACACCCGGAGGCTGACTCCGTGAGCGCCCAGAAGGTGCCTGACAGACGTCATTTCCCTAGTGCTCTCCTCCCCAGCAGAGACGTGTGCAGGTGGTTGGGGCCTGCCCCTGCGTGTCTGGGCTCCCGCCTACAGCCCCAGCTCAGTTGAAGCAGCCCCTGAGCCAAGACCTTCAGGAGGCGCGGGGCCTCCCTGTCGGGAAGCCATGTGCACAGTACGCGGGGATGCGAGCCTCCTTGGGAAGAGTCGAGGGAGCCAAGCCACTTGCACCTGCAATCCCTGCTTGGGCGGAGCTGAGTGCGCCTCCAGTACGGCAGAGCTCTAGCTCTGCTCAGAGGCTGGATCTAGTAAGGTTCCTTGCGCGAGGCAGCTCTGCCCAGTGCGAGACTTGCCCAGGCTTGCCGCGCTGCTAGCCTTCCTGCCCAGGAAGGAGCAGGCTGTGCGATGCTGGGAGAGGCCACTGGCGCCTTCCTGGCCTCAGCTCCGCTCCTGCCTTGCCTTTGCACCCAGGCTTCAGGCGTCCTTGGGGAGGGCTTAGGGGCTGGTGCCTAGCACACTGCTAAGCGCTCCAGCAGTCAGGGCTCTATTAGAGGGAAGGGGAGGGCAACTGCAGGGCTCCTCCAGCGGTTGCTTGGCCGCCCAGACTCAGCGCCACACGGAGAGCACAAGGCTCACAGGGCCCCTGTCTGTGGTCTGCAGCCCCACACACCCGGAGGCTGACTCCGTGGGCGCCCAGAAGTTACCTGACAGACGTCATTTCCCTAGCGCTCTCCTCCCCAGCAGAGACGTGTGCAAGTGGTTGGGGCCAGGCCCTGCGTGTCTGGGCTCCCGCTCCCATCCCCAGCTCAGGGGAAGCAGCCCCTGAGCCAAGACCTGCAGGAGGCGCGGGGCGCCCCCGCCTGGAATCTTAGTGCACAGCATGCGGGAAGCGAGCCTCCTCGGGGGAAGAGGAGGCAGCCCAGCTGCGTGCAGCTGAAATCACTGCTTGGGTGGAGCCGAGTTCGCTTCCAGTACGGCAGAGCTCCAGCTCTGCTCAGAGGCCCGATCTGCCAGAGTTCCTGGCGTGAGGCTGCTCTGGCCTGGGCGAGCCTTGCCCCGACTTGCCTCGCAGTTCGGCTTCCTGACCAGGAAGGAGCAGACTGCGCGAGACTGGGAGACGCGACTGGCTCCTTCCTGGCCTCAGCTCCACTCCTGCCTTGCCTTTGCACCTAGTCCCCGGGCGTCCTTGCGGAGGGCTTAGTTGCCGATGGGTTGCACACTGCCAAGCGCTCCAGCAGTGAGGGCTCTATTAGTGGCAATGGGAGGGCAACTGCAGGGCTCCTCCAGCGGTTGCTTGACCGCCCAGACTCAGCACAGCACGGAGAGCACAAGGCTCACAGGGCCCCTGGCTGGGGTCTGCGGCCCCACACACCCGGAGGCTGACTCCGTGAGAGCCCAGAAGGTGCCTGACAGACGTCATTTCCCTAGTGCTCTCCTCCCCAGCAGAGACGTGTGCAGGTGGTTGGGGCCTGCCCCTGCGTGTCTGGGCTCCCGCCTACAGCCCCAGCTCAGTTGAAGCAGCCCCTGAGCCAAGACCTTCAGGAGGCGCGGGGCCTCCCTGTCGGGAAGCCATGTGCACAGTACGCGGGGATGCGAGCCTCCTTGGGAAGAGTCGAGGGAGCCAAGCCACTTGCACCTGCAATCCCTGCTTGGGCGGAGCTGAGTGCGCCTCCAGTACGGCAGAGCTCTAGCTCTGCTCAGAGGCTGGATCTAGTAAGGTTCCTTGCGCGAGGCAGCTCTGCCCAGTGCGAGACTTGCCCAGGCTTGCCGCGCTGCTAGCCTTCCTGCCCAGGAAGGAGCAGGCTGTGCGATGCTGGGAGAGGCCACTGGCGCCTTCCTGGCCTCAGCTCCGCTCCTGCCTTGCCTTTGCACCTAGTTCAAAGGCGTCCTTTTGGAAGGTTTAGGGGCCGGTGTGTTGCACACTGCCAAGAGGTCCAGCAGTGAGGGCTCTATTAGAGGCAATGGGAGGGCAACTGCAGGGCTCCTCCAGCGGTCGCTTGACCGCCCTGACTCAGCACAGCACGGAGAGCACAAGGCTCACAGTGCCCCTGGCTAGGGTCTGCAGCCCCACACACCGGGCGGCTGACTCCGTGAGCGCCCAGCAGGTGTCTGACAGACGTCATTTCCCTAGTGCTCTCCTCCCCAGCAGAGACGTGTGCAGGTGGTTGGGGCCTGCCCCTGCGTGTCTGGGCTCCGGTCCTCAGCCCCAGCTCAGGGAAGCAGCTCCTGAGTCAAGACCTGTAGGAGGCGCGGGGCGCCCCCGCCTGGAAGCCTAGTGCACAGCATGCGGGAAGCGAGCCTCCTCGGGGGAAGAGGAGGCAGCCCAGCTGCGTGCAGCTGAAATCACTTCTTGGGCGGAGCCGAGTGCGCCCCCAGTACGGCAGAGCTCCAGGTCTGCTCAGAGGCCTAATCTGGTAGAGTTGCTGGCGTGAGGCTGCTCTGCCCTGGGCGAGCCTTGCCCAGACTTGCCTCGCGGCTAGGCTTCCAGTCCAGGAAAGAGCAGGCTGCGCGAGACTGGGAGATGCTACTGGCGCCTTCCTGGCCTCAGCTCCACTCCTGCCTTGCCTTTGCACCTAGTCCCCAGGCCTTCTTGTGGAGGGCTTAGTTGCCGGTGGGTTGCACACTGCCAAGCGCTCCAGCAGTGAGGGCTCTATTAGAGGCAATGGGAGGGCAACTGCAGGGCTCCTCCAGCGGTTGCTTGACCGCCCAGACTCAGCACAGCACGGAGAGCACAAGGCTCACAGGGCCCCTGGCTGGGGTCTGCGGCCCCACACACCCGGAGGCTGACTCCGTGAGCGCCCAGAAGGTGCCTGACAGACGTCATTTCCCTAGTGCTCTCCTCCCCAGCAGAGACGTGTGCAGGTGGTTGGGGCCTGCCCCTGCGTGTCTGGGCTCCCGCCTACAGCCCCAGCTCAGTTGAAGCAGCCCCTGAGCCAAGACCTTCAGGAGGCGCGGGGCCTCCCTGTCGGGAAGCCATGTGCACAGTACGCGGGGATGCGAGCCTCCTTGGGAAGAGTCGAGGGAGCCAAGCCACTTGCACCTGCAATCCCTGCTTGGGCGGAGCTGAGTGCGCCTCCAGTACGGCAGAGCTCTAGCTCTGCTCAGAGGCTGGATCTAGTAAGGTTCCTTGCGCGAGGCAGCTCTGCCCAGTGCGAGACTTGCCCAGGCTTGCCGCGCTGCTAGCCTTCCTGCCCAGGAAGGAGCAGGCTGTGCGATGCTGGGAGAGGCCACTGGCGCCTTCCTGGCCTCAGCTCCGCTCCTGCCTTGCCTTTGCACCCAGGCCTCAGGCGTCCTTGGGGAGGGCTTAGGGGCTGGTGCCTAGCACACTGCTAAGCGCTCCAGCAGTCAGGGCTCTATTAGAGGGAAGGGGAGGGCAACTGCAGGGCTCCTCCAGCGGTTGCTTGGCCGCCCAGACTCAGCGCCGCACGGAGAGCACAAGGCTCACAGGGCCCCTGTCTGTGGTCTGCAGCCCCACACACCCGGAGGCTGACTCCGTGGGCGCCCAGAAGTTACCTGACAGACGTCATTTCCCTAGCGCTCTCCTCCCCAGCAGAGACGTGTGCAAGTGGTTGGGGCCAGGCCCTGCGTGTCTGGGCTCCCGCTCCCATCCCCAGCTCAGGGGAAGCAGCCCCTGAGCCAAGACCTGCAGGAGGCGCGGGGCGCCCCCGCCTGGAAGCTTAGTGCACAGCATGCGGGAAGCGAGCCTCCTCGGGGGAAGAGGAGGCAGCCCAGCTTCGTGCAGCTGAAATCACTGCTTGGGTGGAGCCGAGTTCGCTTCCAGTACGGCAGAGCTCCAGCTCTGCTCAGAGGCCCGATCTGCCAGAGTTCCTGGCGTGAGGCTGCTCTGGCCTGGGCGAGCCTTGCCCAGACTTGCCTCGCAGTTCGGCTTCCTGACCAGGAAGGAGCAGACTGCGCGAGACTGGGAGACGCGACTGGCTCCTTCCTGGCCTCAGCTCCACTCCTGCCTTGCCTTTGCACCTAGTCCCCGGGCGTCCTTGCGGAGGGCTTAGTTGCCGATGGGCTGCACACTGCCAAGCGCTCCAGCAGTGAGGGCTCTATTAGTGGCAATGGGAGGGCAACTGCAGGGCTCCTCCAGCGGTTGCTTGACCGCCCAGACTCAGCACAGCACGGAGAGCACAAGGCTCACAGGGCCCCTGGCTGGGGTCTGCGGCCCCACACACCCGGAGGCTGACTCCGTGAGCGCCCAGAAGGTGCCTGACAGACGTCATTTCCCTAGTGCTCTCCTCCCCAGCAGAGACGTGTGCAGGTGGTTGGGGCCTGCCCCTGCGTGTCTGGGCTCCCGCCTACAGCCCCAGCTCAGTTGAAGCAGCCCCTGAGCCAAGACCTTCAGGAGGCGCGGGGCCTCCCTGTCGGGAAGCCATGTGCACAGTACGCGGGGATGCGAGCCTCCTTGGGAAGAGTCGAGGGAGCCAAGCCACTTGCACCTGCAATCCCTGCTTGGGCGGAGCTGAGTGCGCCTCCAGTACGGCAGAGCTCTAGCTCTGCTCAGAGGCTGGATCTAGTAAGGTTCCTTGCGCGAGGCAGCTCTGCCCAGTGCGAGACTTGCCCAGGCTTGCCGCGCTGCTAGCCTTCCTGCCCAGGAAGGAGCAGGCTGTGCGATGCTGGGAGAGGCCACTGGCGCCTTCCTGGCCTCAGCTCCGCTCCTGCCTTGCCTTTGCACCCAGGCCTCAGGCGTCCTTGGGGAGGGCTTAGGGGCTGGTGCCTAGCACACTGCTAAGCGCTCCAGCAGTCAGGGCTCTATTAGAGGGAAGGGGAGGGCAACTGCAGGGCTCCTCCAGCGGTTGCTTGGCCGCCCAGACTCAGCGCCGCACGGAGAGCACAAGGCTCACAGGGCCCCTGTCTGTGGTCTGCAGCCCCACACACCCGGAGGCTGACTCCGTGTGCGCCCAGAAGTTACCTGACAGACGTCATTTCCCTAGCGCTCTCCTCCCCAGCAGAGACGTGTGCAAGTGGTTGGGGCCAGGCCCTGCGTGTCTGGGCTCCCGCTCCCATCCCCAGCTCAGGGGAAGCAGCCCCTGAGCCAAGACCTGCAGGAGGCGCGGGGCGCCCCCGCCTGGAAGCTTAGTGCACAGCATGCGGGAAGCGAGCCTCCTCGGGGGAAGAGGAGGCAGCCCAGCTGCGTGCAGCTGAAATCACTGCTTGGGTGGAGCCGAGTTCGCTTCCAGTACGGCAGAGCTCCAGCTCTGCTCAGAGGCCCGATCTGCCAGAGTTCCTGGCGTGAGGCTGCTCTGGCCTGGGCGAGCCTTGCCCAGACTTGCCTCGCAGTTCGGCTTCCTGACCAGGAAGGAGCAGACTGCGCGAGACTGGGAGACGCGACTGGCTCCTTCCTGGCCTCAGCTCCACTCCTGCCTTGCCTTTGCACCTAGTCCCCGGGCGTCCTTGCGGAGGGCTTAGTTGCCGATGGGTTGCACACTGCCAAGCGCTCCAGCAGTGAGGGCTCTATTAGTGGCAATGGGAGGGCAACTGCAGGGCTCCTCCAGCGGTTGCTTGACCGCCCAGACTCAGCACAGCACGGAGAGCACAAGGCTCACAGGGCCCCTGGCTGGGGTCTGCGGCCCCACACACCCGGAGGCTGACTCCGTGAGCGCCCAGAAGGTGCCTGACAGACGTCATTTCCCTAGTGCTCTCCTCCCCAGCAGAGACGTGTGCAGGTGGTTGGGGCCTGCCCCTGCGTGTCTGGGCTCCCGCCTACAGCCCCAGCTCAGTTGAAGCAGCCCCTGAGCCAAGACCTTCAGGAGGCGCGGGGCCTCCCTGTCGGGAAGCCATGTGCACAGTACGCGGGGATGCGAGCCTCCTTGGGAAGAGTCGTGGGAGCCAAGCCACTTGCACCTGCAATCCCTGCTTGGGCGGAGCTGAGTGCGCCTCCAGTACGGCAGAGCTCTAGCTCTGCTCAGAGGCTGGATCTAGTAAGGTTCCTTGCGCGAGGCAGCTCTGCCCAGTGCGAGACTTGCCCAGGCTTGCCGCGCTGCTAGCCTTCCTGCCCAGGAAGGAGCAGGCTGTGCGATGCTGGGAGAGGCCACTGGCGCCTTCCTGGCCTCAGCTCCGCTCCTGCCTTGCCTTTGCACCTAGTTCAAAGGCGTCCTTTTGGAAGGTTTAGGGGCCGGTGTGTTGCACACTGCCAAGAGGTCCAGCAGTGAGGGCTCTATTAGAGGCAATGGGAGGGCAACTGCAGGGCTCCTCCAGCGGTCGCTTGACCGCCCTGACTCAGCACAGCACGGAGAGCACAAGGCTCACAGTGCCCCTGGCTAGGGTCTGCAGCCCCACACACCGGGCGGCTGACTCCGTGAGCTCCCAGCAGGTGCCTGACAGACGTCATTTCCCTAGTGCTCTCCTCCCCAGCAGAGACGTGTGCAGGTGGTTGGGGCCTGCCCCTGCGTGTCTGGGCTCCGGTCCTCAGCCCCAGCTCAGGGAAGCAGCTCCTGAGTCAAGACCTGTAGGAGGCGCGGGGCGCCCCCGCCTGGAAGCCTAGTGCACAGCATGCGGGAAGCGAGCCTCCTCGGGGGAAGAGGAGGCAGCCCAGCTGCGTGCAGCTGAAATCACTTCTTGGGCGGAGCCGAGTGCGCCCCCAGTACGGCAGAGCTCCAGGTCTGCTCAGAGGCCTAATCTGGTAGAGTTGCTGGCGTGAGGCTGCTCTGCCCTGGGCGAGCCTTGCCCAGACTTGCCTCGCGGCTAGGCTTCCAGTCCAGGAAAGAGCAGGCTGCGCGAGACTGGGAGAGGCTACTGGCGCCTTCCTGGCCTCAGCTCCACTCCTGCCTTGCCTTTGCACCTAGTCCCCAGGCCTTCTTGTGGAGGGCTTAGTTGCCGGTGGGTTGCACACTGCCAAGCGCTCCAGCAGTGAGGGCTCTATTAGAGGCAATGGGAGGGCAACTCCAGGGCTCCTCCAGCGGTTGCTTGACCGCCCAGACTCAGCACAGCACGGAGAGCACAAGGCTCACAGGGCCCCTGGCTGGGGTCTGCGGCCCCACACACCCGGAGGCTGACTCCGTGAGCGCCCAGAAGGTGCCTGACAGACGTCATTTCCCTAGTGCTCTCCTCCCCAGCAGAGACGTGTGCAGGTGGTTGGGGCCTGCCCCTGCGTGTCTGGGCTCCCGCCTACAGCCCCAGCTCAGTTGAAGCAGCCCCTGAGCCAAGACCTTCAGGAGGCGCGGGGCCTCCCTGTCGGGAAGCCATGTGCACAGTACGCGGGGATGCGAGCCTCCTTGGGAAGAGTCGAGGGAGCCAAGCCACTTGCACCTGCAATCCCTGCTTGGGCGGAGCTGAGTGCGCCTCCAGTACGGCAGAGCTCTAGCTCTGCTCAGAGGCTGGATCTAGTAAGGTTCCTTGCGCGAGGCAGCTCTGCCCAGTGCGAGACTTGCCCAGGCTTGCTGCGCTGCTAGCCTTCCTGCCCAGGAAGGAGCAGGCTGTGCGATGCTGGGAGAGGCCACTGGCGCCTTCCTGGCCTCAGCTCCGCTCCTGCCTTGCCTTTGCACCCAGGCTTCAGGCGTCCTTGAGGAGGGCTTAGGGGCTGGTGCCTAGCACACTGCTAAGCGCTCCAGCAGTCAGGGCTCTATTAGAGGGAAGGGGAGGGCAACTGCAGGGCTCCTCCAGCGGTTGCTTGGCCGCCCAGACTCAGCGCCACACGGAGAGCACAAGGCTCACAGGGCCCCTGTCTGTGGTCTGCAGCCCCACACACCCGGAGGCTGACTCCGTGGGCGCCCAGAAGTTACCTGACAGACGTCATTTCCCTAGCGCTCTCCTCCCCAGCAGAGACGTGTGCAAGTGGTTGGGGCCAGGCCCTGCGTGTCTGGGCTCCCGCTCCCATCCCCAGCTCAGGGGAAGCAGCCCCTGAGCCAAGACCTGCAGGAGGCGCGGGGCGCCCCCGCCTGGAAGCTTAGTGCACAGCATGCGGGAAGCGAGCCTCCTCGGGGGAAGAGGAGGCAGCCCAGCTGCGTGCGGCTGAAATCACTGCTTGGGTGGAGCCGAGTTTGCTTCCAGTACGGCAGAGCTCCAGCTCTGCTCAGAGGCCCGATCTGCCAGAGTTCCTGGCGTGAGGCTGCTCTGGCCTGGGCGAGCCTTGCCCAGACTTGCCTCGCAGTTCGGCTTCCTGACCAGGAAGGAGCAGACTGCGCGAGACTGGGAGACGCGACTGGCTCCTTCCTGGCCTCAGCTCCACTCCTGCCTTGCCTTTGCACCTAGTCCCCGGGCGTCCTTGTGGAGGGCTTAGTTGCCGGTGGGTTGCACACTGCCAAGCGCTCCAGCAGTGAGGGCTCTATTAGTGACAATGGGAAGGCAACTGCAGGGCTCCTCCAGCGGTTGCTTGACCGCCCAGACTCAGCACAGCACGGAGAGCACAAGGCTCACAGGGCCCCTGGCTGGGGTCTGCGGCCCCACACACCCGGAGGCTGACTCCGTGAGCGCCCAGAAGGTGCCTGACAGACGTCATTTCCCTAGTGCTCTCCTCCCCAGCAGAGACGTGTGCAGGTGGTTGGGGCCTGCCCCTGCGTGTCTGGGCTCCCGCCTACAGCCCCAGCTCAGTTGAAGCAGCCCCTGAGCCAAGACCTTCAGGAGGCGCGGGGCCTCCCTGTCGGGAAGCCATGTGCACAGTACGCGGGGATGCGAGCCTCCTTGGGAAGAGTCGAGGGAGCCAAGCCACTTGCACCTGCAATCCCTGCTTGGGCGGAGCTGAGTGCGCCTCCAGTACGGCAGAGCTCTAGCTCTGCTCAGAGGCTGGATCTAGTAAGGTTCCTTGCGCGAGGCAGCTCTGCCCAGTGCGAGACTTGCCCAGGCTTGCCGCGCTGCTAGCCTTCCTGCCCAGGAAGGAGCAGGCTGTGCGATGCTGGGAGAGGCCACTGGCGCCTTCCTGGCCTCAGCTCCGCTCCTGCCTTGCCTTTGCACCTAGTTTAAAGGCGTCCTTTTGGAAGGCTTAGGGGCCGGTGTGTTGCACACTGCCAAGAGGTCCAGCAGTGAGGGCTCTATTAGAGGCAATGGGAGGGCAACTGCAGGGCTCCTCCAGCGGTCGCTTGACCGCCCTGACTCAGCACAGCACGGAGAGCACAAGGCTCACAGTGCCCCTGGCTAGGGTCTGCAGCCCCACACACCGGGCGGCTGACTCCGTGAGCGCCCAGCAGGTGCCTGACAGACGTCATTTCCCTAGTGCTCTCCTCCCCAGCAGAGACGTGTGCAGGTGGTTGGGGCCTGCCCCTGCGTGTCTGGGCTCCGGTCCTCAGCCCCAGCTCAGGGAAGCAGCTCCTGAGTCAAGACCTGTAGGAGGCGCGGGGCGCCCCCGCCTGGAAGCCTAGTGCACAGCATGCGGGAAGCGAGCCTCCTCGGGGGAAGAGGAGGCAGCCCAGCTGCGTGCAGCTGAAATCACTTCTTGGGCGGAGCCGAGTGCGCCCCCAGTACGGCAGAGCTCCAGGCCTGCTCAGAGGCCTAATCTGGTAGAGTTGCTGGCGTGAGGCTGCTCTGCCCTGGGCGAGCCTTGCCCAGACTTGCCTCGCGGCTAGGCTTCCAGTCCAGGAAAGAGCAGGCTGCGCGAGACTGGGAGATGCTACTGGCGCCTTCCTGGCCTCAGCTCCACTCCTGCCTTGCCTTTGCACCTAGTCCCCAGGCCTTCTTGTGGAGGGCTTAGTTGCCGGTGGGTTGCACACTGCCAAGCGCTCCAGCAGTGAGGGCTCTATTAGAGGCAATGGGAGGGCAACTGCAGGGCTCCTCCAGCGGTTGCTTGACCGCCCAGACTCAGCACAGCACGGAGAGCACAAGGCTCACAGGGCCCCTGGCTGGGGTCTGCGGCCCCACACACCCGGAGGCTGACTCCGTGAGCGCCCAGAAGGTGCCTGACAGACGTCATTTCCCTAGTGCTCTCCTCCCCAGCAGAGACGTGTGCAGGTGGTTGGGGCCTGCCCCTGCGTGTCTGGGCTCCCGCCTACAGCCCCAGCTCAGTTGAAGCAGCCCCTGAGCCAAGACCTTCAGGAGGCGCGGGGCCTCCCTGTCGGGAAGCCATGTGCACAGTACGCGGGGATGCGAGCCTCCTTGGGAAGAGTCGAGGGAGCCAAGCCACTTGCACCTGCAATCCCTGCTTGGGCGGAGCTGAGTGCGCCTCCAGTACGGCAGAGCTCTAGCTCTGCTCAGAGGCTGGATCTAGTAAGGTTCCTTGCGCGAGGCAGCTCTGCCCAGTGCGAGACTTGCCCAGGCTTGCCGCGCTGCTAGCCTTCCTGCCCAGGAAGGAGCAGGCTGTGCGATGCTGGGAGAGGCCACTGGCGCCTTCCTGGCCTCAGCTCCGCTCCTGCCTTGCCTTTGCACCCAGGCCTCAGGCGTCCTTGGGGAGGGCTTAGGGGCTGGTGCCTAGCACACTGCTAAGCGCTCCAGCAGTCAGGGCTCTATTAGAGGGAAGGGGAGGGCAACTGCAGGGCTCCTCCAGCGGTTGCTTGGCCGCCCAGACTCAGCGCCGCACGGAGAGCACAAGGCTCACAGGGCCCCTGTCTGTGGTCTGCAGCCCCACACACCCGGAGGCTGACTCCGTGGGCGCCCAGAAGTTACCTGACAGACGTCATTTCCCTAGCGCTCTCCTCCCCAGCAGAGACGTGTGCAAGTGTTTGGGGCCAGGCCCTGCGTGTCTGGGCTCCCGCTCCCATCCCCAGCTCAGGGGAAGCAGCCCCTGAGCCAACACCTGCAGGAGGCGCGGGGCGCCCCCGCCTGGAAGCTTAGTGCACAGCATGCGGGAAGCGAGCCTCCTCGGGGGAAGAGGAGGCAGCCCAGCTGCGTGCAGCTGAAATCACTGCTTGGGTGGAGCCGAGTTCGCTTCCAGTACGGCAGAGCTCCAGCTCTGCTCAGAGGCCCGATCTGCCAGAGTTCCTGGCGTGAGGCTGCTCTGGCCTGGGCGAGCCTTGCCCAGACTTGCCTCGCAGTTCGGCTTCCTGACCAGGAAGGAGCAGACTGCGCGAGACTGGGAGACGCGACTGGCTCCTTCCTGGCCTCAGCTCCACTCCTGCCTTGCCTTTGCACCTAGTCCCCGGGCGTCCTTGCGGAGGGCTTAGTTGCCGATGGGTTGCACACTGCCAAGCGCTCCAGCAGTGAGGGCTCTATTAGTGGCAATGGGAGGGCAACTGCAGGGCTCCTCCAGCGGTTGCTTGACCGCCCAGACTCAGCACAGCACGGAGAGCACAAGGCTCACAGGGCCCCTGGCTGGGGTCTGCGGCCCCACACACCCGGAGGCTGACTCCGTGAGCGCCCAGAAGGTGCCTGACAGACGTCATTTCCCTAGTGCTCTCCTCCCCAGCAGAGACGTGTGCAGGTGGTTGGGGCCTGCCCCTGCGTGTCTGGGCTCCCGCCTACAGCCCCAGCTCAGTTGAAGCAGCCCCTGAGCCAAGACCTTCAGGAGGCGCGGGGCCTCCCTGTCGGGAAGCCATGTGCACAGTACGCGGGGATGCGAGCCTCCTTGGGAAGAGTCGAGGGAGCCAAGCCACTTGCACCTGCAATCCCTGCTTGGGCGGAGCTGAGTGCGCCTCCAGTACGGCAGAGCTCTAGCTCTGCTCAGAGGCTGGATCTAGTAAGGTTCCTTGCGCGAGGCAGCTCTGCCCAGTGCGAGACTTGCCCAGGCTTGCCGCGCTGCTAGCCTTCCTGCCCAGGAAGGAGCAGGCTGTGCGATGCTGGGAGAGGCCACTGGCGCCTTCCTGGCCTCAGCTCCGCTCCTGCCTTGCCTTTGCACCTAGTTCAAAGGCGTCCTTTTGGAAGGTTTAGGGGCCGGTGTGTTGCACACTGCCAAGAGGTCCAGCAGTGAGGGCTCTATTAGAGGCAATGGGAGGGCAACTGCAGGGCTCCTCCAGCGGTCGCTTGACCGCCCTGACTCAGCACAGCACGGAGAGCACAAGGCTCACAGTGCCCCTGGCTAGGGTCTGCAGCCCCACACACCGGGCGGCTGACTCCGTGAGCGCCCAGCAGGTGCCTGACAGACGTCATTTCCCTAGTGCTCTCCTCCCCAGCAGAGACGTGTGCAGGTGGTTGGGGCCTGCCCCTGCGTGTCTGGGCTCCGGTCCTCAGCCCCAGCTCAGGGAAGCAGCTCCTGAGTCAAGACCTGTAGGAGGCGCGGGGCGCCCCCGCCTGGAAGCCTAGTGCACAGCATGCGGGAAGCGAGCCTCCTCGGGGGAAGAGGAGGCAGCCCAGCTGCGTGCAGCTGAAATCACTTCTTGGGCGGAGCCGAGTGCGCCCCCAGTACGGCAGAGCTCCAGGTCTGCTCAGAGGCCTAATCTGGTAGAGTTGCTGGCGTGAGGCTGCTCTGCCCTGGGCGAGCCTTGCCCAGACTTGCCTCGCGGCTAGGCTTCCAGTCCAGGAAAGAGCAGGCTGCGCGAGACTGGGAGATGCTACTGGCGCCTTCCTGGCCTCAGCTCCACTCCTGCCTTGCCTTTGCACCTAGTCCCCAGGCCTTCTTGTGGAGGGCTTAGTTGCCGGTGGGTTGCACACTGCCAAGCGCTCCAGCAGTGAGGGCTCTATTAGAGGCAATGGGAGGGCAACTGCAGGGCTCCTCCAGCGGTTGCTTGACCGCCCAGACTCAGCACAGCACGGAGAGCACAAGGCTCACAGGGCCCCTGGCTGGGGTCTGCGGCCCCACACACCCGGAGGCTGACTCCGTGAGCGCCCAGAAGGTGCCTGACAGACGTCATTTCCCTAGTGCTCTCCTCCCCAGCAGAGACGTGTGCAGGTGGTTGGGGCCTGCCCCTGCGTGTCTGGGCTCCCGCCTACAGCCCCAGCTCAGTTGAAGCAGCCCCTGAGCCAAGACCTTCAGG